>NC_086454.1:111547163-111852163 GCF_028390025.1 Pseudophryne corroboree | reverse complement strand
AAAAAAAAAACACCACACAAGTGAAGTCACACGACGAGTGTTTAACTTTTTCAGGCAATCACAATATAGTATACTACTAACTATACTGGTGGTCAGTGTGGTCAGGTCACTGGTCAGTCACACTGGCAGTGGCACTCCTGCAGCAAAAGTGTGCACTGTTTAATTTTAATATAATATGTACTCCTGGCTCCTGCTATAACCTATAACTGGCACTGCAGTGCTCCCCAGTCTCCCCCACAATTATAAGCTGTGTGAGCTGAGCACAGTCAGATATATAATATATACATAAATGATGCAGCACACTGGGCTGAGCAGTGCACACAGATATGGTATGTGACTGTCTTGTACTCCTGGCTCCTGCTATAACCTATAACTGGCACTGCAGTGCTCCCCAGTCTCCCCCACAATTATAAGCTGTGTGAGCTGAGCACAGTCAGATATATAATATATACATAGATGATGCAGGCATGCAGCACACTGGGCTGAGCAGTGCACACAGATATGGTATGTGACTGAGTCACTGTGTGTACCGTTTTTTTCAGGCAGAGAACGGATATATTAAATAAAACAACTGCACTGCTGGTGGTCACTGTGGTCAGTCACTAAACTCTGCACTCTCTTCTACAGTATCAGCCTCAGGTCAATCTCTCTCTCTCTCTCTCTCCTAATCTAAATGGAGAGGACGCCAGCCACGTCCTCTCCCTATCAATCTCAATGCACGTGTGAAAATGGCGGCGACGCGCGGCTCCTTATATAGAATCCGAGTCTCGCGAGAATCCGACAGCGTCATGATGACGTTCGGGCGCGCTCGGGTTAACCGAGCAAGGCGGGAAGATCCGAGTCGCTCGGACCCGTGAAAAAAAACATGAAGTTCGTGCGGGTTCGGATTCAGAGAAACCGAACCCGCTCATCTCTAGTATTTACTATAATGTGCTTTCCGTGATTGTTTTTTCAATGGTGTATGCGGTCGTGTTCGACGACAGCCGTGTTTGCTGTGTGTGCCAGTAGCAAAACACTCCTGAACATGAAGCCTGATAAGATCAGTGAGATTCGTGCAGGCTTCTGTGTATGTGTGCAGTGTTTAAAAAAGTTATAAAAGCAGAAAAAAAACAGTGTGGGGTATTTTACCCCCACAAGCATAACAAATCCCAGGCTCTTTGAGCTGGTCCTGGTTAAAAAAATACAATTAACAAATTGTGTAGGGTTCCCCTGTATTTATTAAACCAGGTCCTGGCTCTTGAACTAGTCCTGGTTCTAAAAATATGGGGGGGGGGAAATGACATAGACATCCCCTGTGTTATTAGAACCAGCACCGGGCTCCACTAGCATGGGGGTAATGCCACAGCCAGGAGACACACCTCATGGGATCCCGTGGCCAAAGCATTAACCCCCCCTAACTAGTGAGCTACCACCACGGGGCAGGGCAGCGGGCATCCCTCATTCCCACACAGCTCTTGCCCTCCTGAAGCTCCAACATGGTGGAGGATGGTACACACTCCAGAGGCTCTTGAGCCCTCAGTGGTCGCTCTGGCAATAGACTTCTGCACTGGGGGAGCACAGCTGGACTTCACCGTGGTATGTTACTTCCTGGCACAGTACATTGCCGCCATGGACCTGCATGAACTAACGTTCTCATAGCTGGAAGAAGCACTGGAGTAGATCAGAGCAGGTGAGGGGGTGGATGGAGGAAGAAGAGCAGCAGGTAAGGGTTGACATTATGGAGAGGAGCAAAGGGAAACATGCTGATTAATAGGGAATACAACAGTCTCTGTGTGCTGGTTAGGGGAATTCAGAACACCAGGCCTCCCATTACTGAGCATTACTTTCTCTGACAACCTTATCTTTCCTATACCCTCTATCCTTGATCATGATTAACTCTGACAACCTCATCTTCCCTATATCCCTCATCTTGACTCCCTCTGACAGCATCTTCTGTATAGATCCCATTACTGACCTCCATTCCATATCACAACCTCATCTTCCCTATAACCCCCATCCTTGGTCATGACTCCCTCTAACAACATCATCTTCTGTATACACCCTATTACTGATCATGACTCCATCTGACAACCTCATCTTCCCTATACCCTCATTCCTAATCATGACTCTCTCTGACAATATCACCTTCCATATACCTCCAATCACTGATTGTAACTTCCTCTGACAACATCATCTTCCATATACACCCCAGTACTGATCATGACTCCCTCTGACAACCTCATTTCTCATACGTCCTAGAGGATGCTGGGGTCACATCAAGAACCATGGGGTATAGACGGGATCTGCAGGAAACATGGGCACTCTAAGACTTTCAAAGGGGTGTGAACTGGCTCCTCCCTCCATGCCCCTCCTCCAGACCCCAGTTTTAGAATTGTGCCCATGCAGACTGGCTGCACACTGAGGAGCTCTACAAAGTTTCTCGGGAAAAGACTTTTGTTAGGTTTTTTATTTTCAGGGAGACTGCTGGCAACAGTCTACCTGCTTCGTGGGACTTAAGGAGAGAAGTCAGACCTACTTCCAGTGAGTTTAAAGGAACTGCTTCTTGGCTACAGGACACCATTAGCTCCTGAGGGTCTGATCGCTAGGTACACCTAGATGCTCGTTCCCAGAGCCGGCCGTCACCCCCCTTGCAGAGCCAGAAGTCAGAAGACAGGTGAGTAGAAGAAGCAAAGAAGACTTCACTGACAGCTTCTGAGGTACCGCACAGCGATCGCATGCTGCGCACCATGTTCCCACTACACAGAGGCACTACAGGGTGCAGTGCGTGGGGGGCGGGTGCCCTGGGCAGCATGCAAACCTCAAAGGAGACTGGCTATAGGGGACATAGTGCCCAGGGCACTGTCCTAACTCCCGCCAGTGTAAATATTTATTTAAAAATAGCGGGACTGAAGCGCGCCATTACGGGGGCGGAGCTTAGCCCTCACAGCTCACAACAGCGCCATTTTCTCTACAACAGGCTGCAGAGACGCTGGTACTTCCTCACACTGCTGCATAAGTATCAGGGTGAAAAATGGATGGGGGGGCACAGTAAATTTGGTGCAATATATGTGTGTTATAAAAGCACCACAGGTCTGAGGCATTGTTTAGTGTTGTCAGAACCGTTGGTGAAGCGCTGGGTTGTGAGCTGGCAAACTCTCTCTGTGTCTCTCTGTCAGACTTTAGTTGGGTCTGTCCCCTATATGCCCAGTGTGTTTGTGAGTGGTGAATACACGTGTGTCGGCATGTCTGAGGCAGAGTGCTCTTCCCAGGAGGAGACTGTATTAGGGACACAAACAGCTGTGGGAGTGACCCTGTTGGCGCCGCCGACTCCTGATTGGGTAAATGAGTTGAATGCTTTCAATGCTAATGTGGCTCTTATTAATAAGAGATTGGATAAATCTGAGTCTCAGAATCAGGCATGGAAGAAATCTGTGGAGGATGTATTGTTTACAAGTCCAGACACTCTCAGGGTCACAGAAGCGATCATTTGCCTAGTTGGCAGATACAGGTACCGACACGGAATCTAACTCCTGTGTCCACTATAGTGATACCAAATTAGATCTGAAATTGACAAAGAGCATTCGGTACATGATTGTGGCGATAAAGGACGTATTACATATCTCGGAGGACCCCCTTGTTCTTGACAAAAGGGTCTGTATGTATAAGGGGAAGAAGCCTGAGTTAACGTTTCCTCCCTCTCATGAACTGAACACTATTTGAAAAGGTTTGGGAAAATCCTGACAAAAAGTTTCAGATTCCCAAAAGGATTCCGGTGGCATATCCGTTTCCCTCTGGGGATAGGGAAAAGTGGGAGTCACCACCCATTGTGGACAAGGCTCTATCACGGCTGTCCAAAAAGGTGGCTCTTCCGTCCCCTGACACGGCAGCCCTTAAGGATCCTGCGGATCGAAGGCAGGAAACTACATTGAAATCCATTTATGTCACCACAGGTACGCTGCTCAGGCCAGCCATTGCATGTGCGTGGGTGAGTAGTGCTATCGAAAAATGGGCAGATAACTTGTCATCTGAGATAGATACCCTGGATAGGGATAGCGTTCTATTAACACTAGGTTATATCAGGGACGCTGCAGCCTACCTAAAGGAAGCTGCGAGGGATATTGGCCTTTTGGGTGCAAAGGCCAATGCTATGGCAGTCTCAGCTACTGTAGGTGAACATTGTGGATTCATCAATGGAATGCTGATGCTGACTATAAGAAAAATATGGAGTCTCTACAATATAGAGGTGGTGTCTTGTTTGGTGACGGCCTCGTCGATTTGGTATCTACGGCTACCGCGGGTAAGTCGTCCTTTTTACCTTATGTTCCTGCACAACAAAAGGAAACATATCAAATGCAGTCCTTTCGGCCCAATAAATACAAGAAAGGCAGAGGTTCTTCCTTCCTTGCTACTAGAGGAAGGGGGAAAAGAGAAAAGTCACCGGCAGTGGCAGATTCCCAGGAGCAGAAGTCCTCCGCAGCTTCTGCCAAATCCTCCGCATGACACTGGGGCTCCTCTGCGGGAGTCCGCACCGGTAGAGGCGCGTCTCAAACTCTTCAGTCAGTTCTGGGTTCGTTCGACCCTGGACCCATGGGTTTGGAAATAGTGTCCCAGGGGTACAAACTAGAGTTTCAAGACGTTCCCCCTCGCCGATTTTTCATATTGGCCTTACCAGCTTCTCTTCCGGACAGGGAGGTTGTATGTGACGCAATACAAAAGTTGTGTCAAAATCAGGTCATTATCAAGGTTCCCCCGTCACAACAGGGAGAAGGTTTTTATTCGAGCCTGTTCGTGGTCCTGAAACCGGACGGCTCGGTCAGACTCTAAAATCCCTCAATTTCTACCTAAGAAAATTCAAATTCAAGATGGAATCTCTCCAGGCGGTGATCTATACTCTGGAGCAAGGGGATTTTATGGTGTCGGTAGACATAAAGGATGCCTACTTACATGTTCCCATTTGTCCTCCGCATCAGGCTTACCTGAGGTTTGCAGTTCAGGATTGTCATTACCAATTTCAGACGTTGCCGTTGGTCTGTCCACGGCTCCGAGGGGTTTCACCAAAGTAATGGCGGAAATGATGGTTCTCCTGCGCAAGCAGGGAGTCACAATTATCCCGTACTTGGACGATCTCCTGATAAAGGCGAGATCCAGGGACCAGTTACTGCAGAGCATTATGCTCTCCCTGACAGTTCTGCCACAACATGGTTGGCTCCTAAACTTGCCGAAACCACAGTTGGGGCCGACGACGCAGCTGTCGCTTTTGGGAATGATTCTGGACACAGAATTACAGAGAGTTTTTCTTCCAGTGGAAAAAGCTCTGGAAATTCAGAACCTGGTCAAACAAATTCTGAAACCGGCAAGAGTGTCAATCCATCAATGCAAAAATGGTGGCGGCCTACGAGGCCATTCAGTTGGGCAGATTCCATGCCAGAGTGTTTCAGTGGGACCTGTTGGACAAGTGGTCCGGATCCCATCTACACATGCACCAAAGAATAATCCTGTCTTCCAGGACCAGAATCTCACTCCTGTGGTGGCTGAACAGCTCTCACCTCCTAGAGGGGCGCAGGTTCGGGATCCAGGACTGGACCCTGGTAACCACGGATGCGAGTCTCCAAGGCTGGAGTGCAGTCACACAGGGGGAAAACTTCCACGGAAGATGGTCAAGCCAAGAAACTTGTCTACGCATAAACGTTCTGGAGTTAAGGGCCGTTTACAACGGCCTTCTTCAAGCAGAGGTGACAAGTCGTTGGGGAATTCCTCAAATAGACATGATGGCGTCTCGTCTCAACAAGAAACTGCAGAGATATTGTTCCAGATCGAGGGACCCTCAAGCAATAGCAGTGGACGCACTAGTAACACCGTGGGTGTTTCAGTCGGTGTATATATTCCCTCCGTTTCCTCTCATTCCAAAAGTGTTAAAGATCATGAGAAGAACAAAGGTTCAGATGATCCTCATTGTTCCAGACTGGCCAAGGAAGGTTTTGGTATCCAGACCTTCAGGAATTACTCATAGGAGATCCCTGGCCTCTCCCTCTACGAGAGGATCTGTTACAGCAGGGGCCGTGCGTGTATCAAGACTTACCACGGCTACGTTTGACGGCTTGGCGGTTGAGCCCCGGATCCTAGACCGACAAGGGTATCCCCTGGGAAGTCATTCACACACTTCTTCAGGCTAGAAAAGGGGTAACGTCTAAACATTTGGAGGAAATATGTGTCTTGGTGTGAATCCAAGAAGGCTCCTACGATAGAGTTTCAGTAAGGACGTTTTCTCCATTTTCTACAAGCAGGTGTGGATGCGGGCCTAAAGTTGGGCTCAATTTAAAGTACAAATTTCAGCCTTATCGGTTTTCTTTCAAAAACAATTGGCCTCCTTTCCGGAAGTTCAGACTTTCGTGAATGGCGTGTTGCACATCCAACCTCCCTTTGTGGCCCCAGTGGCTCCATGGGATCTTACCGTGGTGTTGCAGTTCCTTCAATCACATTGGTTTGAACCTTTACAGAAGGTAGAGTTGATATTCATCACTTGGAAAGTGGTCATGTTGTTGGCCTTGGCATCCGCGAGGCGGGTGTCTGAATTGGCGGCTTTGTCTCACAAGAGCCCTATTTGATTTTCCATGAGGATAGAGCGGAGTTGAGGACTCGTCAGCAATTTCTGACGAAAGTGGTTTCATCATTCCACACGAACCAACCTATTGTGGTGCCAGTGGCTACTGACGCCTTAGTGGAATCGAAGTCTCTCGATGTAGTCAGAGCTTTGAAATTTTATGTCGCCAGAACGGCTCGGATTAGGAAAACAGAGGCTTTGTTTGTCCTGTTTGCTCCCAACAAGATTGGGGCTTCTGCTTCCAAGCAGACTATTGCGCGCTGGATCTGTAAAACGATTCAGCATGCCCATTCTACGGCTGGATTGCCGTTAACAACTTTGGGGAAGGCCCATACTACCAGAAAAGTGGGCTCATCCTGGGCGGCTGCCCATGGGGGTCTCGGCATTACAACTTTGCAGAGCAGCTACTTGGTCGGGTTCAAACACCTTTGCGAAGTTTACAAGTTTGATACCCTGGCCGAGGAAGACCTCATGTTTGGTCAATTTGGTGCTGCAGAGTCATCCGCACTCTCCTGCCCATTCTAGAGCTTTGGTATAACCCCATGGTTCTTGATGTGACCCCAGCATCCTCTAGGACGTATGAGAAAATAGGATTTTAATACCTACCGGTAAATCCTTTTCTCTTAGTCCATAGAGGATGCTGGGCGCCCGTCCCAGTGCGTACTGTATCTGCAGTTATTAGTTGTGGTTACACACATGTTGTGTAACGTTTATAGTCAACCTGTTGCTGATATTGTTCATGCCGTTGACTTGCGTTATGTTAAATGCCACGTTGTACGGCGTGCTTGAGGTGTGAGCTGGTATGTATCTCACCTTAGTTAAAACTTAAATCCTTTTCCTCGAAATGTCCATCTCCCTGGGCACAGTTCCTGTAACTGGGGTCTGGAGGAGGGGCATTGAGGGAGGAGCCAGTTCACACCCCTTTGAAAGTCTTAGAGTGCCCATGTCTCCTGCGGATCCCGTCTATACCCCATGGTTCTTGATGTGACCCCAGCATCCTCTACGGACTAAGAGAAAAGGATTTACCGGTAGGTATTAAAATCCTATTTTTCCCTTTATCCCCCAATACTGACCATGGCTTCCTCTGACAACCATATCTTCTGTATACACCCCATTACTGATCGTGTGACTCCCTCTGACATCATCTTTCGTATACACTGCATTACTGATCATGATTCGATCTGACAACCTCATCTCATCAGACCTATCTCCCCAATCTCTGATTGTAATTTCTTCAGACATCAAAATCCATATACACCCCATCCCTGATCATGACTCTCTCTGTCAACATCATCTTCCGTGTACCCCCAATCCCTGATCATAAATTCCTCTGACATCATCTTCCGTATACACCTCATTACTGATCATAACTCGCTCTGACAACCTTATCTTCCCTATACCCCCCCATTACTGACCATGGCTCCCTGTGGCAACATTATCTTTCCTATACCAACATCCCAGACCGTAACAACTTCATATTTCCTATACCACAATCCCTGATCGTAACTCCTTCTGACAATACCATCTTCCCTGATCATGACTCCCTCTGACAAGATTATCTTCCTTATACAAACATTATTCCTGGCCAGAGGCGGATTGGCCACAGGGTTTACAGGGAAGATTCCCGGTGGGCCGACGCACCCGTGGGGCCTGTTTTGTTTGAGGACATGTGGTCCTTTTTATAGACATAATGATTAAGATGCAAAATAATTTGCATATATGAAAATGACTTGGCCACTTAGCCTGTGATTGCAGATGATCTAGTGTATGCTCTGTCTGCCTGCTTGGCTGAGATATAAGATTGAGTGAATAGTGATTGGGATACGGTTGGTGTAATAAGCAAGAACATATATCTTTCTAAAGAATGATATAGTTTCCTAAATTCTGAAGATGTATCATATAATGTGCTCATAATATTTAATTTTATTTCTTTTTAACTTCCCCCTTGATGCTGGACATGCCCACTATCTGGAAAGTCTTGGGGGGAGGGTGCTGCTGCCATGGGCCATGGCTAGACCTTACACCTCTGGTGCTGCCCATGTGGGGCCACTAGCACAAATTTTTCCAGGGCCGCTTTTTGTTCCCAATCCGCCCCTGTTCCTGGCTGTGACTCCATCTGACAACCTTCTCTTCTATATTTCCCCTCATCTCTGATTTTGACTTACTCCAACAATCTTTTTCCCTAGGAGGAAGAAGGGAGTGAGAGGGGCAGGTGTGAACAATGGAAGGAGCGAGTAAGTTGTGTAGGGATCATAGAGGAAGGGAGGGAGTGAGAGGTGCGGGAGTAAGAAATGGAATGATGAAGTGATGTGTAGGGGTTATAGATGGAGGGAGGGGATGAGAGGTGCAGGGATGAGAGAGGGAAAGGGAGTGAAGGAGAAGTGCAGGGAGCAAGTAAGGGAAGAATGAAGTAAAAGAAGCAGGGGTGACATCAGGGGCGTAAGTTCATATCAGACTCCCGGAGGGGAAGTAGACTAATGGTGCCACTCCCCCTTCTCACTTTTACCACCAACACACACAGCCACATATGCACACACAAAAAATAAGAATTTACTTACCGATAATTCTATTTCTCGTAGTCCGTAGTGGATGCTGGGGACTCCGTCAGGACCACAGGGGGATTAGCGGCTCCGCAGGAGACAGGGCACAAAAATAAAAGCTTTAGGACTAGGTGGTGTGCACTGGCTCCTCCCCCTATTACCCTCCTCCAAGCCTCAGTTAGGATACTGTGCCCGGACGAGCGTACACAATAAGGAAGGATTTTGAATCCCGGGTAAGACTCATACCAGCCACACCAATCACACTGTACAACTTGTGATCTGAACCCAGTTAACAGCATGATAACAGAGGAGCCTCTGAAAAGATGGCTCACAACAATAACAACCCGATTTTTGTAACAATAACTATATACAAGTATTGCAGACAATCCGCACTTGGGATGGGCGCCCAGCATCCACTACGGACTACGAGAAATAGAATTATCGGTAAGTAAATTCTTATTTTCTCTAACGTCCTAAGTGGATGCTGGGGACTCCGTCAGGACCATGGGGATTATACCAAAGCTCCCAAACGGGCGGGAGAGTGCGGATGACTCTGCAGCACCGAAAGAGAGAACTCCAGGTCCTCCTCAGCCAGGGTATCAAATTTGTAGAATTTTGCAAACGTGTTTGCCCCCGACCAAGTAGCAGCTCGGCAAAGTTGTAAAGCCGAGACCCCTCGGGCAGCCGCCCAAGATGAGCCCACCTTCCTTGTGGAATGGGCATTCACAGATTTTGGCTGTGGCAGGCCTGCCACAGAATGTGCAAGCTGAATTGTACTACAAATCCAACGTGCAATCGTCTGCTTAGAAGCAGGAGCACCCAGCTTGTTGGGTGCATACAGGATAAACAGCGAGTCAGTTTTCCTGACTCCAGCCGTCCTGGAAACATATATTTTCAGGGCCCTGACAACGTCCAGCAACTTGGAGTCCTCCAAGTCCCTAGTAGCCGCAGGCACCACAATAGGTTGGTTCAGGTGAAACGCTGACACCACCTTAGGGAGAAACTGGGGACGAGTCCGCAGTTCTGCCCTGTCCGAATGGAAAATCAGATATGGGCTTTTGTGAGACAAAGCCGCCATTTCTGACACTCGCCTGGCCGAGGCCAGGGCCAACAGCATGGTCACTTTCCATGTGAGATATTTCAAATCCACAGATTTGAGCGGTTCAAACCAATGTGATTTGAGGAATCCCAGAACTACGTTGAGATCCCACGGTGCCACTGGAGGCACAAAAGGGGGTTGTATATGCAGTACTCCCTTGACGAATGTCTGGACTTCAGGAACTGAAGCCAATTCTTTCTGGAAGAAAATCGACAGGGCCGAAATTTGAACCTTAATGGACCCCAATTTGAGGCCCATAGACACTCCTGTTTGCAGCAAATGCAGGAATCGACCCAGTTGAAATTCCTCCGTGGGGGCCTTCCTGGCCTCACACCACGCCACATATTTTCGCCAAATGCGGTGATAATGTTGTGCGGTCATCTCCTTTCTGGCTTTGACCAGGGTAGGTATGACCTCTTCCGGAATGCCTTTTTCCCTTAGGATCCGGCGTTCAACCGCCATGCCGTCAAACGCAGCCGCGGTAAGTCTTGGAACAGACAGGGTCCTTGCTGAAGCAAGTCCCTTCTTAGCGGCAGAGGCCATGGGTCCTCTGTGAGCATCTCTTGAAGTTCCGGGTACCAAGTCCTCCTTGGCCAATCCGGAGCCACGAATATAGTTCTTACTCCTCTCCGTCTTATAATTCTCAGTACCTTGGGTATGAGAGGAAGAGGAGGGAACACATACACTGACTGGTACACCCACGGTGTTACCAGAGCATCCACAGCTATTGCCTGAGGGTCCCTTGACCTGGCGCAATACCTGTCCAGTTTTTTGTTGAGGCGGGACGCCATCATGTCCACCTTTGGTCTTTCCCAACGGTTCACAATCATGTGGAAGACTTCTGGGTGAAGTCCCCACTCTCCCGGGTGGAGATCGTGCCTGCTGAGGAAGTCTGCTTCCCAGTTGTCCACTCCCGGAATGAACACTGCTGACAGTGCTATCACATGATTTTCCGCCCAGCGGAGAATCCTTGCAGCTTCTGCCATTGCCCTCCTGCTTCTTGTGCCGCCCTGTCTGTTTACGTGGGCGACTGCCGTGATGTTGTCCGACTGGATCAGCACCGGCTGACCTTGAAGCAGAGGTCTTGCTAGGCTCAGAGCATTGTAAATTGCCCTTAGCTCCAGTATATTTATGTGGAGAGAAGTCTCTAGACTTGACCACGTTCCCTGGAAATTTTTTCCCTGTGTGACTGCTCCCCAGCCTCTCAGGCTGGCATCCGTGGTCACCAGGATCCAATCCTGAATGCCGAATCTGCGGCCCTCTAGTAGATGAGCACTCTGCAGCCACCACAGAAGAGACACCCTTGTCCTCGGAGACAGGGTTATCCGCTGATGCATCTGAAGATGCGATCCGGACCATTTGTCCAGCAGATCCCACTGAAAAGTTCTTGCGTGAAATCTGCCGAATGGAATCGCTTCGTAAGAAGCCACCATTTTTCCCAGGACCCTTGTGCAATGATGCACTGACACTTTTCCTGGTTTTAGGAGGTTCCTGACTAGCTCGGATAACTGCCTGGCTTTCTCCTCCGGGAGAAACACCTTTTTCTGGACTGTGTCCAGAATCATCCCTAGGAACAGCAGACGTGTCGTCGGGATCAGCTGCGATTTTGGAATATTTAGAATCCACCCGTGCTGTTGTAGCAGTACCCGAGATAGTGCTACTCCGACCTCCAACTGTTACCTGGACTTAGCCCTTATCAGGAGATCGTCCAAGTAAGGGATAATTAAGAAGCCTTTTCTTCGAAGAAGAATCATCATTTCGGCCATTAGTAAAGACCCGGGGTGCCGTGGACAATCCAAACGGCAGCGTCTGAAACTGATAATGACAGTTCTGTACTACGAACCTGAGGTACCCTTGGTGAGAAGGGCAAATTGGGACATGAAGGTAAGCATCCTTGATGTCCAGGGACACCATACAGTCCCCTTCTTCCAGGTTCGCTATCACTGCTCTGAGTGACTCCATCTTGAATTTGAACCTTTGTATGTAAGTGTTCAAAGATTTCAGATTTAGAATAGGTCTCACCGAGCCGTCTGGCTTCGGTACCGCAAATAGTGTGGAATAATACCCCTTTCCCTGTTGTAGGAGAGGTACTTTGATTATCACCTGCTGGGAATACAGCTTGTGAATTGCTTCCAATACTGCCTCCCTGTCGGAGGGAGACGTTGGTAAAGCAGACTTCAGGAACCTGCGAGGGGGAGACGTCTCGAATTCCAATCTGTACCCCTGGGATACTACCTGTAGGATCCAGGGGTCCACTTGCGAGTGAGCCCACTGCGCGCTGAAACTCTTGAGACGACCCCCCACCGCACCTGAGTCCGCTTGTAAGGCCCCAGCGTCATGCTGAGGACTTGGCAGAAGCGGTGGAGGGCTTCTGTTCCTGGGAAGGGGCTGTCTGCTGCAGTCTTTTTCCCTTTCCTCTACCCCGGGGCAGATATGACTGGCCTTTTGCCCGCTTGCCCTTATGGGGACGAAAGGACTGAGGCTGAAAAGACGGTGTCTTTTTCTGCTGAGAGGTGAGTTGGGGTAAAAAGGTGGATTTTCCAGCTGTTGCCGTGGCCACCAGGTCCGAAAGACCGACCCCAAATAACTCCTCCCCTTTATACGGCAATACTTCCATGTGCCGTTTGGAATCCGCATCACCTGACCACTGTCGTGTCCATAAACATCTTCTGGCAGAAATGGACATCGCACTTACTCTTGATGCCAGGGTGCAAATATCCCTCTGTGCATCACGCATATATAGAAACGCATCTTTTAAACGCTCTATAGTCAATAAAATACTGTCCCTGTCAAGGGTATCAATATTTTCAGTCAGGGACTCCGACCAAGCCACCCCAGCGCTGCACATCCAGGCTGAGGCAATCGCTGGTCGCAGTATAACACCAGTATGTGTGTATATACTTTTTAGGACATTTTCCAGCTTCCTATCAGCTGGCTCCTTGAGGGCGGCCGTATCCGGAGACGGTAACGCCACTTGTTTTGATAAGCGTGTGAGTGCTTTATCCACCCTAGGGGGTGTTTCCCAACGCGCCCTAACTTCTGGCGGGAAAGGGTATAATGCCAATAATTTCTTAGATATCAGCAATTTTTTATCGGGGGAAACCCACGCATCATCACACACTTCATTTAATTCTTCTGATTCAGGAAAAACTACGGGTAGTTTTTTCACACCCCACATAATACCCTTTTTTGTGGTACTTGTAGTATCAGAAATATGCAAAGCCTCCTTCATTGCCGTGATCATGTAACGTGTGGCCCTACTGGAAAATACGTTTGTTTCTTCACCGTCGACACTGGAGTCAGTGTCCGTGTCTGTGTCTGTGTCGACCGACTGAGGTAATGGGCGCTTTAGAGCCCCTGACGGTGTTTGAGACGCCTGGATAGGCACTAACTGATTTGCCGGCTGTCTCATGTCGTCAACAGTTTTTTGTAAAGTGCTGACACTATCACGTAATTCCTTAAATAAGACCATCCAGTCAGGTGTCGACTCCCTAGGGGGTGACATCACTAATACAGGCAATTGCTCCGCCTCCACACCATTTTCGTCCTCATACATGTCGACACACGCGTACCGACACACAGCACACACACAGGGAATGCTCTGATAGAGGACAGGACCCCACTAGCCCTTTGGGGAGACAGAGGGAGAGTTTGCCAGCACACACCAGAGCGCTATATATGTATAGGGACAACCTTATAAGTAAGTGTTTCTCCCTTATAGCTGCTATATATGTTTTTATATGCCAATTAGTGCCCCCCCCTCTCTTTTTTACCCTGTTTCTGTAGTGCAGGACTGCAGGGGAGAGTCAGGGAGACGTCCTTCCAGCGGAGCTGTGAGGGAAAATGGCGCTTGTGTGCTGAGGAGATAGGCTCCGCCCCCTTCACGGCGGCCTTTCTCCCGTTTTTTATGAGGTAAAATGGCAGGGGTTAAATACATCCATATAGCCCAGGAGCTATATGTGATGTATTTTTTACCATAAATAGTGTTTTCATTGCGTCTCAGGGCGCCCCCCCCCAGCGCCCTGCACCCTCAGTGACCGGAGTGTGAAGTGTGCTGAGAGCAATGGCGCACAGCTGCAGTGCTGTGCGCTACCTTTCTTGAAGACAAGATGCCTTCTGCCGCCGATTTCTGGACCTCTTCACTCTTCTGGCTCTGTAAGGGGGCCGGCGGCGCGGCTCCGGGACCCATCCATGGCTGGGCCTGTGATCGTCCCTCTGGAGCTAATGTCCAGTAGCCAAGAAGCCCAATCCACTCTGCACGCAGGTGAGTTTGCTTCTTCTCCCCTTAGTCCCTCGATGCAGTGAGCCTGTTGCCAGCAGGACTCACTGAAAATAAAAAAACCTAAGTCTATACTTTTATTCTAAGCAGCTCAGGAGAGCTACCTAGATTGCACCCTTCTCGGCCGGGCACAAAAACCTAACTGAGGCTTGGAGGAGGGTCATAGGGGGAGGAGCCAGTGCACACCACCTAGTCCTAAAGCTTTTATTTTTGTGCCCTGTCTCCTGCGGAGCCGCTAATCCCCCTGCGGTCCTGACGGAGTCCCCAGCATCCACTTAGGACGTTAGAGAAACATATATGTGCACACACACACACACACACACACACACACACACACACACACAGCCACATATATTCATACATACACGCGGCAAAATTTACACACACATAACCACATATACACACTCACAGCAACATATGCACACACATAACCACATATACACACACATGACTACATATACACAATCCAACCATTATACAGCAGCTTAGAAAACCCACCGTAGTAGCACCTGTTATTTGATATATCTCTTATTAGTGTTATATCTTTTCACACAACACACATAACCACATATACACACTCACAGCCACATATATACACTCATAATTATATATGCATACTCATAACCACATATAAACACTCACTGCCACATATGCACACACATAACTACATACACACACTCACAGCCACTGGGTGACATGTCAGGCATTTAGGAAAGGAGAAATAAAACAAACAGTATGGGGAAGAAGTGGATGGAGACCGGGAAGGTGGGCAACACAGGTTGGATAACTTTATATCATATAATATGGTTTCTTTTATACTATATACACATATTCAGTAACAGTAGTGTTAAAAAGTATCTAAAATTGATTTTATGTTACAAACATCCCAAAAGTTTCTAGAGTTCTAACGACGATACCCCACATCCCCAGCCATTCTATTACATTTTCGATATGATTCTGGTGGAATTAAGGTGACTTTTTCAATAGGTTTATAAAAGAGTGCTGATAAAGGGACAGGTGTTGTACTAATGAATGGTGTAAATTCTGAAAATAAGCTTTGGAGAATCTTGAATAATACACAATCATATGAAAAACTTGGCATAGATGACACAGAAAGAATTGTGAGTGATATCAATACACTTATTAAAAGGGGGTTAGATAATGGAAGTATTTCAGCTAAGAAGTATGCAGGGCGGCTTTAAAGGTGCATACACACAGTGAGATATTGACTTATGTGCGATTTTTCTTATTCGATTTTGACTATGCGTGGTTGCGATTTTGGCTATGGACGATTTTGACTATACTTTGTACTAGATAGTAAAAATTGACTTGCCTGCACAGTCTATATAACCTTGCGAAACCGAACCCGCGGTAGCGCACATTGGGATCAAATCAGTATCGCAAGCTGGCTAACACCTTGAGATATACACTAACTTTCCTTGTGATTTTGACGATATAGTCAAAATCGCAAGGTAATATTGCACTGTGTGTATACATCTTAAGAGAGAAGGAGTCCCGTGTCCTGCCTCCTCCTTTCGGGACCCTTCATCTCTTCCGGCAGAGCTGGAGAGTATTAGCACTAGAGGGCTCAGACCTACTGCGCATGCGCAGATCTCCGGGAAAATGGCGCAATGGACATTTTCCCAGTGATTTCTCTACTGTGCATGTGTAGAACACTCAGTGAAAATGGCAGCTGCACCATTTTTACAGTGATTCAACAGCGCTACTGCCATTGGCGCAGGACTCCGGAGGGGTAAGTATTAAAAAAATGTGTGCAGTGTGTGTGGTGGGGGCACCCTCTGCACCGCACACTGCACCCATTATAGATATGCTAGAGGGAGTATGGTTTAACCCCTTTAGTGGCGGGTTTCCAATATAAAACACACCCGTTAAATCGAAGTGGGATCGGGGGGGAAGGTGCGGGAGGGGGGGGGGGGATGAGTGATGGGGCAGGGTGAGGTAATCGCCTTGCGGCGCCCGGGAATCAGCATAAGCCATTTTACAACTTAGTATGCTGATTCCCGTGTGCCGTGAAGTTGGTTATTTAAATTGAGCTGTAATATGTATTTGTTAAATATAGTAGGTGACACTGTGGTATGATACAATTAAATGGAATAACTGGGTGTAATACCTGTTCTTAGATACCAACATACTGTACGTGGATATATTCCTTAGAAATATTGGTGGTCATTCCGAGTTGATCGCTAGCTGTTTTCGGTCGCTGTGCAGTGATCAGGCAAAAAAACGTAATTTATGCGCATGCGTATGGGGCGCAATGCGCACGCGTGACGTATTTCACAACGGTCGTTGCAGTTTCACACAAGGTCTAGCGACGCTTTTCAATTGCACTGCTGGCCGCAGAATTATTGACAGGAAGTGGGTGTTTCTGGGAGGTAACTGCCCATTTTCAGGGAGTGTGTGTAAAAACGCAGGCGTGTCAGATAAAAACGCAGGAGTGGCTGGGGAAACGTAGGCGTGGATGGGCGAACGCAGGGCGTTTTTGTGACGTCAAAACAGGAACTAAATAGTCTGAAGTGATCGCAAGCTAGGAGTAGGTCTGGAACTACTCTGAAGCTGCACAAATTTTTTGTGTAACCGCTGTGCGATCTTTTCGTTCGCACTTCTGCTAAGCTAAGATACACTCCCAGAGGGCGGCGGCTTAGCGTTTGCTTGGCTGCTAAAAGCAGCTAGCGAGCGAACAACTCGGAATGACCACCATAATCACTATTTAGTACAAATGTATAGGTCAATTTATAAATATTCATTAGGGAGATAGAGGGTTAATTTATGGTATGAATTATGCCCCTTTCAGATCGCAATGCCGGGTCGCACCCGGGAATTGGAAACAGGTTCTTCCCGGGTGCAACCGGACATTGGACCCTTTCACATTGGCTTCCTAACCTGGCAATATGTTGGGTTGCTATCAGGGGACGGAGGCGGTATCGGGGGCGGGTGCAGAGGCGGCGCTGGAAGATGAGATCATCTCCGCGCCACCTCTGCCTATACTGTGAACAGGTCCCCGGTCGCATCAACTCGGCAACCCGTTCACACTGCACCTAACCCGTTATTTATCCCGGGAACAACCCTTCTTTACTCCAGCATTGAATTACTGGGTCAGGCGAACCCGGAATTTGTCAGTGACCTCTTTCACACAACACAGTGACCTGCGTCGACCCGGCAATATACCAGGTCGATACCGGGTTATTTGTGCAATGTGAAAGGGGTATTATTGATTGATTGAAATTAAGGGTCTTACCACAATAGTGCCTCTTTACAGTAACGTGTTATAATGTAATTCTATTGTATAATTATTGTTGTATCATTCTGCCGCTGCTTATGTAAAAGGTATTGCCTTTTATGACATGGTCTTGGGGAAGACTTGTTCATTAACCTAATTAAGCTACAGTAACTGAACATAAATGTGTAAGAAATTTATAAACAGAATGTCTAATTGTCGCTCAATTTGATAGACGACTGCTGCTTCTGGGTTCATAAAGGACTCATCCCTAAATGGGTTCCGACTCCGAGAATATAATTGTAACAAAAATTGGTTTGGAATGAACCTTGGGGCACTGACGTAGTCCTAGATAAATAAAGATGGAAAAAGTGTTAGGGACCTGCTCGACAAGAGGTGACCTGGATGATTGGTGGCCGAAATCATTGGTCAACGATATACCAACCAACAACCTCTTATGACATATTATATTTTATTATACTGTAATGATCGTTTAGTGCATCTGCACCCCCTTTGTCTGTGTATACTACTTTATTTTCAGCAGCATAGCACCTTTCATTACTGGCGGGTGTGCAATTTAGAACCATTTCCTCTACTATGTATATGTGTAGAAATACATACCTGAGGTCTGAGAATGCCTCAAACTAGATTGGCACCCCTCCCCCCACCACCCTCTATGTTTTTAAACAGGGAAACCAGCATGGACTGCACTGTGACACAGGTATAATTCTAAGTAAGTCCTATTTATTTATTTATATATATTATATTATATTATATATATATATATATATATATATATATATATATAGTGTCAGTAAATTTGGGGTTGGCATTTTGACGTGGGATCCCCCATGCCTGTTCTGGCTGGGCTGTCTCAGGGCATCACCATTTAAATACACAGTCACTTTTTAGATCCTGTTTGTCTATTATTTATGTATGCACATTTTTTTTCACATACTCTCTACCGTTAAACTCATAGGGGGAAATTTACTAAGCTCCCGATTTTGACCGAGATGCCGTTTTTTCATCAAAGTGTCATCTCGGTAATTTACTAAGCACTAATCACGGCAGTGATGAGGGCATTCGTAATTTTTTGCAAGTTTAGGTAAAAAATTACGAATGAATACACCATCGGTCAAAACGCGGCTGTTTAAGTATGAATCTCGGTCATTTACTAAGAAGTGCAAAGCAAAAAAAGAACAAACACTGCCGTGAAAAATTACAACTCGTAAAAAAGTGCTAAAAAAAAACAGACCTGCTTTTTTTATTCGTGATTGGATAGGCATGCACGGATCCATGAGATCCGTGCATGTATATCAGTGGGAAGGGGTGGGAAAGTGCTTATTTTTTCAAAAAAAATTGCGTGGGGTCCCCCCTCCTAAGCATAACCAGCCTCGGGCTCTTTGAGCCGATCCTGGTTGCAAAAATATGGTGAAAAAAATGACAGGGGTTCCCCCATATTTAAGCAACCAGCATCGGGCTCTGCGCCTGGTCCTGGTCCCAAAAATACGGGGGACAAAAATGAGTAGGGGTCCCCCGTATTTTTAAAACCAGCACCGGGCTCCACTAGCTGGACAGATAATGCCACAGCCGGGGGTCACTTTTATATAGTGCCCTGCGGCCGTGGCATCAAAAATCCAACTAGTCACCCCTGGCCGGGGTACCCTGGGGGAGTGGGGACCCCTTCAATCAAGGGGTCCCCCCCCCCAGCCACCCAAGGGCCAGGGGTGAAGCCCGAGGCTGTCCCCCCCATCCAATGGGCTGCGGATGGGGAGGCTGATAGCCTTTGTTGTAAAAGAAAAGATATTGTTTTTAGTAGCAGTACTACAAGGCCCAGCAAGCCTCCCCCGCATGCTGGTACTTGGAGAACCACAAGTACCAGCATGCGACGGAAAAACGGGCCCGCTGGTACCTGTAGTACTACTACTAAAAAAATACCCAAAAAAAGACAAGACACACACACCGTGAAAGTATAATTTTATTACATACATACACACATACATACATACTTACCTTAAGTTCCCACGCAGGTCGGTCCTCTTCTCCAGTAGAATCCAAGGGGTACCTGTTGAAGAAATTATACTCACGAGATCCAGGGGTCCAGGCTCCTCGGCAAATCCAGGGTTAATCCACGTACTTGAAAAAAAAAAAAACGGTGTCCCGAGCCACGAACTGAAAGGGGACCCATGTTTGCACATGGGTCACCTTTCCACGAATGCCAGAAAGCCACTCTGACTTCTGTCTAAGTGGGTTTCTTCAGCCAATCAGGGAGCGCCACGTTGTAGCACTCTCCTGATCAGCTGTGTGGTCCTGTCCTCACTGACAGGCAGCACACGGCAGTGTTACAATGTAGCGCCTATGCGCTACATTGTAACCAATGATGGGAACTTTCAGCTCAGCGGTGACGTCACTTTAGGTCAACCGCAGGGCAGAAAGTTCCCATCATTGGTTACAATGTAGCGCATAGGCGCTACATTGTAACACTGCCGTGTGCTGCCTGTCAGTGAGGACAAGAGCACACAGCCGATCAGGAGAGTGCTACAACGTGGCACTCCCTGATTGGCTGAAGAAACCCACTTAGACATCAGTCAGAGTGGGTTTCTGGCATTCGTGGAAAGGAGTCCCATGTGAAAACATGGGGCCCCTTTCAGTTCGTGGCTCGGCTTTCCGTTTTCTTATTTTATGCAAGTACGTGGATTACCCCTGGATTTCCCGAGGAGCCTGGACCCCTGGATCTCGTGAGTATAATTTCTTCAACAGGTACCCCTTGGATTCTACTGGAGAAGAGGACCGACCTGCGTGTGAACATAAGGTAAGTATGTATGTATGTTTGTGTGGATGTATGTAATAAATCTTTACTTTCACGGTGTGTGTGTCTTGTCTTTTTTTGGGTATTTTTTTAGTAGTAGTACTACAGGTACCAGCAGGCCCGTTTTTCCGTCGCATGCTGGTACTTGTGGTTCTCCAAGTACCAGCATGCGGGGGAGGCTTGCTGGGCCTTGTAGTACTGCTACTAAAAACAATATCTTTTCTTTTACAACAAAGGCTATCAGCCTCCCCATCCGCAGCCCATTGGATGGGGGGGGACAGCCTCGGGCTTCACCCCTGGCCCTTGGGTGGCTGGGGGGGGGGGGACCCCTTGATTGAAGGGGTCCCCACTCCCCCAGGGTACCCCGGCAAGGGGTGACTAGTTGGATTTTTGATGCCACGGCCGCAGGGCACTATATAAAAGTGACCCCCGGCTGTGGCATTATCTGTCCAGCTAGTGGAGCCCGGTGCTGGTTTTAAAAATACGGGGGACCCCTACTCTTTTTGTCCCCCGTATTTTTGGGACCAGGACCAGGCGCAGAGCCCGATGCTGGTTGCTTAAATATGGGGGAACCCCTGTCATTTTTTTCCCCATATTTTTGCAACCAGGATCGGCTCAAAGAGCCCGAGGCTGGTTATGCTTAGGAGGGGGGACCCCACGCATTTTTTTTTATTATTTTACAGTGTTTAATTAAAAAAAAAAAAAAAAAAAAACCCCAGCACGGATCACACAGATCCGGCCGAGATTGATTGTAAAAAAAGTCGGCAGTGTTTTGCTAATCACTGCCGTAAAAATAGGTAAAAAACCACGAATGACATCGACATCGGAAGAAAAGAAAAACCCGAATACGACAGCTTAGTAAATCCATCGTAATCAATTCAAAAAGTTGCAGTTTTACACTGTCGATGTCATTCGTGATTGAACTTTGACCTGAATCTGGAAAATACGAATCTTAGTAAATTTACCCCATAGTAGGGACCTTCACATACCTGCACTTTATATCACTTTACTGTCAATATTTTTTAGTGTGATGCCCTGTGGGGTCCCATGCTAGATCATGTTTGGGGGTTCCCTGCGTTCCAGATGTTGGCCCCATAGTGTTAGGGACCTGCTCGACAAGAGGTGACCTGGACAATTGGTGGGCAGGCCGATATCATTGGCCAACGATATACCAACAACCTCTTATGACATATTATATTTTATTATACTGTAATACTGTTCCTGGTTTGACGTCACAAACACACCCAGCGTTCGCCCAGACACTCCTCTGTTTCTCCAGCCACTCCCGCGTTTTTCCCAGAAACGGTAGCGTTTTTTCACACACTCCCATAAAACGGCCAGTTTCCGCCCAGAAACACCCATTTCCTGTCAATCACACTCCGATCTCCAGAACGAAGAAAAAAACCTTGTAATGCCGTGAGTAAAATACCAAACTTCATAGCAAATTTACTTGGCGCAGTCGCAGTGCGAACATTGCGCATGCGCAATTAGCGGAAAATCGCTGCGATGCGAAGAAAATTACTGAGCGAACAACTCGGAATGACCACCTGTGATAGGAAACATATCAATAAAAATAATAATAACAGACTATTAAATGCAAACAGCTACAGTAAGATTGCATACTGTATATAAAAACAATTTATTCAATAAAATAACCATATGGCCTAAATACATTTGTAGCCAAGCTCATCTTACTTTGCGATGGGGAATGCTGCATCGTGCGCCAGGCTGTGACAGTTCCCAGCCGGCGATCGTTCAGTTAAATCCATTAGGAATTAATGGAGTCATTGCCGCCTGCGAATAGTCGTAGCTCGGCACGCCATGCAGTAAGCAATGGAACGGCATGCTGCATCACAGCAAACATGAGCATGGCTACATCTATATGCTTGAGACTTAGGGGTCCAAGCACTAAGGAGATATAAGAGGGCAAAATGTTAAAAACAATCCAGCTATATATTGCTTCTTAAAAGGGATTTCTCTGCTTTCTGACTGCTAGCAGGCTAGAATATAGGTGCTGCGACGCCACAGACACCTACAGCAGCTCTTAGTCACCCAGCTATTACTAGAGAAAGATGTCGCTTACCATCAGCTGTCTTCTTTAGTGCTGGCTAGTTCGTCACCCCCTCTATTTGTTTCCCCTCAAGTACAGAATCAGGAAGTGAGCTCTTTGTCTCATTTGTCAGTTGTTAATAAAGTTTGGTGACAGGTGAGAGTTCACAGTGTCAAGATATGCAATTGGTAGAATCTATGCATGGTTGATTCTATATCGGAGTGGGAGAAGGGACCTTATGACGTACCTAGGGGAGGAGACACGTCACCAGGGGGAGGAGCTACGGGTGAACAGGGTACCCGAAAAGTACCCTCGCGAGCTAGCTTCGCTCGCCACACTTCGGGCTCGGTGGCTCGCTCCGCTCCGCTTCGCTCGCCACCTGATAACTAAAGGTAATAGTTGGTGGCGTGGATAATAGAGGAACTATCCCGCTGGCCTAGCTCCTCTTCCTTGTGTCATAACTCCTCCCCTTACGGAAAAGGTCCCTTAGCCAACTTGGATCTAGCTTCAACCATCTATGCATACTTCTCAACTGTCCTGATTTTCGCAGCACAGTCCCGTGTTTTTTGGGACTGTCCCGCTGTCCCACCCACAGGCCGCAGTGTCCCGCGGTGGAGGAGGGCAGTTGAGAGGCTCCTGTCATCGCTGCCCTGCTTAGCAGAGCAGCGATGAATAGACACTGTGCGCATGCGCACAGCGTCTATTCAGTGGAGACATGAGGAGAGGGGGCATGCCAGCAGCTCACAAAGCACTGGGCATGTCCCCTCAGTGACGAGAATGGGGGCATGGCTTGTGATCGTGGGGCCTCCCACGAAGTCACGCCCCTTTTCCACAGGCCACACGTGAGCGCAGATGTCCCTCCTTCCCACAGGCAAAAGTTGGGAGGTATGATTGTCTATGGCCCAGATTTATCAAGCGTTGGAGAGTAATAAATTGCACAGTGATAACGTACCAACCAGTCAGCTCCTGTTATTTCTCATATGTCCTAGAGGATGCTGGGGTCCACTTCAGTACCATGGGGTATAGACGGTTCTGCAGGAGCCATGGGCACTTTTAGACTTTTCTAGAGTGTGAACTGGCTCCTCCCTCTATGCCCCTCCTCCAGACCTCAGTTTAGAAAATGTGTCCAGGCAGACTGGTTGCACTCCAGTGGAGCTCTACTGAGTTTCACTGAAAGACTTTATGTTAGGTTTTTTATTTTCAGGGAGACTGCTGGCAACAGTCTCCCTGCTTCGTGGGACTTAGGGGGAAGAAGTAGTAACCAACTTCCTGAATAGTTTCTTGGCTCTACTTCTTGCTCTCAGGACACCATTAGCTCCTTAAGACAACTGAACACTAGCTGCGGCTATGCGCTCACTCCCACAGCATGCCGTCACCCCCCTAACAGAGCCAGAAGTCAGAAGACGCGTGAGTATTATTACCGGGAATCGTGGCGGCTCAAGGTACTGCGCAGCGGGCGGGAGCGCTGCGCGGACATGCTATCCATACACAGCGCACAGCAGGGTGCAGGGCGCAGGGGGTGCCCTGGAAAGCATGAAAACCTACTCTGACTGGCAAAAAGGTAGCATATTGGGCCGTGGCACAATCCTACACCCCCGCCAGTATAAATATTACCTCATGTTTTCTGAGGAAAAATGCGCCATTGCAGGGGGTGGGGCTTCTTCCTCAGGCAGCCAGCACACTGTTTAGCGCCATTATCTTCCAGAAAAAAGCAAGGGAAGAAACGCTGATCCTCCTCTCAACTTATGATTTTAGTATCAGAGTGAAAAAAGGGGGGAAAAGTGTATGTTGTGGTATTATAACCTATTTTCTCTAACGTCTTAAGTGGATGCTGGGGACTCCGTAAGGACCATGGGGAATAGACGGGCTCCGCAGGAGACTGGGCACTTTAAGAAAGAATTAGTACTATATCTGGTGTGCACTGGCTCCTCCCTCTATGCCCCTCCTCCAGACCTCAGTTAGAATCTGTGCCCGGACAGAGCAGTGGCACCTAGTGGGCTCTCCTGAGCCTTGCTAGAAAAAGAAAGATTTGTTAGGTTTTTTATTGTCAGTGAGCTCTGCTGGCAACAGACTCACTGCTACGAGGGACTGAGGGGAGAGAAGCAAACCTGCCTACATGCAGCCGGGTTGCGCTTCTAGGCTACTGGACACCATTAGCTCCAGAGGGATCGAACACTGGCGGTCCGTTCCCGGAGCCGCGCCGCCGTCCCCCTCACAGAGCCAGAAGCACTGAAGTCCAGGAGAAGCAAGAAGACTTCGAAATCGGCGGCACGAAGACTCCGGTCTTCACTAAGGTAGCGCACAACACCGCAGCTGTGCGCCATTGCTCCCCAGCACACTTACACACTCCGGTCACTGCGCCCTGGGCAGCAATAAGATACCTTTTGTGGCACAGAATACCCATATATACAGTCCTAGACTGTATATTGGGATACCCCCGCCATTTTTTTACACAGATAAAGCGGGACAGAAGCCCGCCGCTGAGGGGGCGGGGCCTTCTTCCATCAGCACACCAGCGCCATTTTACTTCACAGTTCCGCTGGAAGCAAGCTCCCTGGGCTCTCCCCTGCAGTATCCAGGTACTCCAAGGGCAAAAAGAAAGGGGGGGCACATAAATTTAGGCGCAAAAAGGTGATAATCAGCAGCTACAGGGTAAACACATATTATAGTGTAAATCCCTGGGTTATATAGCGCTGTGGTGTGTGCTGGCATACTCCTTCTCTGTCTCCCCATAAAGCCTTAGTGGGGTCCTGTCCTCAGTCAGAGCATTCCCAGAGTGTGTGAGGTGTGTCGGTACGTCGGTGTCGACATGTTTGATGAGGAAGGATATGTGGAGGCGGAGCAGGTGCAGATGGATGTGGTGTCGGCACCGCAGGTGTCGACACAAGGTTGGATGGATATGTGGAAGATGTTAAATGATAATGTGACATCTTTGCATAAGAGGATGGATAAAGCTGAAGCCGTGGGACAGTCAGGGTCTCACCCAGTGCCTGATCCCACAGGGCAGGGGCCGGCGGGGTCTCTCAAGCGTCCACTATCTAAGTTAGTCAACACGGATGTCGACACGGAGTCTGACTCCAGTGTCGACGATGATGAGGCTAAATTGCAGCCTAAAATGACTAAAGCCATCCGATACATGATTATAGCAATGAAAGATGTATTGCACATTGCTGAGGAAATCCCTGTCCCTGACAAGAGGATTCATATGTTTGGGGAGAAAAAACAAGAAGTTACTTTCCCCCCTTCACATGAATTAAACGAATTATGTGAAAAAGCCTGGAAATCCCCGGAAAAGAAGATCATAATTCCCAGGAGGCTACTTATGGCGTATCCTTTCCCGCCAACGGACAGGTTACGCTGGGAAGCCCCTCTCAGGGTAGACAAAGCGTTGACACGCTTATCCAAGAAGGTGGCCCTACCGTCTCCGGATACGGCCGCCCTCAAGGATCCTGCAGATAGAAAGCAGGAATCTATCCTGAAAGCTGTGTATACACATTCAGGTACTATCCTAAGGCCTGCCATTGCGTCGGCATGGATGTGCAGCGCAGTGGCAGCATGGACTGATTCTCTGTCGGAGGAGTTAGACACCATGGATAGAGATAATATCTTATTGACCCTGGGGCATATCAGAAAGCACCGTATTATCAAATGCAGTCCTTTCGTCCCCCAAAGAGCAAAAAGGTCAGAGGAGCATCTTTCCTTGCCAGAGGTAAGGGAAGAGGAAAAAAGCTGCATCAGACAGCCAGTTCCCAGGAGCAGAAGTCCTCCCCGGCATCCTCAAAATCTACCGCATGACGCTGGGGCGCCACAGGCGGAGCCAGGTGTGGTGGGGGCGCGTCTCAAGAATTTCAGCCACCAGTGGGTGTGTTCACGGGTGGATCCTTGGGCTATACAGATTGTGTCTCAGGGATACAAGCTGGAATTCGAAGAGACGCCTCCTCAACGCTTCCTAAAATCTGCTTTGCCGGCCTCCCCCATGGAGAGTGAAGTAGTGCTGGCGGCAATACACAAACTCTATCTCCAGCAGGTGGTGGTGAAGGTTCCCCTACTTCAGCAGGGAAGGGGTTACTACTCCACAATGTTTGTGGTACCGAAATCGGACGGTTCGGTCAGGCCCATTTTGAATTTAAAGTCCCTGAACATTTATCTAAAGAAATTCAAATTCAAAATGGAATCGCTCAGAGCGGTCATTGCAAGCCTGGAGGAGGGGGATTACATGGTGTCCCTGGACATCAAGGATGCTTACTTGCATATCCCCATTTTTCCTCCTCATCAGGAGTACCTCAGGTTTGTGGTACAGGACTGTCATTACCAATTCCAGACGTTGCCGTTTGGCCTGTCCACGGCACCGAGAATATATACCAAGGTGATGGCGGAGATGATGATACTCCTTCGGAAGAAAGGAGTTACAATTATCCCGTACTTGGACGATCTCCTCATAAAGGCGAGGTCCAGAGAGCAGTTGCTGATCAATGTGGCACACTCTCGGGAAGTGCTGAGACAGCACGGCTGGATCCTGAATATTCCAAAGTCGCAGCTGATTCCTTCGACACGTCTGCCCTTCCTGGGCATGATTCTGGACACAGACCAGAAGAAGGTGTTTCTCCCGGAGGAGAAGGCTCAGGAGCTCGTGACTCTGGTCAGAGGCCTCCTAAAACCGAATCACTGCACGCGAGTCCTGGGAAAGATGGTGGCGTCATACGAAGCCATTCCATTCGGCAGGTTCCATGCGAGGATCTTTCAGTGGGATCTGCTGGACAAGTGGTCCGGATCGCATCTTCAGATGCACCGGCTGATCACCCTGTCCCCCAGGGCCAGGGTGTCTCTTCTGTGGTGGCTGCAGAGTGCTCAGCTCCTCGAGGGTCGCAGGTTCGGCATACAGGACTGGGTCCTGGTGACCACGGATGCAAGCCTCCGAGGGTGGGGGGCAGTCACTCAGGGAAAAAACTTCCAAGGACTGTGGTCAAGTCAAGAGGCTTGTCTGCACATCAATATCCTGGAACTAAGGGCAATATACAATGCCCTGACTCAAGCGGAGCCGCTGCTCCGAGAAAAACCAGTGCTGATTCAGTCAGACAACATCACTGCGGTCGCTCATGTAAATCGCCAGGGTGGCACAAGAAGCAGGGTGGCAATGGCGGAAGCCACCAGGATTCTTCGTTGGGCGGAGAATCACGTACAAGCACTGTCAGCAGTGTTCATATCGGGAGTGGACAACTGGGAAGCAGACTACCTCAGCAGACACGACCTCCACCCGGGAGAGTGGGGACTTCATCAAGAAGTCTTCTCGCAGATTGTAAATCGATGGGAACTGCCACAAGTGGACATGATGGCGTCCCGTCTCAACAAAAAGCTGAAAAGGTATTGCACCAGGTCAAGGGACCCTCAGCAATAGCTGTGGACGCTCTGGTGACACCGTGGGTGTTCCAGTCAGTCTACGTGTTCCTTCCTCTACCTCTCATACCCAAGGTGCTGAGGATCATAAGGAAAAGAGGAGTAAGAACAATACTCATTGTTCCGGATTGGCCAAGAAGAACTTGGTACCCAGAACTGCAAGAGTTGCTATCAGAGAACCCGTGGCCTCTGCCTCTCAGGCAGTACCTGTTGCAACAGGGCCCCTGTCTGTTCCAAGACTTACCGCGGCTGCGTTTGACGGCATGGCGGTTGAACGCCGGATCCTAGCGGAAAAGGGAATTCCGGAGGAAGTTATCCCTACGCTAATAAAGGCTAGGAAGGACGTGACAGCAAAACATTATCACCGAATATGGCGAAAATATGTTGCTTGGTGTGAGGCCAGGAAGGCCCCTACAGAGGAATTTCAGCTTGGGCGATTCCTACACTTTCTGCAGGCAGGTGTGACTATGGGCCTTAAACTGGGATCCATAAAGGTCCAGATTTCGGCCCTATCCATTTTCTTTCAAAAGGAACTGGCTTCACTGCCTGAGGTTCAGACATTTGTTAAAGGAGTGCTGCATATTCAGCCCCCTTTCATGCCACCAGTGACACCGTGGGATCTCAACATAGTTCTGGATTTCCTGAAATCTCACTGGTTTGAGCCACTTAAGACAGTGGAGCTCAAGCATCTCACTTGGAAAGTGGTCATGCTGTTGGCCTTGGCTTCGGCTAGGCGTGTGTCAGAATTGGCGGCTTTGTCATATAAAAGCCCCTACCTGATTTTCCATGTAGATAGGGCAGAATTGCGGACCCGTCCGCAGTTTATGCCGAAGGTGGTGTCATCTTTTCACCTGAACCAACCTATTTGTGGTACCTGCGGCTACTCGTGACCTGGAGGACTCCAAGTTACTCGATGTAGTCCGGGCTTTGAAGATTTATGTTTCTAGAACGGCTGGAGTCAGAAAGACTGATTCGCTGTTCATACTGTATGCACCCAACAAGCTGGGTGCACCTGCTTCAAAGCAAACTATCTGTAACACGATTCAGCAAGCTCACTCTGCGGCAGGATTGCCGCATCCAAGATCAGTAAAGGCCCATTCCACAACGAAGGTGGGCTCTTCTTGGGCGGCTGCCCGAGGGGTCTCAGCATAACTGCTTTGCCGAGCAGCTACTTGGTCGGGTTCAAACACCTTTGCTAAGTTCTACAAGTTTGATACCCTGGCTAGGGAGGACCTTGAGTTTGCTCATTCGGTGCTGCAGAGTCATCCGCACTCTCCCGCCCGTTTGGGAGCTTTGGTATAATCCCCATGGTCCTTACGGAGTCCCCAGCATCCACTTAGGACGTTAGAGAAAATAAGATTTTACTCACCGGTAAATCTATTTCTTGTAGTCCGTAGTGGATGCTGTGCGCCCGTCCCAAGTGCGGACTTTCTGCAATACGTGTATATAGTTATTGCGTAATACAGGGTTTTTTGGTTATGAGCCATCTGTTCAGTCAGGCTCAGTTTATGTTCATACTGTTAACTGGGTAAGTTTATCACAAGTTGTACGGTGTGATTGGTGTGGCTGGTATGAATTTTACCCTGGGTTCCAAATCCTTTCCTTATTATCTCAGCTCTTCCGGGCACAGTTTCCTTAACTGAGGTCTGGAGGAGGGGCATAGAGGGAGGAGCCAGTGCACACCAGATATAGTACTAATTCTTTCTTAAAGTGCCCAGTCTCCTGCGGAGCCCGTCTATTCCCCATGGTCCTTACGGAGTCCCCAGCATCCACTACGGACTACGAGAAATAGATTTACTGGTGAGCAAAATCTTATTTTTGACAATATATATAGAGCGAAAAGTCTCTGTGTACAAAGTACACAACACAGGGATTTTTTATTTAAGCGCTGATTTGTGGACTGGCAATTCCTTTCTGTATCCCTCTGACAGATTTTACTGTGGGTCTGTCCCCTATAAGCCCCGGAGTGTCTGTGGTGTGATTGTGCACGTGTGTGACATGTCTGAGGCAGGGAGCTCTTCCTCTGTGGGAGCCATGTTAGGGACACCAAGAGCCTGACTGGGTGAAAGATTTACGTGATAGTGTGAATCATATCAGTAAGAGATTAGATAAGTCATGCACCTGAGTCTCATGCAGAAAACTGACAATAATCTGTTGAAGATGTGATTTATTAGTTCTGCCTTTCATCCACAGGGGACCCTTCTGGGTCACACAAACATTTGCACAAGTAGTGTGAAATGATACCGACACGGACGCTGATTCCTGTGTCGACAATAGTGATTCCAGGGGAATAGGTCCTAAGTTAGCGAAAAACATTAAAAACATGTTTTTAGCTATAAAGGAGGTATTAGAAGTTACGGGACCCCCTCCTTTACCACAGGAGCAGGCTTACTTTAGTAAAGAAGTAATGTAACTTTCCCTCCACCTCATGAACTGAACAGTCTCTTGGCGGGAGTCTGGTTTAACCCAAAAAGAAATTTTCAGATTCACAAAAGAAGTCAGGCAGCTTAGCTTTTTCCATGCAGAGGACAGAAAAAGGTGGGAGTCACCCCCCATTTTAGACAGTGCCCTGTCACGGTTAAAGAAAAAAGGTGTCTCTCCTTGCGCCTGAGATGGCTTTACTTAAGGAGCCGGCAGACCGCAAGTTGGAGACTACATTGTAATCTATTGATGTGGCCAATGGGACACTATTCAGGCCTACCATTGCCTGTGCGTGGGTGAGTGGTGCTATTGAAAAGTGGTCAGAAAACTTGTCATCAGACATTGACACAATAAATAGAGACGAGATTCTCCTAATGTTAGGTCATATCAAAGACGCTGCTGCGTACATGCTAGAAACCATAAAAAAGATATTGGTCTCTTGGGATCAAGAGCCGCTACCATGGCAATCTCATCACGGAGGGCGTGTGGTTCGCCAATGGAATGCTGACGCAGATTCCAAAAGGAATATGGAGGCTCTCCCGTATAAAGGTGAGTCCTTATTTGGAGATGGGCTGGATGCTTTAGTTTCTGCGGCTACCGCAGGTAAGTCGACATTCTTGCCTATTGCTCCTGCGCCGGCGAAAAAGACACATCACCCTCAGATGCAGTAATTTCGGCCCAAAAATTACAAAAAAAGGTAAAGGTTCCCCTTTCTTTGTGGGTAAAAGGAAGAGGAAAGGAAATAAAGTCCACAGTGTCTCCAGGATCACAGGAGCAGAAATCAACCTCTGCTTCTGCCAAAGTAGTCCGCTCAGTTGGGGGCACATCTGAAACTCTTCAGTCAGTTCTGGGTTCAATCTGGCCTAGACCCATGGGTCATACAAATATAGTCCCAAGGGTACAAACTGGAGTTTCAAGACATTTCCCCAGGCCGTATTTTCAAAACGACCTCACCATCTTCTATCCCAGACAGGGAAGTGGTGGCAGCAGCAATATAAAAATTATGTAAGGATCAAGTTTTTGTCCTGGTTCCCTTGTTACAACAAGGAGAAGGATTTTATTGCAACCCTATTCGTGGTTCCGAAGCCGGACGGCTCGGTCATACCGATTCTAAACCTGTATACTCTGAATCTCTACCTGCAAAGGTTCTAGTTCAAGATGGAATCTCTGAGGGCAGTGATTTCCAGTCTGGAGGAGGGGGACTTCATGGTATCAGTAGACATAAAATATGCCTACTTACACGTTCTTATTTCTCCGCCACATCAAGCTTATCTGAGATTCACAATACAGAATTGTCATTACCAATTTCAGGCGTTACCGTTTGGAACTTCCACGGCACCGAGAGTTTTCACCAAGGTGATGGCAGGAGATGATAGTCCTCCTTCGACAGCAAGGAGTCAATATAATTCCTGACCCGGAAGATCTCCTGATAAATGCGAGATCCAGGGAAAAGTTGGTGCAGAACATGGCACTCCCTGACAGTACTTCAACATCACGTTTGGATTATAAATTATTTTAAAGTTACAATTGGACCCAACGACAAGATTGTGTCCTTTCTGGGGATGATACTGGACACTTAAGTACAGAGGGTATTTCTTCCAATAGAAAAGGCTCTGGAAATCCAGAGAATGATCAAACAAATTCTGAAACCAACAAGAGTGTCAATTCATCAATGCATTCGGTTGTTGGGGAAGATGGTAGTGACCTACGAGGCCATACAGTTTGGCCCTTTCCATGCCAGAGTATTCCAGCGGGACCTATTTGACAAGTGGTCTGGATCCCATCTGCACATGCTTCAGAGGATAATCCTGTCATCCAAAGCCAGAATTTCGCTCCTGTGGTGGCTACACAGTTCTCACCTCCTAGAGGGACGCAAGTTCGGGATTCAAGACTGGATCCTGGTGACCACGGATGCAAGTCTCCGAGGCTGGGGAACAGTCACACAGGGGGAGAGCTTCCAAGGAAGATGGTCAAGTCAAGAAGCTTGTCTTCACATAAACGTTCTGGAGTTGAGAGCCATTTACAACGGCCTTCTACAAGCGGTACATCTTCTTCAAGATCAACCCGTACAGATCAAGTCAGACAATGTAACAGCAGTCGCGTACATAAACCGTCAGGGCGGAATGAAAAGCAGAGCAGCAATGGCAGAGGTGTCAAAGATCCTCCTCTGGGCAGAAAGACATGCAAAAGCTCTGTCGGCAATTTTTGTTCTGAGAGTGGACAACTGGGAAGCAGACTTCCTCAGCAGACACGATCTCCATCCAGGGGAGTGGAGCCTCCATGAAGAAGTCTTCGCAGAGTTGACAGGTCTTTGGGGAATTCCTCAAATAGACATGATGGCGTCTCGTCGCATCAAGAAGCTTCAGACATATTGTGCCAGGTCAAGAGACCCTCAAGCAATAGCAGTGGATGCACTAGTGACCCAGTGGGTGTTTCGGTCGGTATATGTCTTCCCTCCACTTCCACTCATTCCGAAAGTTCTCAAAATCCTAAGAAGAACAGGAGTTCGAGCGATCCTCATTGTCCCAGACTGGCTAAGGAGGGCTTGGTGTCCAGATCTTCAGGAGTTGCTCATAGAAGATCCTCTACCTTTTCCTCACCGTGAGGACCTGCTGCAGCAGGGGCCGTGCGTGTATCAAGACTTACCGTGGCTACGTTTGACGGCATGGCTGTTGGGAACTGAATCCTAGCCCGAAAGGGTATTCCAAAAGAAGTAATTACCACTCTTATTCAGGCCAGGAAGGGAGTAACGTCTAAACATTACACCGTATTTGGAGAAAATATGTGTCTTGGTGTGAAACCAAGAAGACTCTAATGGAAGAGTTTCAGTTAGGACATTTTCTCCATTTTCTCCAGGTGAGTGTGGATGTGGGCCTACGATTGGGTTCAATCAAGGTCCAGATTTCGGCCTTGTCCGTTTTCTTTCAGAAACAATTGGCCTCCCTTCCAGAAGTTCAGACATTTGTGAAGGGGGTGCTACACATCCAACCTCCATTTGTGCCTCGTGTGGCACCATTGGATCTTAACGTGGTGATGTGATTCCTTCAATCGGATTGGTTTGAACCTCTCCAGGAGATTGAGTTGAAATGTCTCACTTGGAAAGTGGTCATGCTGTTGGCCTTGGCATCGGCAAGAAGGGTGTCCGAGTTAGAGGCCTTGTCTCACAAGAGCCTTACTTGGTTCTCAATGAAGATAGAGCTGAGTTACGAACTCATCAACAATTTCTTCCAAAGGTGGTTTTTTCTTTCCATATAATCCAGCCTATTGTGGTGCCAGTGCCTACTGACACCATCGCTGCTTCAAAGTCCCTAGCTGTGGTTGAGGCTTTGAGAATCTATGTTTCTAGAATGGCTCGGATAAGGAAAACAGAGGCTCTATTTGTGCTGTATGCTCCCTACAAGATTGGGTGTCCTGCTTCTAAGCAGACTATTGCGCACTGGATCAGAGGTACGATTCAGCATGCTCATTCCACGGCAGGATTGCCGATATCGAATTCGGTGAATGCCCATTCTACTAGAAAGGTGGGCTCATCCTGGGCGGCTGCCCGGGGGATCTCGGCATTACAACTTTGCCGAGCAGCTACTTGGTCAAGGGCAAACAAGTTTGCTAAGCTTACAAGTTTGACACCTTAGCCGATGAGGACTTACATTTTGGTCAATCGGTGCTGCAGGGTCATCCGCACTCTCCCGCCCGTACTGGAGCTTTGGTATAACCCCATGGTACTGAAGTGGACCCCAGCATCCTCTAGGACGTATGAAAAAATCCTTTTCTCCTAGTCCGTAGAGGATGCTGGGCACCCAACCCAGTGCATACTTTTCCTGCAGTTATTATTTTGTAATGATGTAATGTTCATGCTGTTGGCATGTGTTTTTTTGAATACGATGTTGTGCGGCATGGTTGAAGTGTGAGCTGGTGTAAATCTCACCGTTAACTTTAAAGTAAATCCTTTCCTCGAAATGTCTGTCTCCCTGGCAGAGCCGGCCATAGGCATAGGCAAACTAGGCAATTGCCTAGGGCATTTGATATGCCTATGGGGCATCAGCAGCTTCTGCTGATTAAAATGATATGCGGCATGCCTATATTCCTAATGTAGCATTTCATATGCAGATACAGCCACAGTCTCACACAGTATATAGGCATGCTGCATATCAGTTTAATCAGCAGAAGCTGCTTGTGCATCCTAGCCACATAGCAATGCAAATAAGATGCATTTTCATAAAAAAAGGTGCCCGACGTTAGCATTGAGGCAAGATTTATGAGGACACATCTGTATCCAAGCAGAGGCAGAGGTCACAGTGTTAGTGGCAGTGTGAGTACTGTGTGCATGTGAGTGGGTTGGTTGTGCAGTAGTGTTCGGAATATGTGTAAGAAGCATTATGTGTGTCATGTAAAAATGCATTAATAATGTGCAACATATGTGTAAAGGGACACTAGGGGGTATATTTACTAAGGTCCCGATTTTGACCGAGATGCCGTTTTTTCATCAAAGTGTCATCTCGGTAATTTACTAAGCAAAAATCACGGCAGTGATGAGGGCATTCGTAATATTTTGGAAGTCCTAGGAAAAAATCACGAATCAATACACCATCGGTCAAATATGCCTGCAATTTGCTAGAAATCGGGAATTTACTAAAAAGTGCAAAACACAAACACTGCTGACAATAGCCAAACACTGCCGTGATAAAATACAAATCGTGAAAAAGTGCTAAAAAAAAACAGACCTGCTTTTTTATCCCGTGTTTGTATAGGCATGCACGGATCCATGAGATCCGTGCATGTGTTTCAGTGGGAAGGGGGGGGAAATGTTCTAAATTTTAAGAAAAAAAATTGCGTGGGGTCCCCCCTCCTAAGGCAAACCAGCCTCGGGCTCTTTGAGCCGATCCTGGTTGCAGAAATATGGGAAAAAAATGGACAGGGGTTCCCCCATATTTAAGCAACCAGCATCGGGCTCTGCGCCTGGTCCTGGTTCCAAAAATACGGGGGACAAAAAGAGTAGGGGTCCCCCGTATTTTTGAAACCAGCACCGGGCTCCACTAGCTGGACAGATAATGCCACAGCCGGGGGTCACTTTTATACAGTGCCTTGCGGCCGTGGCATCAAATATCCAACTAGTCACCCCTGGCCGGGGTACCCTGGGGGAGTGGGGACCCCTTCAATCAAGGGGTCCCCCCCCAGCCACCCAAGGGCCAGGGGTGAAGCCCGAGGCTGTCCCCCCCATCCAATGGGCTGCGGATGGGGGGCTGATAGCCTTTGTGATAAGTGTTTGATATTGTTTTTAGTAGCAGTACTACAAGGCCCAGCAAGCCTCCCCCGCAAGCTGGTACTTGGAGAACCACAAGTACCAGCATGCGGCGGAAAAATGGGCCCGCTGGTACCTGTAGTACTACTACTAAAAAAATACCCCAATAAAGACATTACACACACACCTTGAAAGTATAACTTTAATACATCCATCCACACCTCCATATACACATACTTACCTTATGTTCCCAAGCAGGTCGGTCCTCTTCTCCAGTAGAATCCATGGTGTACCTGTAGAAAAAATTATACTCACATAATCCATGGTTGAAGGCTCCTCGGTAAATCCTTTTGTAATCCACGTACTTGAAAAAAAAAAAAACGGATACCCGACCACGAACTGAAAGGGGACCCATGTTTTCACATGGGCCCCCTTTCCCCGAATGCCAGAAACCCACTCTGACTGATGTCTAAGTGGGTTTCTTCAGCCAATCAGGGAGCGCCACGTTGTGGCACCCTCCTGATCGTCTGTGTGCTCCTGTACTGTATGACAGGCGGCACACGGCAGTGTTACAATGTAGCGCCTATGCGCTCCATTGTACCAATGGTGGGAACTTTCAGGTCAGCGGTGAGGTCACTTTCGGTCAACCGCTGACCTGAAAGTTCCCACCATTGGTTACAATGGAGCGCATAGGCGCTACATTGTAACACTGCCGTGTGCCGCCTGTCATAAAGTACAGGAGCACACAGACGATCAGGAGGGTGCCACAACGTGGCGCTCCCTGATTGGCTGAAGAAACCCACTTAGACATCAGTCAGAGTGGGTTTCTGGCATTCGGGGAAAGGGGGCCCGTGTGAAAACATGGGTCCCCTTTCAGTTCGTGGTCGGGTATCCGTTTTTTTATTTTTTCAAGTACGTGGATTACAAAAGGATTTACCGAGGAGCCTTCAACCATGGATTATGTGAGTATAATTTTTTCTACAGGTACACCATGGATTCTACTGGAGGAGAGGACCGACCTGCGTGGGAACATAAGGTAAGTATTTGTATATGGAGGTGTGGATGGATGTATTAAAGTTATACTTTCAAGGTGTGTGTGTAATGTCTTTATTGGGGTATTTTTTTAGTAGTAGTACTACAGGTACCAGCGGGCCCATTTTTCCGCCGCATGCTGGTACTTGTGGTTCTCCAAGTACCAGCTTGCGGGGGAGGCTTGCTGGGCCTTGTAGTACTGCTACTAAAAACAATATCAAACACTTATCACAAAGGCTATCAGCCCCCCATCCGCAGCCCATTGGATGGGGGGGACAGCCTCGGGCTTCACCCCTGGCCCTTGGGTGGCTGGGGGGGGGACCCCTTGATTGAAGGGGTCCCCACTCCCCCAGGGTACCCCGGCCAGGGGTGACTAGTTGGATATTTGATGCCACGGCCGCAAGGCACTGTATAAAAGTGACCCCCGGCTGTGGCATTATCTGTCCAGCTAGTGGAGCCCGGTGCTGGTTTCAAAAATACGGGGGACCCCTACTCTTTTTGTCCCCCGTATTTTTGGAACCAGGACCAGGCGCAGAGCCCGATGCTGGTTGCTTAAATATGGGGGAACCCCTGTCCATTTTTTTCCCATATTTCTGCAACCAGGATCGGCTCAAAGAGCCCGAGGCTGGTTTTCCTTAGGAGGGGGGACCCCACGCAATTTTTTTTTTACATTTAAACTTTATTATTTTTTTTAACAAAGTGCACAATGAAGCCCAGCACGGATCTCTCAGATCCGGTCGAGATTCATTGTATTAAAGTCGGCAGTGTTTTACAAGTCACTCACGTAAAACACTGCCAAAAAAAACGAATGACATCGACATCGGAAAACCCGAAAATGCAGAATACGGCAGCTTAGTAAATTAGTCGTAATCAATTCAAAAAGTTGCATATTTACACTTTCGATGTCATTCGTGATTGAACTTTGACCTCAAACGGGAAAACACGAATCTTAGTAAATTTACCCCTATGTGTGTCATTATGTGTAAAAGGGCATTAGTAAAGGTTATCATAATGTGTAAGGACATTAATGTGTCTCATGTGTAAGGGGCATTACTGTGTGTAATTGTGTATAAATGCATTACTAATGTGTGACATTATGTGTATAAGGTGCTCTACTATGTGGCGTTGCGTATAGAAAGGGTACTACTGTGTCGTCTAATGTGAATAAAGAGCAATAGGGTGTGCTGTAATGTGAATAAGGAGCAATTCAGTGTGATGTAATGTGAATAAGGGGCTCTACTGTGAGGAGTAACGTTTATAAGGTAAAGTGATACTACTGTCGGATGTAATATGAATTATGGACACTATCGCATGATAAAATGTGAATAAAGTTACAGTACTGTGTGGCGTAATTGGAATTGGTTTTACTATTGTGTGGCCATGCCCCTTGCAAGCAAAAAAACACCAAAATAAGAACTGCTATGGGTGAGAGGTGATGGTGCTGGGAAAGAGGTGCAAGGTTAGAGGCGGAACCAGCGGTGTTGCTAGGGGGCACCAGCCAAAATCTTGCCTAGGGCATCATATTGGTTAGGGCCGGCTCTGCTCCCTGGGCACAGTTCCTATACTGAGGTCTGGAGGAGGGGCATAGAGGGAGGAGCCAGTTCACACTCTAGAAAAGTCTTAAAATGCCCATGGCTCCTGCGGAACCATCTATACCCCATGGTACTGAAGTGGACCCCAGCATCCTCTACGGACTAGGAGAAAAGAATTTCCCGGTAGGTATTAAAATCCTGTTTTTTTAAACACAGCCTGTAATATGGCAGTGGTTGGTACCATACTTGCCTACTCTCCCGGAAGCTGCGGGAGGCTCCCATTTTTTAGGGTAGCCCCCCACACCCACAGAAGAGTAGGCAGGTCTCCCGAATCCTGCTCGCACCCTAGTGATGCGGGCAGGATGAAGAGATACACTCCCTTTTTTGAGAGTCTGTGGGGTGGGGAAACGATTAAAATTATGCGAATCGTGTCATTTTAGCCCTGTCCCCTTCCTGCGGACCCGTGAATCGCTGCATTTTCCCGAAGTGGCGGCGGGGCTTAATGATGTCACTGCCCGCCCCCCAAAGTCTCCTGCAGTGTCTCCTCTCCGGGCTTCTCCTGGAGAGGAGATATTCAAAGTAGGCAAGTATGGTTGGTACTTTATCACTGTGCAATTTATCTCTCTCCAAGTCTTGATAAATCTGGCCCATAGTGTATAGCTCCTTCGCCAAAAGTACCTAAATGTGACATCAGCATATTTCCCAACTTTACAAATTTGAGAGGAGGGACACTGACGGGGCGCGTCCTAAAATAGGGGGCGTGGCCTCGCAGGTAGGGGCATGGCCTCGCAGAAGTGCTGTGATCACGGGTCACACCCCCGTTTTCGCGGCTGTGGGGGGCATGTCAAGCGTTCTGTGAGCTGCTGGCATGCCCCGAAGTCCCTCTCTCCCAGTGATCAGACGCTGCGACCCGCGGGTGATACAGCAGGACAGTCCCAGAAAAACGGGACTATACCGCCAAAATCGGCACAGTTGGGAGGTATGCATCAGGTGAGAGTGGAAGTTCTGTTATGCCTTTACAGCATTTTTATTTCTTCTCTAATCTCGGTTAGTTGTAGGTTATTTTGTTGTATTTAGCCTTCATTGTAATTTATCTTTATTTGTAACCCTGCATCTTAAAATCATTAACCATTCTAAAAAATGTGTCAGGTAATGCAGATTGATCAGATGTAACTCTCGTAGGCAAATGCATGAGGGAGTTTCTGGTTGCCCGGAAACCCCACTATTCCTGGCCACCGGCTCAAATTATGACCACAATAACAATAGTATAGTATAATAAAATAATATGATTACTAGAGCTGCTGCCACGAAATGCATTTTGGGACAACACGTGCAGAGAGATTTAGATTTTGGTGAGTCATATTCAAACCTCTCAACTTTAAAGGGGGCAGGAAGAGGGACCCCTGCGCGGCGAAGCCACGCGCGACCCAAAAAGGGTGTGTGGCTTGTCACGGAAGGGGCGTGACCTCTGCCGAGTGGGCGTGACGGAGCGCCACGGACCCGTTTTCGGCATTTTGGGGGCGTGCCCAGTGCTCCCCTACGGCATCTGTTCAGTGATCACGGGTAATCAAAGCCTCCCCCAACTGCCCCCCCTGCCCGTGGGACACTGCGACCCGCGGGAGGGACAGCGGGACAGTGTCCGAATAGCGGGACTGTCCCGCTGAAATTGGGACAGTTGGGAGGTATGGTCATATTGTTTCTGTGCATGGTAAATACTGGCTGCTTAATTTCTATACTGCAATTTAGATTTCGGTTTGTTCATACCCCACCTCCTAAATCTAACTCTCTCTGCATATGTTACATATGCCCCATGTGCAGTGCAACATGGTTTTGCACAAAGTTTGCTGTATGTGTGAATCTGAGTGCTCAAACCGTGTGCCTGACTAGAGAGTAGCTGCAAAAAGAAGAGGCAGGCGCCATACCATGAGGTGGGAGACTGTGTGCTTAGAAAGTGCTGTTCTACCTCCTACTGGTTCTATTATGTGTATGCATGTATTTATTATGGGATGTTAACCCTTTTGCTGACCACTCGCTATTTCTATTGGTTAAATGGGAGGCAGTCAAAATATCGGTTGTCAGGATCCCGGCGTTCAGGAGACAGACACCGGAATCTCGACCGCTGGAAAAATTACCGACAGCCAGAATCCCAACCACCACTGAATATTCCCACTAGGTTGGTGGGTCCACGCCACCAACCAAGTGGGAATATAACCTATGGCGAGTGAAGCATCCAGTCTGCCGGTATTACCTACAGTATGTATTCCAGTTAAATATGTTTAATACAGCCTATACTATAGACCATCTATAGTGTCAATTATTAATATTGCATTCCATATACTATCCAGTTTATATAAATACTAATGTGTACATACTGTATATGTCTAGGATCAATATTAGATTCGTTTACCATTTCCCCAGACTACCGCACTTGCACAAATATTCCGCAGAGTGGCAGACTGTGGATTGCATTTGGACACCCACCCCTCTAGAAATCCTGCGTTTGCCCCTAACTCTCACCACACGTACCAGTGATGTACAACACGTACCAGTACCACACGTACCAGTGATAAGAAAAGGAGCCCTCTTTTAAAGCACTGTGAATGGAAGCTGTCTGCTGCTAAAAATGTAATCATTGGATTTCTTGTAAATGTTCACAGAATAATCCACAGATATATTCAAAAAGTAAATTTTATGATCATGTTCAAATATTTAGTAAACAGGGTCAGGTGACCAGGGTTGGACTGGCCGACAGGGGTACTGAGGAAAACCCCCGTTTAGGGACGAATTTGGCATGGAAAACCATTCCAGAACATTAACGGAAGCAGCTCTAATGGGGGTGGGGTCTGTTGTGGGGTTGGAGTCTGTTGAGTGGGTGGAATTCCTCTTCATAGGGTTTGATGCTGAGTTGGCCACAGTTGCGGACTTTCTTGCATCTTTTGCTGTAGTTGCGTCTTTGACTTTATGCAAATGACGCTACAATGCCCTTCCCTGGTGTACATCCGTGCATCCAAATACGGGCAGAGATGCCCACTTTCAGTGTCTACAGATGCTGCAATCATGCTTTGTGCAACTTTAGACACCACTATGGGTGGCACCTTCGAGATTTTCAATAATCCATCTGAGTATGGCCTCCAATGTGGGCAATTCATTGTGTCTATATAAATAACCACTTTCAGCAGCAGGCCCACACTACGTTATACAGTATCTACGTCTGATTAGTCAACCCCCTGTAACCACACAGGAATACCTAACACATTTCTAATACACTTCTTGGTGCGTGTGTCTGACTCTGTACTGCAACTCTGTCTAAACACCCACACGGGAAAAAACACACACATTGGCCCCCACAGTTAACAATAAAACAAACTGACCACACAGGGGGAAGAAAATGTATAATATAGTTTTGTTGTATTACAAATTGTTTCAAATTTCCACTGCTGTTTGAGAAGCCCAGTGGCACCAATAGCTTTTTTAATTCTTGGCTCTAACATCTATATATTCATTTATATAGTGCTAGCAATTTCTATTGCACTTTCGGGCAGGGGCAGATTGGGAACTGAAAGTGGCCCTGGAAAAATTTGTACAAGTGGCCTCACATGGGCAGCACCAGAGGTATACCATGTAACCATGGCGGCAGCATCACCCCTCACATGACAACAAACAAAACAGACCCCACATGCACCTTGGCCCACTGGGGATCTTCCCCGTGAGCCCTATGGCCAATCTGACCCACTGCTTGAGGGCCCACCTCGTCCTCTTGGGAGCAGGTTCCAGATTATATATTATACATATGTTACTTTATACTGCACAGGCAGGGGCATATTAACAGAGGAGGAGGACAATGTCAACCTTTTCTATCTGGGCCACCTCCTCTGTAGCCATCGCCCGGCAGCGCAATACAGTATGAGCAAAAGAGGGGCACAGACTATATTGCGCATGCCGCCACTCCATTTCCCCAGAGATTTCCTTACTGCGCATGTGCAAAACTGCAGGAAAATGGCTGCCACAGCATTTACCTAGAGCAGGGATGGGGAACCTTTGCCCCTCCAGCTGTTGTTGAACTACACATCCCAGCATGCCTTGTTACAGTTTTAGCATGGTCAAACAGCAAAACTGTAGCAAGGCATGCTGGTATGTGTAATTCAACAACATCTGGAGGGCCGAAGGTTCCCCATCCCTGACCTAGAGAGTTGTTAGGAGATACTGCCACCAGTGGGGGACTCTCGAGAAGTGAGTATTGAAAATTAGTGATGAGCGAGGTTCGGTTTTACTCGGTTTTACTCGGTTTTACTCGGTTCTCAAAACGGCATCTTATTGGCTATCCAAAACACGTGACATCCGTGAGCCAATAAGATGCCGTTTTGAGAACCGAGTAAAACCGAGTAAAACCGAGTAAAACCGAACCCGCTCATCACTATTGAAAATATGGGTGCAGAGTGAGCACACACTGCACCCAGGACTATGGTGTATTTCTGCAGTGCATTGCTGTTATTGGTCTGGTACATTATCATGCATGCACTAGTAGTATTCAGTATTCACTACATATATTTATCAAGGGGACCAGACCATGCACTCTCTGTTGGTTAGCCAAACTCTCTGGTGGCTGGCCACATCCCAAACTTACTTACCACTGACTTCCACCGACTTTTCACACATCTCAACTCGAAACCTCCGGAGGTCCGAGCTGAGATGTGACTACTGCGGCTAATGGGCGTCTGATCGGAGCAACGTTTGAATGGCTCCGTTAGACTCCCATGGTGCTAATAATCTCTCTAACAATTAAATAGCACCATAATATACTTATGTGGGGAACAAAAAGACAAAATATAGATTTTTTTGTTACTGTGTATAAATAAATTGCTGTACTACGGCACCATGTTTGACCCAAATATCCATACCCCGAAGCTGTACACAAAACGCACTTTTAAGCAAAAATTTTTTTTAACCAAAATATACATAGTGCAAAATTGCAGAAATCGTGCACTAAGGAACTTTTTCTTCTAAATATAAAACTTTTTAAACCCCCAAAAAATCGAAATAAATATAAAATAAAAAGTCTAAAGGTCCATACACACTAGATGACGTTCGCTCTATGATCAAGGTCTAAAGGTCCATACACACTAGATGACGTTCGCTCTATGATCAAGGTCTAAAGGCCCATACACGCTGGGCGATTTTGAGCTGAAAGCAGCTCACTTTTGGTGTTTTGAGCTGCTTTCAGTTCAAAACCGCCCAGTGTGTATGCCCAAACGATGAGCGGTGAGCGCTTCATCGCCGGTGGCCGCCGTTCATCTACTGGTATTACAAGTAGATGAACGGCGGGGTGAGCGGCTTTCCATAGCGTCCTGCTATGGAAAGCTGCTCATCCCGCTGACATAGCTGGGCAGGGGGGAAAAGTGCTCAATGTGTATGCACTGAGAGCTTTTCAGCCCAGCGATGTCAGCCATCATTTCTGTGCATACACGCTGGGCAAAAACGCCCACTGTGTATGCACCTTAAGTCTGTGTGAAAGAGTTTTCAGGCCCATACACACTAGGAGATTTTCATTTCAAAAGACATTGACAACATCTTTGAAAGATATATCTTTCACCCAAAGTAGTGAATACACACTGAACTATTTTCCCAAAGAGCAAGAGATTTTCAGGAGGCGAAAGACTTTGCTGCAAAAATTTCATTAGAAAGGCTGTTCACATAATGGGCACACCTCCCAACATTTAGTTTCATGAAGGAGGGACATATCACGTGGCACAGAAAAGTGACGTGGCCTATTGAAAAGGGGGCGTGACCTTGAGTGTATGACACGATCGCAAGCCACACCTCAAATTTTCTTCACATGCCCCCAGCCCCTCTGCCTCACCGGAATAGAGCCTCCCAACTGTTCCCCCCCCCCCCCCACCGCAGACACTGTGGCCCACGGGAGGGACAGTGGGACAGACCCAAAAAAACGGGACTGTCCCGTGAAAATCGGGACAGTTGGGAGGTATGGGCTGGGTTTGAATTCCTGGGATGGGAGCATGGGCCATTTTAAAAAGGGGGACTGCTGCCGTAATGTGTAAAAAAGGGGACTGCTGCTGTAATGTGTAAAAAGGGGGATGCTGCTGCCGTAATGTGTAAAAAAGGGGACTGCTGCCGTAATGTGTAAAAAGGGGGCTACTGCTGCCGTAATGTGTAAAAAGGGGGACTGCTGCCATAATGTGTAAAGAGGGGGACCGATGCCGTAATGTGTAAAAATGGAAAAGCTGCTGCCGTAATGTGTAAAAAGGGGGCTACTGCTGCCGTAATGTGTAAAAAGGGGGACTGCTGCCATAATGTGTAAAGAGGGGGACCGATGCCGTAATGTGTAAAAATGGAAAAGCTGCTGCCGTAATGTGTAAAAAGGGGGACAGCTGCCATAATGTGTAAAAAGAGGGATGCTGCTGCCGAAATGTGTAAAAAGGGGGATGCTGCAGCCGTAATGTGTAAAAAGGGGGACGATGCTGCCGTAATGTGTAAAAAAGGGGTCGCTGCTGCCGTAAAAACCTTGCGGCTTGCGGGAGGGACAGCGAGACAGACCCAGAAAAACGGGACTGTCCCACAAAAATTGGGACAGTTGGGAGGTGGGGCCATTTTATATATACATATATATATATATATATATATATATATATATGTTACCACACACCCATCTACACTCACACAATTAGCAGCCTTATACAAAATGGGCCTAATTCTGAGTTGATCGCCGCAGCAAATTTATTAGCAGTTGTGCAAAACCATGTGCACTGCAGGGGAGACAGATATAACGTGCAGAGAGAGTTAGATTTGGGTGGGGTGTATTCAAACTGAAATCTAAATTGCAGTGTAAAAATAAAGCAGCCAGTATTTACCCTGCACAGAAACAAAATAACCCACCCAAATCTAACTCTTTCTGTAAATGTTATTTCTGCCCCCCCTGCAGTGCACATGGGTGGTCATTCCGAGTTGTTCGCTCGCAAGCTGCTTTTAGCAGCTTTGCACACGCTAAGCCGCCGCCTACTGGGAGTGAATCTTAGCATAGTAAAATTGCGAACGAAAGATTAGCAAAATTGCGAATAGACACTTCTTAGCAGTTTCTGAGTAGCTCCACACTTACTCGGCAACTGCGATCAGTTCAGGCAGTTTCATTCCTGGTTTGACGTCACAAACACACCCAGCGTTCGGCCAGACACTCCTCCGTTTCTCCAGCCACTCCCGCGTTTTTCCCAGAAACGGTAAAGTTTTTTCGCACACACCCATAAAACGGCCAGTTTCCGCCCAGAAACACCCACTTCCTGTCAATCACATTACGATCACCAGAACGAAGAAAAAACCTTGTAATGCCGTGAGTAAAATACATAACTGCATAGCAAATTTACTTGGCGCAGTCGCACTGCGGACATTGCGCATGCGCATTAGCGACTAATCGCTCCGTTGCGAGAAAAAAAGAACGAGCGAACAACTCGGAATGACCCCCATGGTTTTGCCCAATTGCTAACAAACTTGCTGCTGCGATCAACTCAGAATTACCCCCAATGCCCACAGTGTTACTAATGGCCACAGTCATAGGTGTGCGCAGGGGGGGTGCCTGGTGCGCACAGGCACCCCCTAATGTCTGGCACCCCGATCTCACATGCCTGATGCAGCGATCGCCGAGCAGGCTGATTACTGTCCACTCTGCGCTGCACCCTGTCAGGACTGTATTACCGACCAGATGCCTGGGCTAATCATGGGTGCCACTGACACCGGCTTTCAAACTCCCGAGCCGTGATGTACAAAAACAGCGTGATGTGATGTGATTACGTCATGCTGCTCGTACGCCCACCCGCCACACCCGCCACATGCCCACCTCTCTCCTTTTATGCTATGCCAACGCCAGCCACTGATGAGGTTCAGCATGCAGCCAGCGTTCCTCTCAGGAAGACAAATTCAATACTGGCAGGCGGTCGCGAGTAACATTGACACGCCTCTCGTTTTTCCAGCAGCAGCAGTAACTAGTCTGCGACTGTCAGTATCAGTGAGTGACTGCAGCTTGCAGGGGAAAGAGCGGGGGAGCCAGACTAGGCTGAGTAGGAGCAGTGTAATTGCAGTGAGTGCCATCAGGGGTGTTTGTTTGGTGCACACCACAACATCTGACAATGTATCTGCTTTATTAGGATTGGTACAAGGGTGGATATTTTATATTGCATTGACCGTCAATAGATGGTGCTAGACACGCCCAGAAGGCGGTGCTAGACACACCGCTCCGACGGTGCACCCCCTAATAAAATGGTCTGCGCACGCCTATGGCCACAGTAATAGCTGCTTACACATACTGACGCCAGTAATTCCCCTTACACATAATGCCCTCAGCATAGTGCCAGTTACACATGATGTCCCCAATATAGTGCCAGTTAGACATAATGCCCCCAGTATATTGCCAGATACACTTAATGCCACAATATAGTGCCAGATACACACATAATGCCCCCAGTATAGTGCCAGCTACACATAATGCCACCAGCAGGGCCAATTATACATAATGACGCCAGTAGTTAGCCTAGCTGTGTAGGCAGATGGTGGTCCACCATGTTTCGGGTCGCAGAAGCTGTGTGTGAGGTCACGCAGCCACTGCGGCCCACCCCACAAATGTACCAGACCACGCGCCACAACACCACCCCAAAAACACTGTGTCAATGCCCCGGTCTACCCCGCAAATGCCTCTGCCTGTCAATCTCACTGTGCGGCTCCTGCGCATGCGCACACTGCACAAGGGCTTCAGCATGCGACCACACTGCAGATGCATCTCATTCTGAATTAGGCCTGGCCCTTAGAGCATCATAATTTGGTGTTTAGAACTTAAAAATCATTCTAAGGCATTTTATCAAAATGTACATTTAAAAAAAAAAGTGAAGTGCAATAGGGGTTTAATCTGATCACATTTTGATTAATAATATTCTTTTTTTTATTTTAAAGAAAGAATACATTATATGTAGATATATGTAGACTATTTAAAATGTTCAGTAGAAAAGTGATAAAAGTAAAATGACCATGTGATAAATCTGAGCTAGACTGGGTGCTAAATGTGTGTGGTAAGCAATTAACACACATGGGGGGTCATTCAGAGTTGATCGCTAGCTGAAAATGTTAGCTGCGCTGCGATGATGCAAAAAAAAGGCACTTCTGTGCATGTGTATGTGGCGCAATGCGCACGCGCGACGTACTTTCACAACGGCTGATGTATTTTTACACAAGGTCTAGCAAAGCTTTTCAGTCGCACTGGTGTCCGCAGAGTGATTGACATGAAGTGGGTGTTTCTGGGTGTCAACTGACCGTTTTCAGGGAGTGTTCGGAAAAACGCAGGCATGCCAGGAAAAACGCAGGCGTGGCTGGGCGAACGCAGGGCGTGTTCGTGACGTCAAAACAGGAATTGAATGGTCTGCAGTGATCGCAAGCGCTGAGTAGGTCTGAAGCTACTCTGAAACTGCACAAAATAATTTTGTAGCCACTCTGCGATCCTTTCGTTCGCACTTCTGCTAAACTAAAATACACTCCCAGTGGGAGGCGGCATAGCATTTGCACGGCTGCTAAAAACAGCTAGCGAGCGATCAACTCGGAAATGACCCCAATTGTTGCAACAGAGAACATACTATACTGTACCAGTGCTTTCAGGCTCCATTCTCAGCTGACCCACTTGATCCTTAAACTGGTCATTCTGGTAACATTTATTCCCAAGCACTATGAAAAGAAAACAAATATAACAATTATTAATAACATACTTCAAGACTTTCTAGTGCTGCATTAAGATTTGCCAAAACATTAAATTAGAATTAAGTCACAAAAATCAATACACATTTACTGTATAAAATGTACAAAATTTAATCATTGAAGAGTACAGCACGTTTCATTGGCATGTGCGACCAGGAAAATCTTAAAAGGAATATTTGGGGCTAACTGGTGTGTCTAGCACCATTATGGGCCATGTCCAAAAATATTTTCATGTCATTCAGTGGAGTTGGGTTCCTGTGACCGGTGGTTGGGAGACCTCCGGTCACCATACCAACACCGGGATCCTAACTTTCAGGTGGCCGGCAGGGGAGTTTGTGAACGAAATGCTAGGTGGCTCGCCACAGGTTCTTTTCTCACTCTATGAGTGTCATGGACATCCACAAGTGGGAATAGTCCCTGTTGGTCGGCATGCCGACCGGCAGGCTTGTCTGTGTTCGGGGTGCCGGCGCCGGTATTGTGACCGGCGGTCTCCTGACCGCCAGTCACATAACCACATCCCATTCAGTGACTTACTCACTGACATCGGTAGCTCATCGGAAGGCTGTTGATACTTTTTTTCACCTTGAAAAAGATCCACTCTAGGATCGAAACATGTTGGTGGGAGCAGTCTGCTGCTGAGAAGGAGGTGACCAGACCAGGACTAGGGAGGGATTGATTGAAGGGGTTTGGGGGCCCTGTTTATACCCCTATACATTCCATCCTCCATTAGAACAAATAAATTGTCACTGTTTATTTTTAATTTGTTTATGAAGTGTCACAATAAAAGTACTGGATCCCCTCTGTGGATTATGCTTCCTTTACATGGTATGAAATACGAGGCTGGATGAGGGAGGAATAAGGAATCCACATGGTGAATGGTCCTAAAGATACACTTGATGTGACTGCTTATCATCGATTGTCTGTGAGTGTAATCACTGGGGGGCATCCCAGTGAAATAATTTCTCAAATTGGTAGATTTAACATAACATACATTGGAGCAAATGTAATAAACCTGCCCTGGAGAAGTGATAAAGCAGTGATAAAGTAGTCACAAACCTTATATTTGAGCTAAGCTCAGGCCCTCCTAACAGCATTATAGGCCCTGGGCAAAGTAATACACCGGGGCCAATCATCATGCTGATAGCCCTTCACTGTCTGGCTGCAGACTGGTAGGCAGGTAGAGAAGGCTGCCTCGCCCCTCTGACTGTGTGACCACCACCCGCCCCTGATTTAAGCCCTCTAGAATGAATTTTAACCCTTGGGCACTGGTAACATTGTGTTGATCAAAGAGAAGAGTAAGGTGGGCAATATTAAGTACGGTGGGGGTGGAGAGGGAGTGAGAAGGACATTCAGTATCAGTAACTCTAGGGATGCACTAGTAAACCAGGATAGGATATCTTTAAAAAAAATGGATAAAGGAACCGCTAAACTAAAATGTATGCTTGCAAACGCAAGAAGTCTAGCAGGTAAAATGGGGGGATTGGAATTGTTAGCATCAAAGGCAGAGTATGACATTATAGGTAGTACGGAAACATGGTGGGATGACTCTCGCGACTGGGTTGCAAACTCGGAGGGGTATTCTCTTTTCAGGAGGGACAGGGCAAGCAAACGAGGAGGAGGTGTATGTCTTTATGTTAAACCATCACTTAAACCATACTTAAAGGAGGTTATTTATGAGGAGACTGGCGATAATGTGGAGTCACTATGGGTTGAAATCTCAAGTGGGGGTATTGATGCAAAAAAACTAGTCATAGGCACATGCTACAAACAGCCAGATATTCGCATACATGAGGAAGAACAACTCTTGCAGCAAATCGAAATGGCTGCGGGTTTGGGGGACAATCTTGGGATTGGGGGTTTTAATTATACTGATATAAATTGGAGTAACGATTCATGTGTTAAAGCGAAGGGGAATAGGTTCTTTTAAATATGTTAAAGGATCACTACTTGTCTCAATTAGTCAAGGACCAACTAGGGGCAAAACTACTCTGGATCTAGTAATTACTAATAATGTGGACATTATATCAAACACTAAAGTTGGGGAGATTTTGGGTAACAGTGATCACTATATGATCACATTCAACATCAGTTTCAGGAAACATAGCTACAGGGGTTCAACCAAAACATTTAACTTTAGGAAGGCTAATTTCAGTATGCTGAGATGTGCACTTAACGACATTGAGTGGGAAGTTTTGTTTCATAACAAGAACACTTCGAAAATGTGGGATGCTTTAAAAAGGTTGCTGGATAGCAATATTCATAAATTTATTCCCATGGGCAGTAAACGCAGGAGTACTAAACTCAAACTGATGTGGCTTAACAAGAAGGTTAAGGCAGAAATGGAATAAAAAAGGGGGATTTCAAAGCATATAAATCTAATGGAAAGGAGGAGTCTTTCAAATATTACAAAGAATGTAATAAAAAATGCAAAAAAGCAATAAGAGCAGCTAAAATTGAAAATGAAAAGCAAATTGCTATAGAGAGTAAAACCAATCCTAAAAAGTTTTTTTAAATATATAAATGGTAAAAGGTTAAAAAGGAGAATATAGGTCCATTAAAAGATGAATCTGGAGTATTGATAAATGATGACGAAATAAAAGTGGAAATACTGAACAAATATTTTTCATCAGTGTTCATCAGAGAAGAACTGATGGTGGGAGTAGAGCATAACAATTGTGACAGTAATGATTCATGGTTAGATACTTGTTTAAGTGAAGAAGTAGTCCGGGAGAGACTAAGCAAAATTAAGATTAATAAACCACCGGCTCCTGATGGACTTAACCCGAGGGCTCTTATGGAGCTTAGTTCACAACTAGCATGACCACTACACTTGATTTTCAATAGTTCAATTAGATCAGGCATGGTACCGAAGGATTAGCATATAGCTAAGGTAGTGCCATTATTTAAAAAGTGATCCAAAAATCATCTGGGTAACTACAGACCAGTTAATTTGATGACTATAGTGAGGAAAATATTGGAAGGAATTCTAAGGGACAGCATACAGGAGTATCTACAGACCGCTATGATTATTAGCAAGAACCAGCATGTGTTTGTGAGGGACAGATCATGTCAAACTAACTTAATTAGCTTCTACGAGGAAGTGAGCAATAATCTTGATCAGGGAATAGCAGTGGATGTGGTCTACCTAGATTTTGCAAAAGCCTTTGATACAGTGCCTCACAGGAGACTGATCATCAAAGTAAAGGAGCTTGGCCTAGGAAAACTATTTGCACATCGATAAGTAACTGGTTGGATAGCAGGGTACAGTGAGTAGTGGTCAACAGGAAGTCCTCAACCTGGACCCCAGTAGTCAGCGGAATACCACAAGGGTCCGTACTTGGGCCACTACTGTTCAACATATTTATCAATGACCTAGAAATAGGCCTGGAAAGCACAGTGTCAATCTTTGCAGATGATACTAAACTGTGTGAGGTAATTAATTCGGAATTAGATATGGAGTCCTGCAGAATGATTTACCTAAACTTGAATTATGGGCGTCTAAATGGAAAATGAGGTTCAATACAGACAAATGCAAGGTTATGCATTTCGGGACTAAAAACAAACTTGCAGCCTACATATTAAATGGAGAACGTCTAGGGGTAACAGTATTGGAAAAAGATTTGGGGGTACTCATTGATAATAAGCTTAATAACCATACACAATGTCAAAGCGCAGTAAAGAAGTCAAGTAAGGTGCTAGCGTGCATAAAACAGGGAATTGAGACAAGGAACTCGGATGTAATCCTGCCGCTGTATAAATCATTGGTACGTCCGCACCTGGAATATTGTGTTCAATTTTGGGCACCACTGTATAAAAATTATATCGGTGAACTCGAAAGGGTTAAAAGGTGAACTACTAAATTGATTAAAGGCCAAGAGGGACAGGATTACGAGGAAAGGCTTACTAGGCTGAAAATGTATACACTAGAAAAGAGGCGCCTAAGAGGAGATATTATTAATATATTCAAATATGTAAAGGGACATTACAAAGAGTTATCAGAGGAATTATTTATTAAAAGAACACAGTTTAGGACATGTGGGCACTCGCTGCGGCTGGAGTAGAGAAAGTTCCGAACATAATGGAGGAAAGGGTTCTTCACTGTTAGGGCAATAAGGATTTGGAATTCCCTGCCAGGGAAGGTGGTAATGGCGGACTCTGTAAATGGATTTAAAAAAGGATTGGATAAATTTCTGAATGAAAATGATATCCAAGGTTATAATATTTAAATTATTTAAATTATTAACGTGGTTAATCCGGGGTTAATATGAGTTATAGTAGTTAACTAGTCATAAAACATTACTTCAGCGGGTATGTTAGAATCATCACAACTTATTACTGGTTGAACACATTGGGCAATTTGCCTCTATTCAACCTCAATTACTATGTTACTATGATATGCCTTTATGTTAAGATGGCCCTGGGATGCATCCCTAATACATTGGCCTTATGTTATCACTTTTACTTCAAATAAACAAAATCTCCTATATCATTAGGTTAGCAGCATCCCTATATACAGTAGTATACCTTTGTATAGAAGAAATAAGGCCATAATACTCAGGCATAAAGCTGGACTTTGCTCTTATTTATCATTATATATATCTCAAGGAGCAGGTCATCTGTTAGGAAGAACTCTTTTCAATTTTTCAACTAAAGAGTCTCAACTTTCTTCTCAAAAGATATTGGACAAGACATGCCCTAAGTGTGAAACTAACCACTCCTTGGAAAATGGCCTTAATAATAGGACCTTTTACATGGAGAATGTATCCCTGTTAGGCAGACTAAACTTGCATTATGCAAATAGCATTAGTCTATTAGCATCATATCTGGCGATATGCATACCATAGTTTTTTCCCCTAGCACATGCAGAAACTGTAACACAGCATGATATTTCATATGATATATTTAGCACCACATATTTATTTATGATAGGTTTAAGCACCACATTTATTACTAAATTAAGTAGATTAGCAACATAACACACTGAATCACATGGGGCCTGATTTATATTTGTATGCAAAACCAATGCCTTGCCTACAAATACAATGTTTGGGGGTCTGCACAGGTTCTGAGCATGTGCATGTCCAGAGCATAATTAGGGCAAGATCATCAGTGACAATAACCAAAAGTATAGGCTGAAGGATAAAATTGAACCATGAAGGAGAGAGTATCAGTTCACAGCCATCTGTCGACCTCCCAGCACACAACGGTCCAACCAAATGGCATCTTCACGTGGTGACATGAAGAACTTAGGGGTCTACTTACTAAGCCTTGGTTGGAGATAAAGTACCATCAAACCAGCTCCTGTCATTTTTCAAAAACAGAGGTCATTCAGATCTGATAGTAGATGTGCACTATTTTTTTCAGCAGTGATGTCTCGATCACTGTGGCCAACAGTGACCGGGCAGCCCACGGCATCCCCCTAACCACCCAGCGGCTGTAGAGCAGGCACCCCTCCTCCACACCAGGCAGATGAAGAGCTGGAGTGAGCATGCAGCTGCTGCTTGAATAAGAGGCGACTGCAGGAGGACTAGAGGCAACGCCAAGCAGCAGTGGTGAGACAGAGAACTTGAAAATACATCAGGTAACTTAATCACTGCAAGGGAGGGAGCAGAAAATACAAACCACTCAGAGTGAGGGTAGGTGGGAGAGGATGGCCACAATAATGGGTATACACAAGGAGAGTTGAGTGCAAAAATGCAAATACAGATGTAGTCACGCTCTTCGCTGACGCAATGTGTATGCATGAGCATATGGATCATGGCAAGCTGCAGTTTACACCGTACTGTGACTAGTTGCAGCCAGCATTTGCCCCTTAGAAGTCTATGGCATGTGCGTACATATGGACACACGCATCATAAATGGGGGTACACTAGTTGTGCCATCCATTCTGCGATCCGTATGCATTGTGGGATGTATGAGAATATCTACATCTGTATAGTTGGAGAGAGGTGCACAGTCATAGGTTTTCAGATTGGAAAAGGGGAACAATTTGGGTATGAAAAGGGTCTGAGCAAGGTAATGAAGGGTGAGGATGGTGATGAATAGCAAAGGAATATGCCGAGGGGCTGAAGAAGGCATTGAGGTATGAGGAAGGTTTGATGAGGTGTAAAGATAGTGATGAGAGACTGGGTATGGTGTTGAGGAAGGTGATGAAGGGCTCACCACCCCAGTCTGCCTCGCCGCCCCTGTCCTCTTAAGGACATGCCCTATTTTGAGTGGCCATGCCTCCTTTTCTGGTGCGTGTGCGCACCTTAGGAGTGTGCAGTATTACACCCTACAGTGAATACTAATCCTTTTAATTTTCCATGCCCACACTTCAAAATTCACACTTCCCACTGCAATTTATAAATGTTACTTCAATACTGATTGGTTGCCATGGGCAACTTCTCCACTTGCTCCTTTCTCCACTATTTTCACTGCTTAGTACATCTCCCCTTAACTCATTCTGTGTAATATCACTTTTTCTGCTACATCTTTGGGCCTGGAAGCTGCTATAACCATTAACAGACATAACAGGAAGTACTGTACTTCATCTAATTCTTCTTATATAAGAAAAAGGAAAGTGAGGCGTATTTACTTAGTGCAGAATCGAGGCAACCTGGCAAATATTACTTGCAGCAATACCAATTTAGTATGTTTCCATATATGTTACTTATGTGCTGATTTTAAACAAGTTTGGTGGTATCATGTGGCTTTTACAATCTAGATTACCTTCCAATACTAGAACACTTACAATGTCATTTTTACATGACGTAGGCTGCAAATGACGTACAGTAGGCTGCACATGAAGTAGGCTGCAAGGACGTAACTACCATAAATGCCAGGAGTGCAGCTGCTATGTGTCCCAGAGCTGAGAGGGGCCCACCTACCTTGTCAAAGTTACATGTGCTATATACATTTTTCACTATTGGGTGATACATAGGGACCTTTACAAACTTTTGCTTTGGAGACTACAATATATCTAGTTATGCCACTGGACCTGCTCATTGTACAGGGCATTATAATGTTACATAATAAATTATAAACTGGGGCACTGTAATATGAACTGTGGCACAATGTGAAGTGTAGACACTATAGTGTGACATAATATAATTTGGGTGCAGCACTGTATTGTGGCATAATATGACTTGGGGGCACTGTATGTCATAATGTGAGTTGGGGGTACTGTGTTGTATAATGTGTACTGGCTGCCCTACAATGCGACATAATGTTAACTAGGGCACTATGGAGCATAACATTAACTAAGGCTTTAACTACTATGGTTCAGAAAATGAACTAGGGAACTATTATGGGACATAAAATGAACAACTGCTGCAGAGAGGTATCTCTCTAGAAGCATTGGGACGGGGGCCCCTTCAAAATGTTACTATGGAGCCCACAAAGTTCAGTCTATACCCCTGGCAGACTGCACATTGTCGCAGGCTGCACATGACACAAGCTGCACATAATGTAGTCTTCACATGGCATAGAGCGCACATGATGTACAGTAGGCAGCACATAACATAGTTTGCAAATCACATACTATTAGTTACCAATGACATAGGGTGTACATAACATAGGCTGCTCATGACATACTGTACTGTTGGCTGCACGTGACATAGGCAGCACATGACATATGCTGCACATACAGTAAATAGGCTGCACACAACATATGCTGCACATTGTGGGAACCATGATATGAACTCACAATAAGGTTTTATCAATATTTAATCATTACATTAACTTGTCTTTGAGTTTATAAATAGTAGCAAGTTAGCAACAGTGGCGGAACTAGTGAACGGTGGGCACTGGTGCAAATATACATTATGCTTTCGGCCCCTCTCTATGACTATGATCAGATGAGTATTTGATGGTAACTAGTGTGCCTCTATAGCAGGGCTATTCAATTAAGTTTCTGAGTGGGCCATTCTTAAAAGCTCGGGAGATTTGGGAGACTGAATATTTCAGTTTTAATATAAGATCAAAAGTAAAGTTTAAAATATATTACACATACTGTATCCCATCAGACTCCCCCTCCACAGGACACTGGCATTTATCATACATCTCCCTATGCTCAATAGCTTGTCACACATGTCCCCATGCACAGCAGCTAGTAACAGTAGTACCCCTTGTGCACATTATGCCATACAGTAGAGCCACTAATTCACATTATGCCACACAGTAGAGGCCCTTTTTCACATAATGCTAAACAGCAGAGTTGCTTATTCATATTATGCCACACCGTAGTGGCATTTATTTACAGTATGCCACACCGTGGTGCTGATTTACATTATGCCACATCATAGTGCAGATTATTTACATTATTCCACATTGTATAGCCATTTATTCATATTATGCCATACCATAGTGACACTTATTTACATTATGCCAAACTGTAGTGCTGATTATTAACATTATGGCACACCATAGTGCCTATTATTTACATTATGACAAACAGTAGAGCTACTTGTTCACATGATGCCATACAGTAGAGCCCATTATACACATTATGCCACACACAGTAGTAGAACCCATTATACACAGTACGCCACATTGTAAAGACCAATATACAAATTATGCCACACAGCAAATTCCATTATATGTATTAGTCCACACAGTAGTGCCAGTTCATATTATGCCTCACAGTAAATTCCATTATACACATTAGTCCACACAGTTGTGCCAATTCACATTATGCCACTCAGTAGAGTCTATTATGCACATTATGCCACACAGTAGTTCCAATTCACATAATGCCACACAGTAGAGCCCATTATACACATTTTGTCACACAGTAGTGCCCCACAAAATAATTACAATTTGCAAATTATGCCACATAGTATCACTTCTTATTCATATTATTACATACAATATATGATCAAAAAATGAACAACAATTATTTTTGTTTACAACTACAGCCACCACTCACTGAAAATGGATGATCTAGATATTGTTGCTATTACAGAGTCATGGTGCAATGAGAATCATGACTTGGACATAGCTATACCAGGATACAATTTATCTAGTTAGGACAGAATCAGAAGAATCAGGAGGTGTAGCAATGTTTGTGAAAAAAGAATTTTGACAGTAACTTATTGCTGGATATAACTAAAATTTCTTTAAAGGTCATAAATATGGGAGCTTTAATCTACCTGATATAAATTGGGAGGGGTCTTTTGCAGGTTCAGATACAAGTGGCAAATTTCTAAATTAGTTACAGGAGGCATTCCTCAAGCAATTGGTAAGGAAACTCACTTGCAAAGACTCAATATTAGATTTAATACTCACAAATGGTGGCAGGATATCAGATATACAATACAGTATATGTGGGTGAGAACCCAGGATCCAGATATTATCAAGCAGTGTGGTATAGTAAAAAGACAGGGTTCAACTCCTGTCACACAAAAATAAAGGTGTTAGATTTTAGGAAGACTGATTGCAAAAATGGGAAGATATTTAAGTAATTCATTGTTTTAAAAGGGTTAAGAAAATCATCAGGAAAGAGAGCAAGTGTGGTTCACAAAAGAGGTATCAACTAGTGTGAAGCAAAATAGATGGCCTTTAGGAAATATAAACAGGTTCAAATTACTGTAATAACGATAAAGGGGTGTATCTTTCCAGATGGAAAGAGGCTAAGAAGTTGATTAGGTGTGCAAAGGCAAAAACTGAGAAAAAAATGGCACAGACAGTAGATAAAGGGGGCAAATTTTTTTTCAAGTATACTGTAGAAATGAAAGGAGAAAATCAAATGAAGGAATAATAAGACTCAGTGAGTGAGAATTTGGTGGAGGGTGGCAAGGCAATAGCAGATCATCCAAATAATTATTTTTGCTCAATATTCACTACAGAATGAGAAGGGAAACGGCCACAGTTAATTTGCTAGGACATTCATAAAAATAAGGTAAACTAAAGTATATTTACAGAAAAGAATGTCCTAACAGAAGTCTCAAAAGTGGATAAATCAATGAGGCCACATGAGAATCATCTAAAGATATTAAAATAGCTTCAAGATGTGCTGGTAGCACCATTAAGAGAATTATTCAACCAGTCACTAGATACATGTGCAATTCCAGAGGACTGGTAAAGAGCGAATGTAGTACCACTGCACAAAAGTGGAAGTAAAGAAGAAGCAAGTAATTACAGACCAGTACGCCTTACATCAGTAGTAGGGAAAGTAATGGACTATTAATAGAAAGAGTTGTGAAATATCTTAAATCAAGCAACTTACAAGATCCTAATCAGCATGGAATTCTGGGGGGAGATAAAGCCAAACAAATCTTATTGCCTTTTTTGACTCAGTGACAAAAATAATAGATCAAGGGGGTGCCGTAGATGTAGCATATCAAGACTTTAGTAAGGCATTTGACACTGTACCACATCGCAGACTGCTAAAAACTTGAAAGCGTGGGATTGGATTATAAAGCAGTTATTGTTAATGGATAAGAACCTGGTTGCACGATATGAAACAGACAGTTGTAGTAAATGGAGTGCATTCTATGGAGGGAAATGTTACATGTCAAGTACCCCCGGGATCTGTACTTGGAACAGTGCTCTTTTATACCTCTGTTGGTGACATTGCAAGTGCCATTGAAAGAAAAGTATGCCTTTTTGCAGATGACACAAAGGTATGTAATAGGGTAGACACATCAGGAGGATTAAAACAAATGATTGAGATCTGGGTAGACTTGAGAAATGGTCAAGAATGTGGCAACTACAGTTTAATGCAAAAAATGCAAAATCATGCACTAGGGTCTCAAAAACTCAAATGCTAAATATAGTATCAAGGGTACTATAATCAAAACTAATGAGGATGAAAGGGATTTAGGAGTCACTATTTCAAGTAACTTAAAGGCAGGAAAGCAATATACCTGTTACGAGCCACAGTGTACTTTCGCTTAGCTGTGGCCTCCCTTTGGACCAAGACACCGGGCAGCCGCTGGGGATTCTAAACTGTCAGGACACTCTGAGAGACGTGCAGCGCACCAGCTACACAGTATTAATTACTCACGGGAGCTTGACTCATGGGACTCTCTGATTGGCTGCTGCTACCTTTATTCTGCAATGGGACAAAAGAAGAGAGAGACTCTTTGTTGGGGCACTCTTAGTCAAAAAATTGTTAGACACTAAAACTTAACTTTTAATAGATATAATAAAAATCTAGTGACTCAAAAATGAAAATTGTGAACAAATATATTCATGCATATTATTCATGCATATCGCTCAATGCTTCTATCGTAGGAATAAATATGAAAATTGCCTGGGTGAAAATTATTTGTAGTTGATATTTTAGCTGGGACAGGTCTGTCTATAATTTGAGACAGGATATAGTTATGGTCCCCCAGGAATACTACCTATGTTCAGTTTTTAAATATTGTACAATTTCTTAAAAGAGAAAGATTAAAGGCAATGTGATCTTTAAATGTTGCCTTAAGGGGTCTTTAAACACCTGCTGCTCTATATTTAGGCAGTGGTGTTACCGGGAAGGCTTTTACTTGATTAAACAGTGTATTGTTCGACTCTGTGCAATGAGTAGGAGTCTGAAAACACGATATAGGGATAAAGGCATTTACATACTCAGCAGTAATACAGTAATGCAGTTGATAGAGATTTGAAAAAGCAATATTATAAATTTTGCATGGAGATATATTAAAAAAAAAAGATTTTTTTGTACGGTATATTTTGTAATAATACAGTAAAATTCTCACATTCAAAATACAAATAAGAGAAAGAAAAGCAAATGAAAAAAAGAAGGAAGAAGGGGGTATGTCTTACTTCTGCTGTTCAGCTCGGTTGTTTACTGCAGCAGAAGTAAGACATACCCCCTTCTTCCTTCTTTTTTTCATTTGCTTTTCTTTCTCTTATTTGTATTTTGAATGTGAGAATTTTACTGTATTATTACAAAATATACCGTACAAAAAAATCTTTTTTTTTTAATATATCTCCATGCAAAATTTATAATATTGCTTTTTCAAATCTCTATCAACTGCATTACTGTATTACTGCTGAGTATGTAAATGCCTTTATCCCTATATCGTGTTTTCAGACTCCTACTCATTGCACAGAGTCGAACAATACACTGTTTAATCAAGTAAAAGCCTTCCCGGTAACACCACTGCCTAAATATAGAGCAGCAGGTGTTTAAGGACCCCTTAAGGCAACATTTAAAGATCACATTGCCTTTAATCTTTCTCTTTTAAGAAATTGTACAATATTTAAAAACTGAACATAGGTAGTATTCCTGGGGGACCATAACTATATCCTGTCTCAAATTATAGACAGACCTGTCCCAGCTAAAATATCAACTACAAATAATTTTCACCCAGGCAATTTTCATATTTATTCCTACGATAGAAGCATTGAGCGATATGCATGAATAATATGCATGAATATATTTGTTCACAATTTTCATTTTTGAGTCACTAGATTTTTATTATATCTATTAAAAGTTAAGTTTTAGTGTCTAACAATTTTTTGACTAAGAGTGCCCCAACAAAGAGTCTCTCTCTTCTTTTGTCCCATTGCTTTAACCTATTGACTCTGGGAGCACCACCGACGAGTGATCAGCACTTATAGTGCATACAAGTATTCTAAAGTCGGTTACAGATAAAGACCTGTCGTTGGTCAATATCTGCACAAGCAACCTGTTGCGGAACTACCCTTTTGTAGATTAACCTTTATTCTGCAGTCAGCCAAACCATGCCTCACCAGTTAGAATTCATTGCTGCAAGCGTGAGCCCCTGGTCTTGTGTTCCTGGTTACAGAAGCTTGATTCCTGTACTACTCCAGTTGGTTCAGAGTAATGACCTGCATTCCTGACCTGCTGTTTTCTGCCAGTGCACTGTATGGCTGGAGTCGCAACCTTCAACCATATCCTGCATTCTTGCCCTGCTGTCATCTGCAAGAACAGTTGGAAGGGGCACCTGCATATACAGCAGCACCTGTGTGGTTCACAGTGTGATCCATTGTGACCGCTGCTGTTCTAACAGAGTTCTGCAGTGAACCTGCTGCTGCTGCTGCAGAGTTTATTGGCTCTGTCCCAGGAGCCCTACTAACACCTGCAATAGGGGACAGGATGGCTCCAGTCTGGTACCCTGGCTGTGTCTGCTAGAAAGTGAGATGGGACACACCAGCGAATGTTGAATGCATGAAGCAGATGGCTGAATCTCGTGAATCTGACCCTGACCCACCGGACATTGTCACACAGCATAGCTGGAACCCTGCCGAGTCACTGCAGGCTCCAGTCCCTGTAGACCAGCTGAGAGCATCATATATATAATTATATAACTAGTGTGTGCATATGTATGTATATATATATATATATATATATATATCTATACACCAGATTTTTTTCCCTTTATTTAAGGGGGGCACCAAACTCCAACTTGACTCTGGGCAACTGGGATGAACTTGCATCCCCTGCTGGTGACTATTAGTGGTTGAAGACCTTGCTAGTAGGGACTTTAAGGGTCTTATACGAATCAGTCCTGGTTTTCGTAACAGTAACAAAGCAATGAGAAAGGCAAGTCAGATGCTTGGCTGCATAAGTAGAGGAACTGGTAGCAGAAAAAAAGAAGTAATAATGCCAATGTATAGGTCATTGGTACCGCGTCATATGGAATACTGTGTCCAGTTCTGGAGACCATATCTCCAGAAGGATATAAATACATTAGCGAGCATACAAAGTAGGGAAACTAAAATAGTGCATGGCCTACATCCCAAAACTTACCCAGAAAGGCTAAAAGATCTTAACACATATAGTTTGGAGCAGAGTAGGGATAGGGGGGACATGATAGAAACTTTTAAATATACCAATGACTCAACAAAGCAGAGGAGGAAAACATTCTTCAAAGGAAGAGAAGTATTAGAACTCGAGGACATGCACTGAAACTGGGAGGAGGCAGATTCAGGGGAAGTGTAAGAAAAACTTACTTCACAGAAAGGGTAGCGGATAAGTGGAATAGCCTCCCTATCAGAGATGGTAGAGGCGAAGACAGTAAGCAATTTAAACATGCTTGGGATAGGCATATAAATATACTTACAAAGAACTAAGAGTTGAGATTGCATAAAGGATAAAAAAAGGGACAGACTAGATGGGCCAAGTTGTTCTTAACAAATTTTATGCTTCTAAATTTAATGAAAGCGTGCAACGCAACCTTAGGTAACTGAGCAGTGAACCTGTTTGTTGTACATCATCTGAGGCTGCAGTCAGTTTGGACAGATTCCATCATAGCAGTGAGGACTTGAATGCCACCTGGCTCTTTACAATTTTATGTGCCCTTAATTACTGTAACTCTGGTAGGAGAAATAATCTACCTATGTATTCATTCCCTGTATAATTTGCAAATGTGATGCCGAATTTTAAAAATATAATTTGTGAGTTAAATACAGTATTGCACTATTGTTTCACCTTCTTCTTTCATGATAATTGTAGAAAAGGGAGGAAGGAGGACCGTAAAGATATGCTGATATGCTTAGAAGTTTAAACTTAAAGTAGGGTATTCATTCAGTATTTATCTGAAAAGGTGGTATGGAATACTTTCATCTGTGGTTCTTCTCTACACATACTGAAATAAGGAAATCACTTTTCTTATTTCTTTGAATACTCGCAGAGGGGGGGGGGGGGGGAGTATAAGTCTGGGTAAAGCACTGTTCTGGTATAATTATTCTTTATTTTCTCCTTTACTAGATTTAATCTATACTATACAGTAAATGCTAAACCCTATATTAATTAACTAAGTAACCATATGTGCACATTATTGTGTTTTTCAAAACATTGGGTTGTTTCAGGCTTGGCATAATATCTGTGTTCCCTTCTAATTTGTGTAAGGAAGTCTGCCAGGGGCACGTTTTTTAAAGTATTTTTGTATTAATTAGGGTAAGGCACTATTGTGTGTATTTATGTATGATGTAGTAAATATCCCGGTGGTCGGGATCCCGGCGCCAGGCTATTCCCACTCGTGGGTGTCCACAACACCTGTGGAGTGGTAATAGAACCTGTGGCGAGCGCAGCAAGCCACCTAGCCCACAGCGTGGCGAGCGCAGCGCCACTGCTGGCATTCTAGCGGCTGGGATCCCGGGGGGTTGGTATTTTGATCTTCGGGATCCCGGCCGCCAGGATTCCATCCCCAACCCCTTTTTACAGTGATTGTCATGTGGAAACACAGTGCTGGAACAAGTAAATATTCACTATATGACATTGTATTCTGTTTTTTTACTTTTTGGGCTGCAGTAAGGTACATATTCTGATTATATAACTTTATGGATTACAGTTATGCAAGAAACCCAAAGACAGGACTAAAAGAAAAGAAAGAGGTATAGATGGTTTTAAGTACACATACAAATTTCACCCTCCAAAAGAAGGATACATGTTAGTTAGAATTCTCTAATGCTACCACTCAACACAATGAAAATGCTTATTGTGTTTTTAACAATGACGGTAACGCCATACAGTAGACCCCATTATTCAAATTACACTACACAATAGTGCCCATAACTCACATTATGCCACAGTAGTGCCTGTTATTCACATTTTGTCACTCAGAAGTGCCATTTATTTATGTTACATCACAAAGTAGAGCTCCTCATTCACATTAAGCCACACAGTAGTAGTGTCCCTTATAAACATTATGCCACAAAGTAGTAGTGCCATGTATAACACATTGTGCCACACTCTAATTCATCTGGTAGATCAGACTTAAGCAATCTGTTGCACTACAGCTGCTGGGTGTTCTTTTAACACAAAATACACAAAGCTTTTTCTGCCTATCTGTACTACTGCCAAGGGACAGGGAAACACAGATAACTTTAATCTGTAATGCAATCTTAATCTAACTCCAGTGGCGCACCCAGGGGGGGGGGGGGGGTTCCGAGCACCCAGAAACCCCCCTCCACCAAAAATAAATAAATATATATATATATATATATATATATATATATTTTTTTTTTTTTTTTTTTTTTGCTGCATGAGTATTATTAATGGCTTTCTAGCGTCCTCTGCAGCCTGCTGTCTTCCTGGTGGCACTTGTAAGTGCTTAATAAAAGTTTACTTTCTTTTAATTATAGTACATATATATCCATGTGCATACATATATACACATGTATATACATACATACATACATACATATAAACACACACACATATACACATGTGATATATATATACATGTGTATATATACGTGTACTGTATGTGTGTGTGTGTGTGTGTGTGTGTGTGTGTGTATGTATATATATATATATATAGCCTTGGAAGCAGAGGCACTCAGCAGACTGATAAAGTAAAAGTACAGCCTTTATTACGGACCGTAATAAAGGCTGTACTTTTACTTTATCAGTCTGCTGAGTGCCTCTGCTTCCAAGGCTATACAAAGGACTTCATACATCCTGAAATGGCACCACAGCAAGTAATCTCTCCCTGCAAGGAGTGCCGAGCCTGACCGCTGCTTATATATATATATATATATATATATGCATGTTTAATATGCTATGTATATGTATGTGTATATATATATATATATATATATACAATATATATATATATATGTGTGTGTGTGTGTATATACGGTATATATATATGTGTAGATATGTATATATATATATATATATATATATATATACACACACACACACACACACACACACACACACAGACACACTAGTTTTACGGACCCAGCATATACTGGGTCACCTCAGTCCCCACCCCCGTGATTGGCTCCACCCAGTTCTGGAAACCCCCCCATGCAAATCCTGCGTTTGCCACTGAACTCCCAAGGACTAGAGCCTCCAATTTGTCTTAGGAGATGGGAGATGACAGAGAACATGTGCAGGAAGCCTCAGCACTTCCCACTATAATATATAATGGCGGCCATGCGACCTGCAGAGAAGAAGCTGGAGCACACTGCTACTATTATACTGTGCATTGCAGCAGGCAGTGCTGCATCTGGCAGTGGCATGTACAGCATGTATGCGGCTGGTTCCACCTATAGGACAAATGTGCTGTGTGCCGAGCACTGGCTGCACCCCCCTAGTTATGGCCCTGCCATGCTATGATACATATTCAGAAGTGACACTTGCACACTTAAAAGTTCCATTGAATAAAAGCCAACATGCACAGTGTTACCCAAATAACATGTCTTACATTCACCATGTCCACTTGATAGGAACTTGTATCCCTTCCTTCTTCCTCACTCCCTGCCATTAGTCCTTTCCACTAAAACTTTCCATTCCCATTCCAGACAGGTACTTTTTGCTCCAACTTCATTAAACCCCCCCCCCCCAAAAAAAAAAAAAAAAAAAAAACATACCTTGATCCCTCCAATATCTCCAATTGCAACTCGCTAATCCTTTAAGACTATTTAAGATACATTGTTTTTCTAAATCTTTTATTGGCCCTTCCTAGCCTAAAGTCTTAAATAGTTTCCAATCTCCTAAGGCTCTATACAACCACCTTCATCATGATATTTTTTACTCCTGTGCCATGCATAATATACAGTAGCTTTTTATAACACTTTTGCTTGGCCTATACCTTTCCGTTCATTCCTTTTCTCGATTACTACAGCAAATAAAAACTCACATTTCTTTTAACTTTGAGGGATCTATTCATGAAGCAGTAAAAAGTGTGGAGAAGTGAGCCAGTGGAGAAGTTGCCCATTACAACCAATCAGCATTGAAGTAACATTTATAATTTGCATACTACAGAATTATACGGAGCAGCTGATTGGTTGCCATGGGCAACTTCTCCACAGTCTCACTTCTCTACTCTTTTCACTCCACTCTTTTCATGAATAGACCCCTTAGTCCTTTGGTTCACTTTTCATTGCCTATATGGATAACTCAAACTCTTTTGGCAGTTAAAACAATCTGAATGCTGATGAGGCTCACATTCCTGACCTTAGTATTTACCACATTAACTATTCAACTGATGGATGGCCTCTAACCATTTAACATAATACAATAAATATTTTCATATCTTCTTTTCATGTGTCTTCCCTTCTCACTCTTAACTAATCTGGTGAACATTTCCGCTATTAGCCCTGTCTTTCAAATTAATTAGCTTGGTGAAATCTTGGTAATTCCAAGTGATTTTACATATAGACTGATAGAATGTAAACTTATTGTCAATACACACCCTTCCCTCATCAGATACCACCAAACCTTTTTTAACCCATTCCATATACCACCTCTCCTTTGTGATCTTCCATTTACACAATCAACCCAAAATGCTGTTGCCAAACAAATCTTGTTTATCTCCTGATGTTCCTATGTTTTATCTACCAATACCCTAACTAATAATAATAATAATAATAATAATAATAACAACTGTCATTGATATGTATGCTGTCACAGTGCAGTAAACAGTGGGGACATACAAAGTAAATAAATTATTTTTATTTATTTCTATAGTGCCATTGTACACAGTACTGTACAGAGGATATACTGTATATCACTTTCATTTTTCTCTGACCCATTGGAGTTGGCAGTCTGAATTTCTTAACACATAAAGCACATACAACAGGGTTTTGGTCAGGAGTCAAACTCGTGCCTACACAGCTGTGAACTAACAATGCTAACCACTGTGTGAATGCTCGACTGCAGATGTGAAAAGAGAGAGCATAGAGTACCGTCCTCATCAGTGGCGGTTTTACAGATATGCGACTAAACTGGCTGCGTAGGGCCCAGCAGGTCCCAGGGGGCCTGCCGACAGATTCATTTAATGCAATACATTTTTAGTTCCATGCCTCTGCAGACTGACAGTGCATTGATTGGAATGTGACAGCTGCCTCCGGTGCATGCCTTTCTTTCCTCCACTGTGTTGTGCAGTGCTGCGTGTGACTTCACATGTCACACGCACATAGAGAGAGGAGCCGGGAAGAAATGTTGAGGTGTGCTGCTGTCACTCACTTATATTCACCTGCCACATTCCAGGGGGTGTGAAGGGGTATTGGTAGTGGTGGTGGCAGTAATTTACACCCCTCAATCAGTGTTCCCTTTCTAGTAACTGCCTGTCATATTGGTGGTGGCGGTGGTGGTTGGGGGTGGAAGGGTATGGATGTTGATGTCTGCTGCGAAATTCACCAGCTGAAGTCCAGAGGGAAGGGTGGGGGTTGTTTACTGCAAGCATTTCATGATGGCTGTGTCTCCTTGTGCTGTGTGAATGCATAATACATGAATATGTATGTGTCAGTATGTGTGTGTCAGTAAGTAGTGTCAGTAATTGTGTGTGTCAGTAAGGTCAAGATATCAGTCAGCAAGTAGTGGTTGTGTCAGTAAGTGGTATCTGTGTCAGTAAGTGGTGTCTGTGTGTGTCAGTAAAGGGTATTTTTCATTAAGTTGTATGTGTGTCAGTAAAGGGTATCTGTCAGTAAGTAAGTAAGTATGTATTATTATTTGCCAATATATTGTATAAGTAAATGGTATCTGTGTCAATAACTGTGTGTCAATAAGTGTGTCTGTGTCAATAAGTGGAATATGTGTCAGTAAGTGGTATCAGTTTGTAAGGGGTGTACTTGTCATTAAGTGTGTTTGTGTCAGTAAGTTGTATCTCTGTCAGTAAGGGGTATTTGTCAGTAAGTGGTGTCTATCAGTAAGTGTGTGTCAGTAAGGGGTGTCTGTGTCACTAAGGGATGCCTATGTCAATAAGATGTGCCTGTGTCAGTAAGTGGTAACTGTGTCAGTAAGTGGTGTCATAAGGTAATTGTATCTGTCCGTAAGTGGTGTATGTGTCAATAAGGTGTGTCAGTAAGTGTTTGTGACAGAAAGGTGTGCCAGTAAGTGTGTCTGTGTCAGAAAATGTGTCTGTATCAGTATGTTTGTCAGTAAATGGAATCTGTGTCAGTAAGAGGTGTCTGTATCAGTAAGTGGTATCTGTCAGTAAGGGGTGTCTGTGTCAGTAAAGCAGTGTGTGTGTGTCTCTGAAATTGCATACAGTTGAGGGAGGGGGGCCCCAAACTGATATCTTGCTTAGTGGTCTGTTTACTAAGCCTTGGATGGAGATTAAGTGGATGGAGATAAAGTACCAGCCAATCAGCTCCTAATTGCCAAGTCACAGACTGGGTTTGAAAAATTACAGTTAGGAGCTGATTGGCTGGTACTTTATCTCCGTCCAAGGCTTAATAAATAGACCCCTTAGGACCTTATGACATCTAAATCTAGCTCTGCTCCTCATGAGAGCTTGTATAATCTTGTGGAGGCACAGTAGAGGATTTACCTTAAGATAAGAGTAGGGAGTGGATATTGGAACATTATCTACAATACACCACTGTGTGGTTCGTATAGGTGAGAGTATGGTAGAGTCTGTTGGAGATGAGTTTTAAGAGCGTTCTTGAAGATTTGAAGTCTGTAAGACATATTACAGAATTTTGTAGGTGCTTAGAGAAGTCATGATAATGAGAGTGAGAGGTAGGCATCATAGGACAGGGGAAGCTCAAGGCAGAGGCAGAATAGTGGACAAGGGTATTTCAGTGCAATGCTTGAGATGTATGAAGTGCTGCTGAGATCATTATACAGTAAGTGAGTTTGATTCATTTGAAATGGATTCTGTGGAACATAGAATGTCAGTGTAGGAACAATGCATATGGAGTGAGTGGGCAGAGAGGAAGATCACTGGCATTTAGAATGAACTGACAGAGGCATAGTCAAACTGACACAATGACAGTAGGCTTTGGAGACTGAAGAAACTGTGGTGTGGTTGACAGTGATGGCACTTTATAAGAACATGGAGGGTAGAAAGATAAGCTATGTTTGACTTTTTTTAACTTTGTATAGCATTGGGACATATATTTGGAAATAGCATAGGAGTCACTTGGTCACATAGGGCAATAGAGAAGAGGAGAGACTTCAGAAGCAGTGAATATAAGTAGGAATATATGTGTATATAAAAACAGTTGTTTAAGAAAAACATTAAGATGAAATACACTAAACTATTGGAAATCAGTGTGTCCCAATTAGGTATATCCCTCATATTCACTTTTGCTGAATTAAAAGCATCTATCCCTAACTCTAAACCCCAGCATAACCATTTTGATGCCAAAACTGTTTAAAAAGGATGGATAACTATTATGTTTGTCTTTACATTTTCTGTATAACTGATGTATCTTAATTTAGTGTATTATGAATACAGAATGTATTAGAATGTAAGCTCTCACGAGTAGGGCCCTCTTCCCTCATGTGCTTATCCTTTTCTTACTTTAACAATCCTCAACTGCCCAAATCCTGCAGTTTTCGGCCACCTTGATATTATCTCAGTGTTGTCTACTGATGTAGTTATGCTTAGTTACCCTGTACTTGTCCTATATTGTCTTCAACTATTAGTCACTCTTTTCCTGTTTTGATTATGTGCATAATGTACTCTGTAATTGGGTCCTGCGGAACCCTTGTGGCGCCATATAAATAAAGGATAATATTAATAATAATAATAATAATAATAAAATATGGGCCTAATTCAGTAAGGATTGCAAATTCTGCTAATAAGTAGAATTTGCAATCCTTTTGCTAGCATGCTGGGGGCCGCCCATCGCAGGGCAAGGCTGCCCAACATGCTGACCGCCACCTCCCCCCCCCCCCTCTTAACAAGCAGAAATAGCGAAAGCATTGCACTTTCTGCTTGTTAGCAGAAATAGAGGATGCCTCCTGCCGGTGCAGCCTAGCTGCGCCCGCAGGAGGCCCGCCACCATTTTTCCGATCATGGTGGCTGCGCGTGACATCATGCAGCCGCCACGATCATGACCCATTTGCACCGCCCCCGCAACGCTCCATTTCCACCCTGGAAATGGAGCATTGCTGCCCCCCACCTCCCCCCCGCCCCACGACTGCCTCTGCCTGATTGACAGTCAGAGGCAATAAAATTTTCTGCACCCCCCTCCCACAGAAAGAGCAGGCACATGCTCAGGATGGGCGCTGCGCATGCGCCCGCGGGGTGATAGTAATAATTATGCTTGGATCGGGATTTGTGATCCAACCTGAATTAGCCCCTATGTCTCTGTTTTTTATGTCTCTTTTGTATGGTTATTGTTTAAATGTTCTAATGTTGTGTTGCCAACAGAGTGACAGAAGGCATTCAATATGACTGGCGGCCATTTAAATGCTAAGAGAGAGTCAGCTAGCACTGGGTAGACAGGGTTAATGTTTTTGTCAGTAGTGTAATTCTGTTAGTTCATTGGTTAGGTTTGTAGTGGTTGGAGTTATGACTGTGTTTTTGTGTAACTGTAGGCTGGCTAGAAAATTCTGGTTCCTCTTTGATCATTTGTCAACCTGCCCTCCCTCCTTAGTTATCGGCTTTGAGGTTTGCAAGAAAGAACGGTTGCAATTACCATCTTGTCATTAGATCTTGAGGTGCTGTCACCCCAACACACGGGTTAGGTTGATTCTTCCCTACTGGGGCAAGTGGCACCATCGGTTCAGGAGGACCTTACAATTTGTGTCAATGGGAGGGGAGTTTGGATACCTCAAGTGGAGTATGATGGGAGGTCAAAAGATCAACTCCCCCCCATCTAGGCCAGTTGTGTTGTGATTGATGGGTTTGGTTTAGGTAAAAAAAAATGTAACCACCATATTATACCATTCTCATAAACCTAATCTAAATAAATAAAGCTGACCTATTTTCACAATAAATACTTGTCCGTGTCATTATTTTAGATACAGTAAGTTATGTTGTGTTAACTGTCTGTGAAATACAGTATGGCTGACATATCATTTCCTGCATTGACAGATTACTAAACATACAACATAACTGAAGGAAGAGTTAACGGATCATTTTACATTAATTCTTTTTGCTTTCATTTTTTCCAGAGCGATATGATTTAAATTCAGAAATCTGCATGTGTTACGTGCTCGTGATAAAGTGGTGATAAGTGCAAGGTGATAACGCATTAGCCAATCATCTCCTAACTGTCAATTTACATATTGGAGCTGATTGGCTAGTGCGTTATCACCTTGCACTTATCACCACTACTGTGTATCACTTCTTTATCCCTTCTCCAGGCATCATACATCTGCCCCAATATGTCAGAGAACTGGTCCCTCAATAGAATTGTCATTTTTGGGGGGAGAGTTTGTTCAGTTTTTATGGTCTTTATTGAATTTTGAACTGAAGTTCAATTGGAAGTTATTAGGACAATAGTATTCTGCAATAAATAGTACATTGCCTGAATGGTTACCAGGCTTCTTCGATAATATTGAAATTCACATTTCTGATTACATTAGTCAATAGTCATACATACCGGTTACTACAATGGGATCATGAATCAGGACAGAATGTATTAATTTGACCATGACAGACCTCTAAATCTTGCCACTACAATCTATATAAACATACTAAACTTTAAATGTATTATTTTAATGTTTAGATATTTACATTATATTTGTACGTATTATGCCCCTCATTCCGAGTTGTTCGCTCGCAAGCTGCTTTTAGCAGCATTGCACACGCTAAGCCGCCGCCTACTGGGAGTGAATCTTAGCTTAGCAAAATTGCGAACGAAAGATTCTCTAATTTGCGAATAGAAATTTCTTAGCAGTTTCTGAGTAGCTCGACACTTACTCTGCCACTGCGATCAGTTCAGTCAGTTTCGTTCCTGGTTTGACGTCACAAACACACCCAGCGTTCGCCCAGACACTCCCCCGTTTCTCCAGCCACTCCCGCGTTTTTCCCAGAAACGGCAGCGTTTTTTCACACACTCCCATAAAACGCCCAGTTTCCGCCCAGAAACACCCACTTCCTGTCAATCACATTACGATCACCAGAACGAAGAAAAAACCTCGTAATGCCGTGAGTAAAATACCAAACTTCTTAGCAAATTTACTTGGCGCAGTCGCAGTGCGAACATTGCGCATGCGCAATTAGCGGAAAATCGCTGCGATGCGAAGAAAGTTACAGAGCGAACAACTCGGAATGAGGGCCTATATACAGAACATTACATTAATAGACATGATTTGTAGTTTAATCTTGACAACCTTCTTGTGAAAATGATTGTGCATAAGCTTCAGAATTGAAACTGTTGTGCATGTTGTAGTCCTCATTGCAAACACATCCTTATTTCTTCTAACTCGTATATTAATCTACATGCATTGCAGGAATTTGTTTTTGCATTGTACTTTAAAGTTTGTGACAAGTGCCACTGCACACTTCTACTATAGTTATTCCATTGCACATAGCACTACAATTTGTAATAAACAGTGAACTGACCATACCATGTATTGAAAAAAGAGTAAGTTACTAGTTCTTAGACCTGGTGATAATCAAATCACAAGTTTTTCCTTGAATGTACTCTGAATTTTGGCTATTCTAGATAAATCATCTGTTTAAATGTATGTACCTTTATAGTGCAACAGTCATGAAGAAAATTTGTAGTTTTACTTACCAGTGTCAAGAAATAGTACGACGACTAGGGATATCCATACTGACATGTACAGTCCCATCCTTCCTGTAGGTTGGTCACACTGTCCAGAGCTGAACTGCTGGGGAAGTCTTATATATATTTCATGGTGGGCGGAGCTTCTCTGTCTGACAAATTTCATGCTCAATATGGATTTCATCTACCATTACAGAATTGCTGAAATTGGAAGTTTCGGTGTTTGTTTTACCTCTGTATTTTAGGGAATCTGAACTTTGCGGTTGAGTGTAAGATTATCAGCTACTGTATGCCATTATTTATCTCTATAATCTCTATAATCGCTAATATACAGTAAATCTATGTAGAATTTCATGTTTTTTCTTAAGTTTTAAGGTTATTTAATAAAATAAAACTCCAGAATTTTTTTTTAACCTGTCCTGAAATTATATATTTATCAGCGTCCCTGTCCTGGCTTTGTTTTCCTTCCAGTAGTTCATTTCCGTGATATCAAGCACCAACTGATTGAACTATTGAAGTAACAAACCGAGCAATTGTCTTATCTTGTGACAGATCTTTTAAGTTTCTATGGTGTTAGTACACATTAACCTCTACAACTCTCAAGTTCACAGCCTCTCTTTCAATCTCAATTCAAGAATTTATAATTCATAAAGTAGTATAAACCTAAAGCTAAACAAAGAGTTTCCATGATTATTTCCAATACAGAACTTGAATAAAATACATGTCGGAATAAAAGATCTACAAGACACAAATAATGTTGCTGGTATAATTAGCAGTACTTAATACTGTTGTAATCATATAATAATGATGTCAAAGGTCATACAGTAATTGTATATATATTTTATAAAAGTACCACAGATTATAACAATATATGGGGATATCCCTAATCAGAGGCCTGTAATGCTGAAAATTCTGAAATTTGTGATAAAAAAACCTTGTAAATAGTGCATGCATTTCATTTGTTTTGCTACAGATCCACAGCTGCTGTAGTTACATTTATTTTAATTATAACTTGTAGTAATTTGACTTGTATTATAGAGGCCACCTGACAGACATGATCATATTCTGTTATTTTCTAAGAATGCAAAAGTTGAATCTATCTATAAATTTGAATGATAATTGAGATAACTCAAACTGGACTTTTGTGTTATCTAATGGCCCTTACCTACTGGCATCAATACTGTATATACACAAATGTGCAGAACACTGTTCCTCCTTTTTTACTGGCTGTGATGCAGTGTTCTGTGACTGCCAATATCACTGGCGACTTTGCACCCCAAAACACCATGTGAACGGCACTCAGGACCACGTACGCCAGTGCAAAAGTGAGAGGAAGGGAATTTCAATTCCCTTGTGAAGACTATTACACTGAACTCAGCAAACACACGGGGACTGAGCAGCATATGCCATATTGCAACAGTAGCAACATATGGCACTTTTAATTTTTTAATGCTATATATAAAGTAGCACATTACTTCAACTGACACCTCCTTCTCCATATCCTGTGTTTTGATCGAATTCCCTGGTGGGATTGTCCCTAGTATGGTAGAATAGAGGTGTGCAGTTGCTATCTTCCTAGACACTGCCCAAGAAGCAGGCTAAGACTAGAATAGGTGAATCGGATGCTGCCATGAAAGCACTACCAAAGGTCAGCCTGGACCCCAAACATGTTGTATCTTAAAAGTGCACAGTTCTAAGTTCATATACATTAAATGAAATGTTATATGTGCCTTTTTGCTGATTGGTTTAATTCTAATGTGCTTAAGATACTGCTTAAATTCTCGGTGAGCCATCCATTCATAATGGCTCCTATCATTTGACACACACAAAAATTCTTCCATGTTGGTGCTACTGCTGGGAGTGACTCCAAATCCCAGAAGAGGGACCAAGAAGACTAGTAGTTTCAACAACAATGGACTGTGAAGCAAGCATTTCCAACAGGAACCAAGTATGATACCCACCATCCTGTTGCACAGCGGATCACTGAAGCTATAATGGTTATGTTATGATTAGATCTGCATCCAATATCCACCATCAATGCACCTGGTTGTATACAATTTGTTGAGGTCATGTGTCCTCGCTACCAAATTTTATCTCAATTCCATTTATGAGAACAGCAATTCCACACCTCTACTGGAAAGTTAAAAAAATGTATTCTTTGCCTACAAAATGCCATTGTAGTGACTATCCACTGAATTATAGATATGTGGACAAGTGGTACTGGTTAAACTAAAGATTACATGACTGTGGCTGCCCACTGGGTGGGTATATTGCATTCAGCAGCAGTAACACAATGCCAGCTCATTCCCAGGCAGACTGCTCTCTGTATCACTGGCTTCACTAAGAGGCATACCAATGGCAATCTATTGGAAAAACTCAGCAATGTGATAGCAAAATACTTACAGATGGAGCCGTGCTCATCTGAGGCGGCTCTATCGCAGGCGTGCACTCCCAGCGTGACTGGGTGATCCATCTGCCTAGTCACGCCAGGAGTGCACAGAGACGCTCTCCCATTCATAGAATATGAAAGCGTCTCCATCTGGGTGCACCTGCACGGAGATGCTCTCCCATTCAAGTGAATGGGGTGCATCTCCGTCACGGGCGCACGCGCCTAGGCACAGACAGAGCCACGACTAGCGTGGCTCCATTTGTACCCCACTAAGACTCTACGACAATGCAAGTAGTATTGCATGAGCATTATGAGTGGGTGAATTTCAACACACACCATGTTTTATGCATGCAATAAACTTGGTGGTTTAGCGTATCCTAAAAATTTAATGATGTGTGCAGGACATGCTGACTGTGGCCTGAAAAATTTCAGGTAATTTTCGCCATTCAGCAACTGCATGTACAAAAGTTCCATTTGCTATGCAACCAACTAAAGTAAGAGGTAGTAACCAGGTGGAAATCTACCCTCTATATGCTTTTGCAACTGTAGGAACAGCAACAAGCTATCCAAGCAAGCATATCAGAGCATGAGATAGGGAAAGGGGAGACATGTTACTTTAGTCCAGCACAGTGGCGAATACTCTTGGTTGGTGATTCCCTTAATTAAACTACTGAAAAAGTAGCTCGAGAACCTGAAGAGATGAAACAACGTTATTCTGCTAAGTATTGGAGCAAGTTCTTTTCTCACTTAGGCAGGACGCAAGGGTTAGCAATCTTGACAGTGGATCATTACTTTTTAGCAACCATGCTAGATCTAGACTTAAGTCTTATACAACATCTTTCTTTCCAAATGGCCCAGATTGTAAGAGATGTATAGAATGATGGAGGATTATTTTAATGACAATGGGCCTAATTAAGCTTGAGCTGTAGTTTTGCGAAAAATCGCAAGACTACAACTCGCTTCTCTAACATGTAGGGGACCTGCCCCGCCTCCTCCCACTAACATGTAAATGCAACCCTATACAGAGATGCGGTCACATGATTATGGTTTCCCCCTGACTACACAGCCTGGGAAGGCAGTCAGAGGGCATCCATCTTTTGGGTCGCAGTAGCTGCATGTGATGTCACGCAACTGCTGTGGCCCACCCTGCAAACGTTGCGTCAACGCCCACAAAACGCAGCGTATATACACTCCATCACCATCCCCTGCCAGCTTTTAAACTGTGATCGCGTACGAGAGTTTAAGACCTTGCGCATGAACGCATTGCTGTGCGCACATGTGCAGAAGTGTGGAAATCGGCAAACAGCGATTTCTGCACTAATGCAGGCCTTACTGAATTGGGCCCAATGTACAAATTGAGCATGTCACAAAGTCCCTTTGAATACTGTGAGGGAAAAAAGTCAATTTGGAGCTCATTGTACAAACTCACTTTGGTATACTTAAGTTTCCAACCCTCCAGTGTGTATTTGTAATGAGTTTTTATCATAGCTGGGAACCTTGTGAGCTATCGGAGGCTACTTTAAAAAAATGTAGAAAAGTGATATTCATTAAAATGAATTACAAATTCTATGAGGAATACATGTGCTACCAATTAAACAAATAGAAACTTCTTCTGTAACAGGGATGAGCTAATATTGTGTGGTGATGATGATATTATCAACAATGAGGAGGCTGATGATCAGGACGACGATGATGAGTCTGACATGTTCCAAATGTGAATATCAATAACAACACTGTTTGCTACCTTAAGCCTGTTGGTAGCTTGGCTTAACCAAACCACAAAGATGTGGTCTTCTGTGGGAGACCAAGCAAACCAAGCACTTCAGCCACAAAAGTGTCAGTTCCTGTCACTGCAATGCTTGGTTTGTTGAACTGTGCATGATTATTTTTAATCATGCCCAACATAAGGGTGGGTGGAAGGGCCCATGGACAATTCCATTGTGCAACACTTTTCTTTTCATTATGGGCTGTATATTTGGGGGGGACATTGTTGACAGTATTCTGTCTCTCGCAAGATGATCCTTTTTTAGCTCATGCTTCTTATCATCCTGTCTTGTGTGAGCATGAATAACAGCATATATTTAATTATAGGAACTATACTCTATAGAATACAGTTTTGTGGTGGGGGGGGGTTTCGGGGGGGGGGGGGGGCATTGTTAACGGTCTCTCGCAAGGCCATTTGAATATCTTGTAATTATTATTATCCTTTATTTACATGGCGCCACAAGAGATACGCAGCGCCCAATTACAGAGTACATGAACATGTAAGCAAAACAAGAAAACACTGACTTACAGTTCAAGACAATATAGGACAAGTACAGGGTCTATAAACATTGCAGCAGATGCAGAAGACACTGAAATAAGTATCAGGGTGGTAGAAAACCGAGAGATTTGGTGCCGTCGAAGGGAGTATAAAATAGAAGATAGTTTAACTAAAGAGAAGAAAAAGCACATGAGAGAAGAGGGCCCTGCTCACGAGAGCTTACATTCTAAAGTGATATGACATCATTGGCAAAATACTAAAATACATGGCGGTGCTACATGGGCTGACTGCTATTTTTGGTGACTCCTGCGTTCACGTTATGTGGAAGTAGGTAACAAAAACTGGGGACCTGTCCAAAAGCCTTTAGGCACAAATTAGAAAAGCTCAAGTGGTACTTCTTGCATTGTTTTGTTTCCAGCTTCTCTGGGGTTGACTCTGGTCTCTTTACCTCCACTGTCTTGGTTTCTGTGTTAAGTGCCTGGCTGCTTATGGAATAGCTTCTGGCATACGCCCACGCAGGGGGGGGGGAGGGGGTTCCGAGCACCTGGAAACCCAGCAAAGCGCAGAAAATGGGACCACCATCCTCGTTTGATCCACAGTCATTTAATCCATCCATAAAAAATGTTTGCGGATGTTAGAACGCCCCAGTGAAGAAGCGAAACCACAAATCAGATCTAATCTATCTAAGGAGGAGCATGCAGCATTGAAGTCACTTAAAGATCGTAAGGACATCATAATCCACAGCGCTATTGTAGTCATGGACGTTGACATGTATAAGGATGAATGCAAAAGATTATTATCAGATCAGACAACATATAAAAAATTGGACAAGGATCCTACATTGACTTTTAAACAAGAACTTAATGTTCTGTTGGAAACAGCAATAGAACAAGGTTGGGTAGATATAGAGACTAAAAAACTGCTCAATAGAACACATCCAAAGGTCCTGGTGTTCTACATCATTTCTAAGATCCACAAAAACGCACAGAGGCCTCCTAGCAGACCTATAATTTCTGCCAGGGGGTCTCTGTGTGAACCTGCTGCTACTTATATCAATGCTTTTTTACAACCTTATATAGCAAGTGCTCCCACACATCTGAAAGACACTTCTGCACTTCTTCGCACTTTAGCCACTTATGAAGTTTTACTGCATGAAATATTATTGGTGAGTATTAATGTGGTGAGCTTATATAAGTGCATCCCACATGAGGCAGGACTTGAAGCTGTGCGCACTTTAATCACCGACAATACATCCTATAATGGCCCTAACGTTGAGTGTTTACTTGCTCTTTTAAGATTTACTCTTACACATAACTATTTTCTGTACGATGGTGGATTTTATATACAAACATCAGGGTGTGCCATGGGGTCTTGTGCAGCACCAGTATATGCTAATGCTTTTATGTATATGGTGGAGTCAAATTTGTTTTTAGAGATGTCATGATTAGTCAAAAATGCTTTCATTACAGTCGCTATATCGACAACATCTTGATTTTTTGGACAGGCCAGGAAGATGCACTTAAAGACCTCATACAGACACACAACCACACAGACTGCCCTGCTAAATTGTCATTAATCACCAGTAAACAGGAGATTAACTACTTGGACGTTATTATACTGTATCTTGTTCCAATAATGCCATAAAAACTAAGCTATTCACCAAGCCCACAGACCGCAACATGATCCTTAAATACAGTAGTCACCACCCAAGATCTACAGTAAGGGGACTACCATACTCCCAGTTTGTAAGAGTCTGTTGGGTCAACAACATGGATGATGACAGAGAAACACAACTAGACGACATGGTCCAAAAGTTTATTGAGAGGGGGTACCCTAAGAAGGACCTCTTAGAAGCCAAACAAAAGGCTTGCAGATCAAATAGAGCTACCTTATTACAAGAAAAGGATCACACCTCTTCTAAGAGAGATATAATTCCTTGTGTAAATCAATTTGACGTGAAGAGTAAACATACCAACAAACGTGCTAAGTACCTATGGCCAGTGATCACTAGTGATGCACAGTTACCTGGCCTGAAAAACACCAAATTACTCCCATGTTACACTCGAGGTCCTAATCTCAGGTACCTAATAGTCCGCACAGATGTAACAGGTATCAGTAGTCCTAAAACCCATTTTATGAGTCGTAAAGGGGGATGCTACAAGTACACGGGCTGTACGACGTGCAACTACTTGATATTAAGTAGCAAATTTTCTCATACACATACAGGTAAAACTTTCTCCATCAAGCATCCTGTCACCTGCACATCCAGATACGTAGTATATTTACTTTCATTCCCATGCGGGCTGAACTACGTTGGTAAAACTAAACGACAATTTAAAGAGAGGATGACGCAACACAGGACAGCCATACGAGCTGCCATTAATCAAGGTGACGGTGATCAAGCAGTGGCTCGTCATTTCGCTACTGCAAGGCATTCCATGGCTACACACCTTATGTCAGATAATTGATCAGGTTCCAACTTCCTCACGAGGAGGGGAAAGAGACAAACGTCTCCTACAATTGGAATGCAAATGGATTCACATACTAAACACAGTTAATCCATATGGATTAAATGAAGCCATGAACTTGATTTTTTTTTATAATTAGGATTCATGAATTTAGTCCATTAATGCTATATGATACAAATATTTTAATGTAGTAGTGGTTTTTCATTTTATTTTTTTAGGGATGATATAAATGTACATTACTCTGTGCCATATATTTTAATAATAACCAGCTGTATCACTGATTCGCTCATCATATGTAATATTTCATTTTTAATATTTAATATATAGATTTCCACACATATAAACAATGTGAAGCAGCTACAACAATTAGTTTATCAATAATCTTTAAAAAAAAATGTTAATATATTTTTTCTATAAAATTTCTGCACCACAATTCACATTTTTGTATATCACTAAGCCCACTGTAGCTGTGTGGAATATTCATCATTCTTTATACACATTGTATTTTTTGCTTTTAGTCACTAGATGGCGATATTTAAGTAGAAAGCATGTATGTGTTTATAATAAGAGATGTGCGGCAGGCACTTTTCGTGTTTTGTGTTTTGGTTCTAATTCCACTTTCGTGTTTTGATTTTGGCTTGGTTTTGCCAAAACCACACTTTTGTGTTTTGGGTTTGGTTTTGGATCTGGAAGATTTTGAAAAGAACATAAAAACAGCTAAAATCACAGAATTTGGGGGTAATTTTGCTCCTACAGTATTATTAACCTCAATAACAATGATTTCCACTCATTTCCAGTAGAGATGAGCGGGTTCGGTTTCTCTGAATCCGAACCCGCCCGAACTTCATGTTTTTTTTCATGGGTCCGAGCGACTCGGATCTTCCCGCCTTGCTCGGTTAACCCGAGCGCGCCCGAACGTCATCATGACGCTGTCGGATTCTCGCGAGGCTCGGATTCTATCGCGAGACTCGGATTCTATATAAGGAGCCGCGCGTCGCCGCCATTTTCACACGTGCATTGAGATTGATAGGGAGAGGACGTGGCTGGCGTCCTCTCCATTTAGATTAGGGTTGAGAGAGAGAGAGAGAGATTGACCTGAGGCTGTGATACTGTAGAAGAGAGTGCAGAGTTTAGTGACTGACGACCACAGTGACCACCAGACAGTGCAGTTGTTTGTTTTATTTAATATATCCGTTCTCTGCCTGAAAAAAACGATACACACAGTGACTCAGTCACATACCATATCTGTGTGCACTGCTCAGCCCAGTGTGCTGCATCAATGTATATATATATCTGACTGTGCTCAGCTCACACAGCTTATAATTGTGGGGGAGACTGGGGAGCACTGCAGTGCCAGTTATAGGTTATAGCAGGAGCCAGGAGTACATAATATTATATTAAAATTAAACAGTGCACACTTTTGCTGCAGGAGTGCCACTGCCAGTGTGACTAGTGACCAGTGACCTGACCACCAGTATATATAATATTAGTAGTATACTATCTCTTTATCAACCAGTCTATATTAGCAGCAGACACAGTACAGTGCGGTAGTTCACGGCTGTGGCTACCTCTGTGTCGGCACTCGGCAGCCCGTCCATAATTGTATATACCACCTAACCGTGTTTTTTTTTTCTTTCTTTATAGTCATACTAGTTACGAGTATACTATCTCTTTATCAACCAGTCTATATTAGCAGCAGACACAGTACAGTACGGTAGTTCATGGCTGTGGCTACCTCTGTGTCGGCACTCGGCAGCCCGTCCATAATTGTATATACCACCTAACCGTGGTTTTTTTTTCTTTCTTTATACATACATACTAGTTACGAGTATACTATCTCTTTATCAACCAGTCTATATATTAGCAGCAGACACAGTACAGTGCGGTAGTTCACGGCTGTGGCTACCTCTGTGTCGGCACTCGGCAGCCCGTCCATAATTGTATATACCACCTAACCGTGGTTTTTTTTTCTTTCTTTATAGTCATACTAGTTACGAGTATACTATCTCTTTATCAACCAGTCTATATTAGCAGCAGACACAGTACAGTGCGGTAGTTCACGGCTGTGGCTACCTCTGTGTCGGCACTCGGCAGCCCGTCCATAATTGTATATACCACCTAACCGTGGTTTTTTTTTCTTTCTTTATACATACATACTAGTTACGAGTATACTATCTCTTTATCAACCAGTCTATATATTAGCAGCAGACACAGTACAGTGCGGTAGTTCACGGCTGTGGCTACCTCTGTGTCGGCACTCGGCAGCCCGTCCATAATTGTATATACCACCTAACCGTGGTTTTTTTTTCTTTCTTTATAGTCATACTAGTTACGAGTATACTATCTCTTTATCAACCAGTCTATATTAGCAGCAGACACAGTACAGTGCGGTAGTTCACGGCTGTGGCTACCTCTGTGTCGGCACTCGGCAGCCCGTCCATAATTGTATATACCACCTAACCGTGGTTTTTTTCTTCTTTCTTTATACATACATACTAGTTACTAGTATACTATCTCTTTATCAACCAGTCTATATTAGCAGCAGACACAGTACAGTGTGGTAGTTCACGGCTGTGGCTACCTCTGTGTCGGCACTCGGCAGCCCATCCATAATTGTATATACCACCTAACCGTGGTTTTTTTTTCTTTCTTTATACATACATACTAGTTACGAGTATACTATCTCTTTATCAACCAGTCTATATTAGCAGCAGACACAGTACAGTGCGGTAGTTCACGGCTGTGGCTACCTCTGTGTCGGCACTCGGCAGCCCGTCCATAATTGTATATACCACCTAACTGTGGTTTTTTTTTTCTTTCTTTATACATACATACTAGTTACGAGTATACTATCTTTTTATCAACCAGTCTATATATTAGCAGCAGACACAGTACAGTGCGGTAGTTCACGGCTGTGGCTACCTCTGTGTCGGCACTCGGCAGCCCGTCCATAATTGTATATACCACCTAACCGTGGTTTTTTTTTCTTTCTTTATAGTCATACTAGTTACGAGTATAATATCTCTTTATCAACCAGTCTATATTAGCAGCAGACACAGTACAGTGCGGTAGTTCACGGCTGTGGCTACCTCTGTGTCGGCAATCGGCAGCCCGTCCATAATTGTATATACCACCTAACCGTGGTTTTTTTTTCTTTCTTTATACATACATACTAGTTACGAGTATACTATCTCTTTATCAACCAGTCTATATTAGCAGCAGGCACAGTACAGTGCGGTAGTTCACGGCTGTGGCTACCTCTGTGTCGGCACTCGGCAGCCCGTCCATAATTGTATATACCACCTAACCGTGTTTTTTTTTTCTTTCTTTATACATACATACTAGTTACGAGTATACTATCTCTTTATCAACCAGTCTATATTAGCAGCAGACACAGTACAGTGCGGTAGTTCACGGCTGTGGCTACCTCTGTGTCGGCACTCGGCAGCCCGTCCATAATTGTATATACCACCTAACCGTGGTTTTTTTTTCTTTCTTTATACATACATACTAGTTACGAGTATACTATCTCTTTATCAACCAGTCTATATATTAGCAGCAGACACAGTACAGTGCGGTAGTTCACGGCTGTGGCTACCTCTGTGTCGGCACTCGGCAGCCCGTCCATAATTGTATATACCACCTAACCGTGGTTTTTTTTTCTTTCTTTATACATACATACTAGTTACGAGTATACTATCTCTTTATCAACCAGTCTATATATTAGCAGCAGACACAGTACAGTGCGGTAGTTCACGGCTGTGGCTACCTCTGTGTCGGCACTCGGCAGCCCGTCCATAATTGTATATACCACCTAACCGTGGTTTTTTTTTCTTTCTTTATACATACATACTAGTTACGAGTATACTATCTCTTTATCAACCAGTCTATATATTAGCAGCAGACACAGTACAGTGCGGTAGTTCACGGCTGTGGCTACCTCTGTGTCGGCACTCGGCAGCCCGTCCATAATTGTATATACCACCTAACCGTGGTTTTTTTTTCTTTCTTTATTCATACATACTAGTTACGAGTATACTATCTCTTTATCAACCAGTCTATATATTAGCAGCAGACACAGTACAGTGCGGTAGTTCACGGCTGTGGCTACCTCTGTGTCGGCACTCGGCAGCCCGTCCATAATTGTATATACCACCTAACCGTGGTCTTTTTTTCTTTCTTTATACATACATACTAGTTACGAGTATACTATCTCTTTATCAACCAGTCTATATATTAGCAGCAGACACAGTACAGTGCGGTAGTTCACGGCTGTGGCTACCTCTGTGTCGGCACTCGGCAGCCCGTCCATAATTGTATACTAGTATCCAATCCATCCATCTCCATTGTTTACCTGAGGTGCCTTTTAGTTGTGCCTATTAAAATATGGAGAACAAAAATGTTGAGGTTCCAAAATTAGGGAAAGATCAAGATCCACTTCCACCTCGTGCTGAAGCTGCTGCCACTAGTCATGGCCGAGACGATGAAATGCCAGCAACGTCGTCTGCCAAGGCCGATGCCCAATGTCATAGTACAGAGCATGTCAAATCCAAAACACCAAATATCAGTAAAAAAAGGACTCCAAAACCTAAAATAAAATTGTTGGAGGAGAAGCGTAAACTTGCCAATATGCCATTTACCACACGGAGTGGCAAGGAACGGCTGAGGCCCTGGCCTATGTTCATGGCTAGTGGTTCAGCTTCACATGAGGATGGAAGCACTCAGCCTCTCGCTAGAAAAATGAAAAGACTAAAGCTGGCAAAAGCAGTAGCACCGCAAAGAACTGTGCGTTCTTCGAAATCCCAAATCCACAAGGAGAGTCCGACTCCAATTGTGTCGGTTGCGATGCCTGACCTTCCCAACACTGGACGTGAAGAGCATGCGCCTTCCACCATTTGCACGCCCCCTGCAAGTGATGGAAGGAGCACCCGCAGTCCAGTTCCTGATAGTCAGATTGAAGATGTCAGTGTTGAAGTACACCAGGATGAGGAGGATATGGGTGTTGCTGGCGCTGGGGAGGAAATTGACCAGGAGGATTCTGATGGTGAGGTGGTTTGTTTAAGTCAGGCACCCGGGGAGACACCTGTTGTCCGTGGGAGGAATATGGCCGTTGACATGCCTGGTGAAAATACCAAAAAAATCAGCTCTTCGGTGTGGAAGTATTTCACCAGAAATGCGGACAACAGGTGTCAAGCCGTGTGTTCCCTTTGTCAAGCTGTAATAAGTAGGGGTAAGGACGTTAACCACCTCGGAACATCCTCCCTTATACGTCACCTGCAGCGCATTCATAATAAGTCAGTGACAAGTTCAAAAACTTTGGGTGACAGCGGAAGCAGTCCACTGACCAGTAAATCCCTTCCTCTTGTAACCAAGCTCACGCAAACCACCCCACCAACTCCCTCAGTGTCAATTTCCTCCTTCCCCAGGAATGCCAATAGTCCTGCAGGCCATGTCACTGGCAATTCTGACGAGTCCTCTCCTGCCTGGGATTCATCCGATGCATCCTTGCGTGTAACGCCTACTGCTGCTGGCGCTGCTGTTGTTGCTGCTGGGAGTCGATGGTCATCCCAGAGGGGAAGTCGTAAGCCCACTTGTACTACTTCCAGTAAGCAATTGACTGTTCAACAGTCCTTTGCGAGGAAGATGAAATATCACAGCAGTCATCCTGCTGCAAAGCGGATAACTGAGGCCTTGACAACTATGTTGGTGTTAGACGTGCGTCCGGTATCCGCCGTTAGTTCACAGGGAACTAGACAATTTATTGAGGCAGTGTGCCCCCGTTACCAAATACCATCTAGGTTCCACTTCTCTAGGCAGGCGATACCGAGAATGTACACGGACGTCAGAAAAAGACTCACCAGTGTCCTAAAAAATGCAGTTGTACCCAATGTCCACTTAACCACGGACATGTGGACAAGTGGAGCAGGGCAGGGTCAGGACTATATGACTGTGACAGCCCACTGGGTAGATGTATGGACTCCCGCCGCAAGAACAGCAGCGGCGGCACCAGTAGCAGCATCTCGCAAACGCCAACTCTTTCCTAGGCAGGCTACGCTTTGTATCACCGCTTTCCAGAATACGCACACAGCTGAAAACCTCTTACGGCAACTGAGGAAGATCATCGCGGAATGGCTTACCCCAATTGGACTCTCCTGTGGATTTGTGGCATCGGACAACGCCAGCAATATTGTGTGTGCATTAAATATGGGCAAATTCCAGCACGTCCCATGTTTTGCACATACCTTGAATTTGGTGGTGCAGAATTTTTTAAAAAACGACAGGGGCGTGCAAGAGATGCTGTCGGTGGCCAGAAGAATTGCGGGACACTTTCGGCGTACAGGCACCACGTACAGAAGACTGGAGCACCACCAAAAACTACTGAACCTGCCCTGCCATCATCTGAAGCAAGAAGTGGTAACGAGGTGGAATTCAACCCTCTATATGCTTCAGAGGTTGGAGGAGCAGCAAAAGGCCATTCAAGCCTATACAATTGAGCACGATATAGGAGGTGGAATGCACCTGTCTCAAGTGCAGTGGAGAATGATTTCAACGTTGTGCAAGGTTCTGATGCCCTTTGAACTTGCCACACGTGAAGTCAGTTCAGACACTGCCAGCCTGAGTCAGGTCATTCCCCTCATCAGGCTTTTGCAGAAGAAGCTGGAGACATTGAAGGAGGAGCTAACACGGAGCGATTCCGCTAGGCATGTGGGACTTGTGGATGGAGCCCTTAATTCGCTTAACAAGGATTCACGGGTGGTCAATCTGTTGAAATCAGAGCACTACATTTTGGCCACCGTGCTCGATCCTAGATTTAAAGCCTACCTTGGATCTCTCTTTCCGGCAGACACAAGTCTGCTGGGGTTGAAAGACCTGCTGGTGACAAAATTGTCAAGTCAAGCGGAACGCGACCTGTCAACATCTCCTCCTTCACATTCTCCCGCAACTGGGGGTGCGAGGAAAAGGCTCAGAATTCCGAGCCCACCCGCTGGCGGTGATGCAGGGCAGTCTGGAGCGACTGCTGATGCTGACATCTGGTCCGGACTGAAGGACCTGACAACGATTACGGACATGTCGTCTACTGTCACTGCATATGATTCTCTCAACATTGAAAGAATGGTGGAGGATTATATGAGTGACCGCATCCAAGTAGGCACGTCACACAGTCCGTACTTATACTGGCAGGAAAAAGAGGCAATTTGGAGGCCCTTGCACAAACTGGCTTTATTCTACCTAAGTTGCCCTCCCACAAGTGTGTACTCCGAAAGAGTGTTTAGTACCGCCGCTCACCTTGTCAGCAATCGGCGTACGAGGTTACATCCAGAAAATGTGGAGAAGATGATGTTCATTAAAATGAATTATAATCAATTCCTCCGCGTAGACATTGACCAGCAGCAATTGCCTCCACAAAGTACACAGGGAGCTGAGATGGTGGATTCCAGTGGGGACGAATTGATAATCTGTGAGGAGGGGGATGTACACGGTGATATATCGGAGGGTGATGATGAGGTGGACATCTTGCCTCTGTAGAGCCAGTTTGTGCAAGGAGAGATTAATTGCTTCTTTTTTGGGGGGGGTCCAAACCAACCCGTCATATCAGTCACAGTCGTGTGGCAGACCCTGTCACTGAAATGATGGGTTGGTTAAAGTGTGCATGTCCTGTTTTGTTTATACAACATAAGGGTGGGTGGGAGGGCCCAAGGACAATTCCATCTTGCACCTCTTTTTTCTTTTCTTTTTCTTTGCGTCATGTGCTGTTTGGGGAGGGTTTTTTGGAAGGGACATCCTGCGTGACACTGCAGTGCCACTCCTAGATGGGCCCGGTGTTTGTGTCGGCCACTAGGGTCGCTTATCTTACTCACACAGCTACCTCATTGCGCCTCTTTTTTTCTTTGCGTCATGTGCTGTTTGGGGAGGGTTTTTTGGAAGGGACATCCTGCGTGACACTGCAGTGACACTCCTAGATGGGCCCGGTGTTTGTGTCGGCCACTAGGGTCGCTTATCTTACTCACACAGCTACCTCATTGCGCCTCTTTTTTTCTTTGCGTCATGTGCTGTTTGGGGAGGGTTTTTTGGAAGGGACATCCTGCGTGACACTGCAGTGCCACTCCTAGATGGGCCCGGTGTTTGTGTCGGCCACTAGGGTCGCTAATCTTACTCACACAGCTACCTCATTGCGCCTCTTTTTTTCTTTGCGTCATGTGCTGTTTGGGGAGGGTTTTTTGGAAGGGCCATCCTGCGTGACACTGCAGTGCCACTCCTAGATGGGCCCGGTGTTTGTGTCGGCCACTAGGGTCGCTTATCTTACTCACACAGCGACCTCGGTGCAAATTTTAGGACTAAAAATAATATTGTGAGGTGTGAGGTATTCAGAATAGACTGAAAATGAGTGGAAATTATGGTTTTTGAGGTTAATAATACTTTGGGATCAAAATGACCGCCAAATTCTATGATTTAAGCTGTTTTTTAGGTTTTTTGGAAAAAAACACCCGAATCCAAAACACACCCGAATCCGACAAAAAAAATTCGGTGAGGTTTTGCCAAAACGCGGTCGAACCCAAAACACGGCCGCGGAACCGAACCCAAAACCAAAACACAAAACCCGAAAAATTTCCGGCGCTCATCTCTAATTTCCAGTCTATTCTCAACACCTCACAATATTATTTTTAGGTCAAAAGGTTGCACCGAGGTTGCTGGATGACTAAGCTAAGCGACACAAGTGGACAACACAATCACCTGGCCCATCTAGGAGTGGCACTGCAGTGTCAGACAGGCGGGCAGAGATATAAAAAAAAGGCCCCAAACAGCACATTATGCAAAGAAGAAAAAGAATTGCAATGAGGTAGTTGTATGACTAAGCCAAGCGACACAAACAATTGGCTCATCTAGGCGTGGCACTGCAGTGGCAGACAGGAGGGCAGATATCAAATAAAGGCCCCTAACAGCACATGATGCAAAGAAGAAAAAAAGGTGCACCGAGGTTGCTGTAGGTCTAAGCTAAGCAACACAACCACCTGGCCCATCTAGTAGTGTCACGCAGTGGCTAAATGTCGACAGTGGGCCGCAATTGTTCGATCCACTGACAGCATTTCCAGCACGCTCCAGTCACTTTTAAAAAAATTCTGCAATTGTTGGACTTATACAGCAGTACCCCAGGACTAATACAGCAATACCCCTGGACGGGTGTAGTATGTCTGACCGGCGCTCAGGAGACCGCCGGTCAGCATACCGACGCCAGGATCCCGGCAGCATACTGACGCCAGTATCCCAGCAGAGAGGGGTGAGTGCAGCAAGCCTCTTGCGGGCTCGGTAGCGACCTGTGGTCGCCACAGGTTCTATTCCCACTCTATGGGTGTCATGGACACCCACGAGTGGAAATAGTCCCTGTTGGTCGGCATGCCGACCATCGGGATAGTGAGGGGGCGGGATGTCGGTGGAGGTCATGTGACAGTCGGTCTCCCGACCGCCGGTAACATGAATACCACCCCACCCCCCCCCCGGACTCATACGGCAGTGTCACACAGGATGGCACTTTTAAAATACTAGGCCCCAAACAGCACCTCATGCAAAGATGTCAAAGAGGTGCAATGAGGTAGCTGTATGACTAAGCCAAGCGACACAAACAAATCCAACTGGAATTATACGTCCAAATCACTGGAATTGATTGGCAAGATCACTGTAATTAATAATTATAAATCACTGAAATTATTTGGCAAAATCTCTGTAATTATACGTCCAAATTACTGGAATTAAATGGCAAAATCTCGCTATCGCCTGCCTAGTGAAGAGGAATCTAGATGGGATTTGGTACCGGAGACACAATAACGCCTTCAATTGCCTAAATCCCACTGCACTAATGTCAGATAATGGGCGCACGTCTAACACAAACATAAGTGTCAAGACCTCAGTTATGAGGGCTTCCATCGTCATGTGAAGCTGAATCACTAGTCATGAACATAGGCCAGGGCCTCAGCCGTTCCTTGCACTCTGTGTTGTAAATGGTATATTGGCTAGTTTACGTTTCTCCTCAGACCATTTATTAGAGATGAGCGGGTTCAGTTCCTCTGAATCCGAACCCGCCCGAACTTCATGATTTTTTACACGGATCCGAGCGACTCGGATCTTCCCGCCTTGCTCGGTTAACCCGAGCGCGCCCGAACGTCATCATCATGACGCTGTCGGATTCTCGCGAGGCTCGGATTCTATCGCGAGACTCGGATTCTATAGAAGGAGCCGCGCGTCGCCGCCATTTTACACGTGCATTGAGATTGATAGTGAGAGGACGTGGCTGGCGTCCTCTCCGTTTAGAGAAGAAATAGATACTTAGGAGAGTGAGAGTGAGACAGTGACACTTCATTTACTGGAGCTTAGGAGGAGTACTCAGACAGAGAGTGCAGAATTTTGCTGATAGTATTAGTTAGTTATACTAGTGACAGAGTGAGACAGTGACACTTCATTTACTGGAGCTTAGGAGGAGTACTCAGACAGAGAGTGCAGAATTTTGCTGATAGTATTAGTTAGTTATACTAGTGACTGACCAGTGACCACCAGTGCAGTTTTATATTATTTAATATAATCCGTTCTCTGCCTGAAAAAACGATACACAGTGACTCAGTCACATACCATATCTGTGCTCAGCCCAGTGTGCTGCTGCATCATCTATGTATAATATCTGACTGTGCTCACACAGCTTAATTGTGGGGGAGACTGGGGAGCAGTTAGGTTATAGCAGGAGCCAGGAGTACATATTAAAATTAAACAGTGCACACTTTTTTTCTGCAGGAGTGCCACTGCCAGTGTGACTGACCAGTGACCTGACCACCAGTATATAGTATACTATATTGTATTGTGAATGTCTGCCTGTAAAAGTTAAACACACGTCGTGTGACTTGTGTGGTGTTTTTTTATTCTATAAAATAAAAAACTCATTCTGCTGACAGACAGTGTCCAGCAGGTCCGTCATTATATAATATATACCTGTCCGGCTGCAGTAGTGATATATATATATTTTTTATATCATTATTTATCATCCAGTCGCAGCAGACACAGTACGGTAGTTCACGGCTGTAGCTACCTCTGTGTCGGCACTCGGCAGTCCATTCATAATTGTATACCACCTACCCGTGGTTTTTTTTTTCTTTCTTCTTTATACATACTACATCTCATTATCATCCAGTCTATATTAGCAGCAGACACAGTACAGTACGGTAGTCCACGGCTGTAGCTACCTCTGTGTCGGCACTCGGCAGTCCGTCCATAATTGTATACCACCTACCTGTGGTTTTTTTTTTCTTTCTTCTTTATACATACTACATCTCATTATCAACCAGTCTATATTAGCAGCAGACACAGTATGGTAGTCCACGGCTGTAGCTACCTCTGTGTCGGCACTCGGCAGTCCATCCATAATTGTATACCACCTACCCGTGGTTTTTTTTTCTTTCTTCTTTATACATACTACATCTCATTATCATCCAGTCTATATTAGCAGCAGACACAGTACAGTACGGTAGTCCACGGCTGTAGCTACCTCTGTGTCGGCACTCGGCAGTCCATCCGTAATTGTATACCACCTACCCGTGGTTTTTTTTTTCTTTCTTCTTTATACATACTACATCTCATTATCATCCAGTCTATATTAGCAGCAGACACAGTACAGTACGGTAGTCCACGGCTGTAGCTACCTCTGTGTCGGCACTCGGCAGTCCGTCCATAATTGTATACCACCTACCCGTGGTTTTTTTTTTCTTTCTTCTTTATACATACTACATCTCATTATCAACCAGTCTATATTAGCAGCAGACACAGTACGGTAGTCCACGGCTGTAGCTACCTCTGTGTCGGCACTCGGCAGTCCATCCATAATTGTATACCACCTACCCGTGGTTTTTTTTTCTTTCTTCTTTATACATACTACATCTCATTATCATCCAGTCTATATTAGCAGCAGACACAGTACAGTACGGTAGTCCACGGCTGTAGCTACCTCTGTGTCGGCACTCGGCAGTCCATCCATAATTGTATACCACCTACCCGTGGTTTTTTTTTCTTTCTTCTTTATACATACATATTATATCTCTTTATCAACCAGTCTATATTAGCAGCAGACACAGTACGGTAGTCCACGGCTGTAGCTACCTCTGTATCGGCACTCGGCAGTCCATCCATAATTGTATACCACCTACCCGTGGTTTTTTTTCCTTTCTTCTTTATACATACATACTACATCTCTTTATCAACCAGTCTATATTAGCAGCAGACACAGTACGGTAGTCCACGGCTGTAGCTACCTCTGTGTCGGCACTCGGCAGTCCATCCATAATTGTATACCACCTACCCGTGGTTTTTTTTTCTTTCTTCTTTATACATACATACTACATCTCTTTATCAACCAGTCTATATTAGCAGCAGACACAGTACGGTAGTCCACGGCTGTAGCTACCTCTGTGTCGGCACTCGGCAGTCCGTCCATAATTGTATACCACCTACCCGTGGTTTTTTTTCTTTCTTCTTTATACATACATACTACATCTCTTTATCAACCAGTCTATATTAGCAGCAGACACAGTACGGTAGTCCACGGCTGTAGCTACCTCTGTGTCGGCACTCGGCAGTCCATCCATAATTGTATACCACCTACCCGTGGTTTTTTTTTTCTTTCTTCTTTATACATACTACATCTCATTATCATCCAGTCTATATTAGCAGCAGACACAGTACAGTACGGTAGTCCACGGCTGTAGCTACCTCTGTGTCGGCACTCGGCAGTCCGTCCATAATTGTATACCACCTACCCGTGGTTTTTTTTTCTTTCTTCTTTATACATACATACTACATCTCATTATCATCCAGTCTATATTAGCAGCAGACACAGTACAGTACAATAGTCCACGGCTGTAGCTACCTCTGTGTCGGCACTCGGCAGTCCATCCATAATTGTATACTAGTATCCATCCATCTCCATTGTTTACCTGAGGTGCCTTTTAGTTGTGCCTATTAAAATATGGAGAACAAAAATGTTGAGGTTCCAAAATTAGGGAAAGATCAAGATCCACTTCCACCTCGTGCTGAAGCTGCTGCCACTAGTCATGGCCGAGACGATGAAATGCCAGCAACGTCGTCTGCCAAGGCCGATGCCCAATGGCATAGTACAGAGCATGTCAAATCCAAAACACCAAATATCAGTAAAAAAAGGACTCCAAAACCTAAAATAAAATTGTCGGAGGAGAAGCGTAAACTTGCCAATATGCCATTTACCACACGGAGTGGCAAGGAACGGCTGAGGCCCTGGCCTATGTTCATGGCTAGTGGTTCAGCTTCACATGAGGATGGAGGCACTCAGCCTCTCGCTAGAAAAATGAAAAGACTCAAGCTGGCAAAAGCAGTAGCACCGCAAAGAACTGTGCGTTCTTCGAAATCCCAAATCCACAAGGAGAGTCCAATTGTGTCGGTTGCGATGCCTGACCTTCCCAACACTGGACGTGAAGAGCATGCGCCTTCCACCATTTGCACGCCCCCTGCAAGTGCTGGAAGGAGCACCCGCAGTCCAGTTCCTGATAGTCAGATTGAAGATGTCAGTGTTGAAGTACACCAGGATGAGGAGGATATGGGTGTTGCTGGCGCTGGGGAGGAAATTGACCAGGAGGATTCTGATGGTGAGGTGGTTTGTTTAAGTCAGGCACCCGGGGAGACACCTGTTGTCCGTGGGAGGAATATGGCCGTTGACATGCCTGGTGAAAATACCAAAAAAATCAGCTCTTCGGTGTGGAAGTATTTCACCAGAAATGCGGACAACATTTGTCAAGCCGTGTGTTCCCTTTGTCAAGCTGTAATAAGTAGGGGTAAGGACGTTAACCACCTCGGAACATCCTCCCTTATACGTCACCTGCAGCGCATTCATAATAAGTCAGTGACAAGTTCAAAAACTTTGGCCGACAGCGGAAGCAGTCCACTGACCAGTAAATCCCTTCCTCTTGTAACCAAGCTCACGCAAACCACCCCACCAACTCCCTCAGTGTCAATTTCCTCCTTCCCCAGGAATGCCAATAGTCCTGCAGGCCATGTCACTGGCAATTCTGACGAGTCCTCTCCTGCCTGGGATTCCTCCGATGCATCCTTGCGTGTAATGCCTACTGCTGCTGGCGCTGCTGTTGTTGCTGCTGGGAGTCGATGGTCATCCCAGAGGGGAAGTCGTAAGCCCACTTGTACTACTTCCAGTAAGCAATTGACTGTCCAACAGTCCTTTGCGAGGAAGATGAAATATCACAGCAGTCATCCTGCTGCAAAGCGGATAACTGAGGCCTTGACAACTATGTTGGTGTTAGACGTGCGTCCGGTATCCGCCGTTAGTTCACAGGGAACTAGACAATTTATTGAGGCAGTGTGCCCCCGTTACCAAATACCATCTAGGTTCCACTTCTCTAGGCAGGCGATACCGAGAATGTACACGGACGTCAGAAAAAGACTCACCAGTGTCCTAAAAAATGCAGTTGTACCCAATGTCCACTTAACCACGGACATGTGGACAAGTGGAGCAGGGCAGGGTCAGGACTATATGACTGTGACAGCCCACTGGGTAGATGTATGGACTCCCGCCGCAAGAACAGCAGCGGCGGCACCAGTAGCAGCATCTCGCAAACGCCAACTCTTTCCTAGGCAGGCTACGCTTTGTATCACCGCTTTCCAGAATACGCACACAGCTGAAAACCTCTTACGGCAACTGAGGAAGATCATCGCGGAATGGCTTACCCCAATTGGACTCTCCTGTGGATTTGTGGCATCGGACAACGCCAGCAATATTGTGTGTGCATTAAATATGGGCAAATTCCAGCACGTCCCATGTTTTGCACATACCTTGAATTTGGTGGTGCAGAATTTTTTAAAAAACGACAGGGGCGTGCAAGAGATGCTGTCGGTGGCCAGAAGAATTGCGGGACACTTTCGGCGTACAGGCACCACATACAGAAGACTGGAGCACCACCAAAAACTACTGAACCTGCCCTGCCATCATCTGAAGCAAGAAGTGGTAACGAGGTGGAATTCAACCCTCTATATGCTTCAGAGGTTGGAGGAGCAGCAAAAGGCCATTCAAGCCTATACAATTGAGCACGATATAGGAGGTGGAATGCACCTGTCTCAAGTGCAGTGGAGAATGATTTCAACGTTGTGCAAGGTTCTGATGCCCTTTGAACTTGCCACACGTGAAGTCAGTTCAGACACTGCCAGCCTGAGTCAGGTCATTCCCCTCATCAGGCTTTTTCAGAAGAAGCTGGAGACATTGAAGGAGGAGCTAACACGGAGCGATTCCGCTAGGCATGTGGGACTTGTGGATGGAGCCCTTAATTCGCTTAACAAGGATTCACGGGTGGTCAATCTGTTGAAATCAGAGCACTACATTTTGGCCACCGTGCTCGATCCTAGATTTAAAACCTACCTTGGATCTCTCTTTCCGGCAGACACAAGTCTGCTGGGGTTGAAAGACCTGCTGGTGAGAAAATTGTCAAGTCAAGCGGAACGCGACCTGTCAACATCTCCTCCTTCACATTCTCCCGCAACTGGGGGTGTGAGGAAAAGGCTCAGAATTCCGAGCCCACCCGCTGGCGGTGATGCAGGGCAGTCTGGAGCGACTGCTGATGCTGACATCTGGTCCGGACTGAAGGACCTGACAACGATTACGGACATGTCGTCTACTGTCACTGCATATGATTCTCTCAACATTGAAAGAATGGTGGAGGATTATATGAGTGACCGCATCCAAGTAGGCACGTCACACAGTCCGTACTTATACTGGCAGGAAAAAGAGGCAATTTGGAGGCCCTTGCACAAACTGGCTTTATTCTACCTAAGTTGCCCTCCCACAAGTGTGTACTCCGAAAGAGTGTTTAGTGCCGCCGCTCACCTTGTCAGCAATCGGCGTACGAGGTTACATCCAGAAAATGTGGAGAAGATGATGTTCATTAAAATGAATTATAATCAATTCCTCCGCGGAGACATTGACCAGCAGCAATTGCCTCCACAAAGTACACAGGGAGCTGAGATGGTGGATTCCAGTGGGGACGAATTGATAATCTGTGAGGAGGGGGATGTACACGGTGATATATCGGAGGATGATGATGAGGTGGACATCTTGCCTCTGTAGAGCCAGTTTGTGCAAGGAGAGATTAATTGCTTCTTTTTTGGGGGGGGTCCAAACCAACCCGTCATATCAGTCACAGTCGTGTGGCGGACCCTGTCACTGAAATGATGGGTTGGTTAAAGTGTGCATGTCCTGTTTATACAACATAAGGGTGGGTGGGAGGGCCCAAGGACAATTCCATCTTGCACCTCTTTTTTCTTTTCTTTTTCTTTGCGTCATGTGCTGTTTGGGGAGGGTTTTTTGGAAGGGCCATCCTGCGTGACACTGCAGTGCCACTCCTAGATGGGCCCGGTGTTTGTGTCGGCCACTAGGGTCGCTTATCTTACTCACACAGTCAGCTACCTCATTGCGCCTCTTTTTTTCTTTGCGTCATGTGCTGTTTGGGGAGGGTTTTTTGGAAGGGCCATCCTGCGTGACACTGCAGTGCCACTCCTAGATGGGCCCGGTGTTTGTGTCGGCCACTAGGGTCGCTTATCTTACTCACACAGTCAGCTACCTCATTGCGCCTCTTTTTTTCTTTGCGTCATGTGCTGTTTGGGGAGGGTTTTTTGGAAGGGACATCCTGCGTGACACTGCAGTGCCACTCCTAGATGGGCCCGGTGTTTGTGTCGGCCACTAGGGTCGCTTATCTTACTCACACAGTCAGCTACCTCATTGCGCCTCTTTTTTTCTTTGCGTCATGTGCTGTTTGGGGAGGGTTTTTTGGAAGGGCCATCCTGCGTGACACTGCAGTGCCACTCCTAGATGGGCCCGGTGTTTGTGTCGGCCACTAGGGTCGCTTATCTTACTCACACAGTCAGCTACCTCATTGCGCCTCTTTTTTTCTTTGCGTCATGTGCTGTTTGGGGAGGGTTTTTTGGAAGGGACATCCTGCGTGACACTGCAGTGCCACTCCTAGATGGGCCCAGTGTTTGTGTCGGCCACTAGGGTCGCTTATCTTACTCACACAGTCAGCTACCTCATTGCGCCTCTTTTTTTCTTTGCGTCATGTGCTGTTTGGGGAGGGTTTTTTGGAAGGGACATCCTGCGTGACACTGCAGTGCCACTCCTAGATGGGCCCGGTGTTTGTGTCGGCCACTAGGGTCGCTTATCTTACTCACACAGTCAGCTACCTCATTGCGCCTCTTTTTTTCTTTGCGTCATGTGCTGTTTGGGGAGGGTTTTTTGGAAGGGACATCCTGCGTGACACTGCAGTGCCACTCCTAGATGGGCCCGGTGTTTGTGTCGGCCACTAGGGTCGCTTATCTTACTCACACAGTCAGCTACCTCATTGCGCCTCTTTTTTTCTTTGCGTCATGTGCTGTTTGGGGAGGGTTTTTTGGAAGGGCCATCCTGCGTGACACTGCAGTGCCACTCCTAGATGGGCCCGGTGTTTGTGTCGGCCACTAGGGTCGCTTATCTTACTCACACAGTCAGCTACCTCATTGCGCCTCTTTTTTTCTTTGCGTCATGTGCTGTTTGGGGAGGGTTTTTTGGAAGGGACATCCTGCGTGACACTGCAGTGCCACTCCTAGATGGGCCCGGTGTTTGTGTCGGCCACTAGGGTCGCTTAGCTTACTCACACAGCGACCTCGGTGCAAATTTTAGGACTAAAAATAATATTGTGAGGTGTGAGGTATTCAGAATAGACTGAAAATGAGTGTAAATTATGGTTTTTGAGGTTAATAATACTTTGGGATCAAAATGACCCCCAAATTCTATGATTTAAGCTGTTTTTTAGGGTTTTTTGAAAAAAACACCCGAATCCAAAACACACCCGAATCCGACAAAAAAAATTCGGTGAGGTTTTGCCAAAACGCGGTCGAACCCAAAACACGGCCGCGGAACCGAACCCAAAACCAAAACACAAAACCCGAAAAATTTCCGGCGCTCATCTCTACCATTTATATTTCTTTTTTTGAGTCTTTTGACTGAACTTTGGCTTTTTGGATTTTACATGCCCTCTACTATCACATTGGGCATCGGCATTGGCAGACAACGTTGATGGCATTTCATCGTCTATGTCATGACTAGTGGCAGCAGCTTCAGCACCAGGAGGAAGTGGTTCTTGCTCTTTCCCTATTTTATCCTCCAAATTTTTGTTCTCCATTATTTTTTGGGAGTTATATAACACAATATTCGTCACAGGAATGACTGATGGCTCATGGCCAAGACACTACCACTGGTCTGATGCAGAACAACACAACAACACTGTAAGAGACTTGTGGTTGTTGTTATAATTATTACAATACTGTAGCAGTGGACATATAGTAGCAGCGTATTCCACTGTGACTGCCTCGTCACTGGAATGACTGGACAGGACACTACCACTGGTCTGATGCAGCACAACACAACAACACTGTAAGGGATTTGTGGTTGTGGTTATTATTATACGTCAGCAGTGGACATATAGCAGCAGCGTATATCGTCACTTGAATGACTGGAATGACTGATGGACAGGACACTACCACTGGTCTGATGCAGCACAACACAACAACACTGTAAGGGACTTGTGGTTGTTGTTATTATCATTATACGGCAGCAGTGGACATATAGCAGCAGCGTATACCACTGTGACTGCCTCATCACTGATGCAGCACAACAGGTTGTTGTTATAATTATTATAATGCAGCAGTGGACATATAGCAGCAGCGTATATCGTCACTGGAATGACTTATGAGACAGGACACTACCACTGGTCTGATGCAGCACAACAGGTTGTTGTTTTATGATTATTATACAGCAGCAGTGGACATATAGCAGCAGCGTATATTGTCACTGGAATGACTGATGAGACAGGACACTACCACTGGTCTGATGCAGCACAACAGGTTGTTGTTATGATTATTATACTGCAGCAGTGGACATATAGCAGCAGCGTATATCGTCACTGGAATGACTGATGAGACAGGACACTACCACTGGTCTGCACAACACAGCACCACTTTATACAGCTACACTGGATATATGGCAGCAGAGAACACCAACACTGTAACTGGCTGGACTGATGCAGCACAATACACTGACTACACTGGACTGGACAGCACAACACAGCACAAGACTCGCCACCCCACTTTCCCGCCCCCACACAGACACTGAACACTGAGGACACATCCTCTCAATACACTCTCCGATACTGGAGAGAAAATGGCCGTGACGCGCGGCTCCTTATATGGAATCCAAATCCCGCGAGAATCCGAGAGTGGGATGATGACGTTTTGCCGCGTTCGGGTTTCCGAGTCAGGCGGAAAAATCCGAGCCTGGCTTGGATACGGACTCGGAAGGCAAAGTCTGGTAGGGTTCGGTTCTCTGAGAACCGAACCCGCTCATCTCTAGTTTATATTGTGTGTGTATGTGTACATTGTATGTTATTACTAAGTGTCACTGTTAACATTATTTTTCGATAGTAGTATATTATTTAAATTGTATTTTAACAGGTTCTCCAGGCATGCATTTGTGTATGCATCACCATGGAGAACTGAGGCAGCGCTGGTCACGTGACCCGGCGGGCATCACTTCCGGTATGACGTCATGCCTGAAACCGGAAATGAACCACAATCCCCAGGAACACACACCATCTGGCTGCAAGAGGGTCCTAATGTTTTTTTTTTTTTGCACTGTTTTTGTGTGTCCTGATGACGAGGGGAAGTGCCCTGAAATGTTGACAATAAAGCACCAGCTGATATTTTGGTCCAGGAGTGCCACCTTTCTCTGCATGTTTGGTTGAGTATCCCATATCCAAATATTCCGAAATACGGAATATTCCGAAATACAGAATTTTTTGAGTGAGACTGAGATAGTGAAACCTTTGTTTTCTGATGGCTCAATATACACAAACTTTGTTTAATACACAAAGTTATTAAAAATATTGTATTAAATGACCTTCAGGCTGTGTGTATAAGGTGTATATGAAACGTAAATGAATTGTGTGAATGTACACACACTTTGTTTAATACACAAAGTTTTTAAAAATATTGGCTAAAATTACCTACAGGCTGTGTGTATAAGGTGTATATGAATCATAAATGCATTCTGTTCTTAGACTTAGGTCCCATTGCCATGATATCTCATTATGATATGCAATTATTCCAAAATACGGAAAAATCCGATATCAAAAATACCTTTGGTCCCAAGCATTTTGGATAAGGGATAAATAACCAACTGTCTTAATGCTTGGGTGATTTTTCTTGGTGAGAGGGTATATCTACAGGCCCTTGTTGGGGAGACTCAAAAAGGTCAAGTCAACCTAAAGAGGCCTACAAATAAGAGTTCTGAACTGAATATACTACAGGCAGTACAGCATCCTGTCTAGCGGCCTCTGGACTCTATTGTGTATAGATATGTATATATATATATATATATATATATAAAAGCAAAAGATGACCAGCACTCCCAATCCTGTAATCAGCTGCCGTGGTGCTATGAAGATATATAGAGGCAGAATGAGAGGCACTCCAGCGGACTTGTGTGAAATAAACAAACAACACCAGTGGTGGCAGGTGTTTTTTATTTTTTTGTTTATTTCACACAAGTCCGCTGGAGTGCCTCTCATTTTGCATATATATATATATATATATATATATATATATATATGGATGTGGTGTAGACCCAATTATGCGCTATATATGAGCTGCAAACCTTATGACGTACTCCCTGTTAGCTAGAGTACAGATAATGGGATACAAAAATACAGAATGTCAAAGGGAGCTGTATAAGTTAATTTTGTGAACTATTCTTCCAGATTATGACCACAGAGTGATAAAATAACAATTGGTTTATTCATATATTGTCTATGTACATTAAAATTTGGTGAACATAGATTATCACATAAAAATCAAATAGTGTACATATTTAAAATACAAGTTCCAATTTTGTTGAAGACATGATCAGTATGTTCCATCCAATAGTATTGTATACAGGATGTCTTATGTTCTCACAGAAAAATCGTACCCGACGCGTTTCGTCCCAAAGGACTTCATCAGGGGTTCATGTCAATCAATATTGGAAGAGTTATGAGGAAAAGAAACCGATTTATATGGTAATGTTGTTTCCACAAGTAAATTCAAGGAATTAAAATCAAAACAAGTTCGCGCTGAGTACACCAGTGTTCACCCTTGGTCCAGCCCTCATATAAGTGCAAACTGAGGGGTTGCGCTGTTGTAATCCCTATCAGCTACAAACACATTTATAGTGATCCGGCTTTGAGTGGTGACAGGCTCTCCTGAACAGCAATGCCATAAAGTCTGTGGCAGGTACACATTACATCTAGCAGGCAGATGATGCAGCAGTGTGGTAGTCAGGTTTTAAGACTCTGTGATAGTGTAGGACCTGTATGAAGGTGGGGTACCTTGAATCGGTATACAGGCTTCCGTGCATTGGCCAATCCACCAACTAAACCCCCATCATTTATTTATTGAATTGTTGAGGATAAGTGAGTTTACTTTGGTGAGTGCTGGGTTCTCTGTTTGTATATATATATATATATATATCCTGTGAGTTTGGCCTATTTGATGTGTATATGAACAACAGTTTACATGTGATGGCACTCAGGCTGTACTTTTAGCGAAGTGAGTGCTGGATTCCTTGTATATATATATATATATATATTGTCCAAAGAAAAAAGGTGTACAGGTGCACCGGTGGTTAATTAAAAGTTCTCAGTCCACAGGTAATAGGCAACACTGGGCTGTGGCACCGAAGTCTATTCACAACGCAGCACTTCTCCTCAAAAGGCTCAGACTCTCATGAGCATGGTATCTGGGAATGGCAAAGAAAGGAGAATGCGCTCATGGTGCAAATCAATTTAATTCATAAAAGCATATGGACACAGGATAGATCAAATGGATAGCAATGGACTTGTACCCTGATCACATAAAAAACGTAAAACCACAAGGCAAAGACTGCAACCTGCTGCACCTGGATCTGGGACCACGCACCGCACCGGCTTGAAGGACTGATCCGTCAGGACACCTGCACCGGGTGAAGCAAGGAGATACAGCGCGAGTGGAACAGAAAGCGCCTGGTAAGCCCCACCTCTACGCGTTTCGTAATCACTTTGTCAGGAGGTTGCTCCTGACGAAGTGATTACGAAACGCATATATATTTCTAGAAACAGCAAAAGGAGAATGCGCTCATAGTGCAAATCAGTTTTATTTTTTTTAAATGGGTATGTGCAGACAAAACATATAGAAAGATACTGGGGACTCGTACCGTAGTTACCCACACTGTGGGCTGATTACCACATGATAAAAACAAAACACCAAGTCAAACCCTGCATCCCGCTGCCCAGAGACCGAGACCTTAATACCGCGCCGCCGACTGAGGATGTCATCCGTGACTCGTCCGGACACCACGTCGGAGGGACAGACAGGAGAACAGTGCACAAGGAGAGGTGAGCGTCTGGCAGGCCATGCCTCAACGCGTTTCGTATAGTACTTTGTCCTAAAGTGTCTCAAATATTCACAAACAGTTTAAAAAGAAAAAATCTAAAAAATATATATAAGACAATTGAAGATAAAAAAAATTTAAAAATGAAAGTGGTTATCTTTTTAAGGATGAAGTCATGACAGGATTTCCAATGCATTGCGTCTGGTAGACTTTATCAATATCGTCTACCAGACGAAACATGTCTTCTCATTAGGATTTACACAGATCATACATAATATACATGACTGTGTACCTATTTTTTGTATATCCTGGTGAAAAGACCGTTTACGTTTTGAAACGTTGGTATGATGGAATAAATGTCACTGCATGTTCAGAAGTCCATGGAGTGCCACCTGATCCTTCCTAGTTAGGGGCTCTGACTGTCATGTTAATAACTAAAGGAAGGCACCCTGGCAATACAAGCATTGTTTATTGAGTGCCCATCTACATGCAAGTGTATATATGTATATATTGTATATATGGAAACCCCCCGTGAAAATCCTTCATTTGCCCCTGAATGGTCTTGATCTGGGCTGCAGGTTTACCTACTTCATCCTCATCTTCCTCACTATCATCATCAAAAGGTTAGTTTTCTTCACTTTGATTACAAATCTTATTAGAGCAAGAGATTCTTTCACAAGTTTCCCATCACTGACCGTCTTACTGTCAACTGCATAAGTTTGGAAATCAGAATCACCCAGACTGCTTCCATTTTGTGCTGCAGTGTCACAGAGTAGCAAGGTCTCATTTGGGGATTCTGCAGAATTGTAATTATCATCGGATGTTGTAAAAGGCTGAGAAACAAGAAAACATTCTTTCTGCATGAAAAAAGTGCTTTTAAAATTCATAGCATGGGTTATATTGATGCCACGGCTGAAGGAAGTCAAATCCTGTATCCTTCTTTGCTCGTACACTAGCATATCAATGATGGGCGGAATATCAGGAGGTGGAGGACTAATGGCAACCAATGGAGCCAGTGTGCTTGCCACTGCTGACTCTGGGATTAGTTTGCTGTTATAACCATTGTTTAGAGATGGTGGGATGCTGGGTTGTGAAGCAGTTATTATTTATTTTGCAGATTGTGCATTTTCCCCTGCTAGCAATAAGCTGTAGCCAGTATTACCATCCACTGTATTTGGATAGGTGCAAGACAGTATGTCCCATCTAGTAACATGTAATAACTGTAAAAGGTAGCAGTCACAGTTGTTTCTGTAGTACTCTCTTTCAGAGCTGCTGGAGCAGGTGCAACATTCAGAGCCATTTGAGAGGCCAGCTTCTCACGCTGAGCCTTCCTGACAAGAGCAGCAAGTGGGTGGTCAGTATTGATTACCTTTAAAGGCTTTGTAAGCTTTTCAAGCCTACTGCATCACTTTGAGGCAAATAGACTTGGATGTATGTAAGCACCACCTTCATCCTAATCATCCTCATCATCATCATTTTGCACTGCACTGGCCACAGTTTTTTTCTGCTCCTCATTCTGTTTCTTTGCCAACTGGGTGTAGCGACCCTCCTTCATAGCTTTCTGTATGTGCTTGTAGTAAAGGTTGAGGTAGTGATCAAAACGTAGGAAGTCAAATTGTGAGTTTCGTGCTTGGATTTTAACATGATCTCCAACTGAACACCCTGCTTGCAGACAAAATTTGCCGTATGTTCTATAATACCATACATTTTCGTAGTGGGAGGCAGTTTCAAGTCACTTTTATATTGAAAACCCACAGAATTATACAGAATGTCCTAACTCATGAAGCCTGTGATTTGCTGCAGGTATCAGTTTGCAATTGCATTACAATTTAGAAATGTCACATTAGAATTCCTTGTTTTTAATAAATGGTTCCACATCATATAGTAACATAGTATTTGAGGTTGAATAGAGGCAAATTGCCCATCGTGTTCAACCTGTTTTAAGTTGTGATGATTCTACATACTTGCTAAATAATGTTTTATGACTAGTTAGCTACTATAACTCATGTTACCCCCTGGATTAACCACGTCGATATTTTAATTATTATAACCTTGGATATCATTTTCATTCAGAAATTTATCCATTCCTTTTTTAAATCCAATTACAGATTCCGCCATTACCACCCTCCCTGGCAGGGAATCCCACATCCTGATTGCCCTAACAGTGAAGAACCCTTTCCTCTGTTGCGTTCGGAACTTTCTCTCCTCTAGTCGCAGTGAGTGCCCACGTGTCCTAAACTGTGTTCTTTTAATAAATAATTCCTCTGATAACTCTTTGTGATGTCCCTTTACATATTTGAAGATATTAATAATATCTCCTCTTAGGCGCCTCTTTTCTAGTGTACACATATTCAGCCAAGTAAGTCTTTCATTATAGTCCAGTCCTTCTAGGCCTTTAATCAATTTAGTAGCTTGCCTTTGAACACTTTCGAGTTCACTAATGTCTTTTTTATACAATGGTGCCCAAAACTGAACACAATATTCCAGGTGCGGACGTACCAATGCCTTATACAGTGGCATGATTACATCCGAGTCCCTTGTCTCAATTCCCCTTTTTATGCACGCTAGCACCTTACTTGCCTTCTTTACTGTGTTTTGACATTGTGTACGGTTATTAAGCCTATTATCAATGAATACCACCAAATCTTTTTCCAACTCTATATCCCCTAGGCATTCCCCATTAAAAAGAGTAGGATGCTAGTTTGTTTTTAGTCCCAAAATGCATAACCTTGCATTTGTCTGTATTGAACCTCATTTTCCATTTAGACGCCCAGAGTTCAAGTTTAGATAAATCTTTCTGCTAGGACTCCACATACAATTCCGAATTAATTACCTTACACGGTTTAATATCATCTGCAAAGATTGACACTGTGCTTTCCAGGCCTATTTCTAGGTCATTGATAAATATGTTGAACAGTAGTGGTCCGAGTACGGACCCTTGTGGTATTCCGCTGACTACAGGGGACCAGGTTGAGGACTTCCCGTTGACCACTACTCGCTGTACCCTGCTATCCAACCAGCTGCTTATCCATGTGCAAATAGTTTTTCCTAGGCCAATTTCCTTTCTTCTTCTTTTTAATCAATCAATCTATCAATCAATTAATTATTCAATGCTTTACCTGCCTTCCTCTACATACTCCACCTCCAATTCCCTGCACTGCCTTCCATTCTCTGATTTACAGTAGTTTTTGATTAATAAAACATTCTTTCTATGGGGTTGTGTAGTTTACTAAACTGACATCCTGTCTGCCACTGCTGTGCCACAATGTTTCACAGATGTGTTATATTCTTGTAAACTGCCGTGTGTTTGTGCCACTGCTCTGTTGCTTACTTTAGCCAGCAAGCTCACTGCAGCCCTTGACCAATATTGGTGAACAATATTATGAGCTGCGAGGTGGTCTAACTTCACTGGAAATGACTGGAAATAAATGTTAAGGATGTTAATAATACTGTAGGTGCAAAATAGGTAGAAATTACGTGATTACTAAAGCTGTTTTTATCATTTTTTTTTCAAGAAAACCCAAAACCAATTTGAATCCGAACCAAAACCAAACCTGAAAGCCAAAACAGCAGGGTCCATGCACAGTGGAAGAATTAGACCCCGAAGGTTTACTCACTTCACTCTTTCCAAAACCTGATCCTGTTATAAACTGAACAAAAAGAAAGATGAATTTAGATTTAATTTTGTACTGAACCTTTTATTTTCCAATAAACAGTCCAAAGTGTGCTCAGATGTGCAACTTCAAAGTAGGGGTGTGCACGAGACATTTTTCCGGTTTTGGTTTTGTATCTGTATCTCCTTCATGTTTTGGATCTGGATTGGTTTTGCCAAAACCGCCCTGACGGGTTTTGGTTTTGGATCAGTATTTTTCTTTTCTTTTCTTTTCTTTTTTTAAATATAAACTGCTAGAATCACAGAATTTGGGGGTATTTTGTTCCTACAGTATTATTAACCTCAATAACATTCATTTCCACTCATTTCCAGTCTATTCTGAACACCTCACAGCTCACAATATTGTTTTGATCCAGTTTAGGCCAAAAGGTTACACCAAGGTAGCTGGATGACTAAGCTAAGCGACAGAAATTGGTGGCACAAACACCTGGCACATCTAGAAGTGGCACTGCAGTGGCACACAGGATATCAGTTTTACTGTATAAACTATGCCAAAAAATTGCTCCAAAGAGTACATAACTCAAAGAAAAGAGGTGCAAGATGGAATTGTCCTAGGGCCCTCCCACCCACCCTTATGTTGTATATTAAACAGGACATGCAAAGTTTTACAAACCAATCATTTCAGTGACAGGGACTGTCACTTGTGGCTGAAATGATTGGTTTGTTTGGACCCCCACAAAAATAGCTGGCAATTGGCAGTGTACAAACTGACTTTACCACTATAAATAGGAATGATGTCGTCATCAACATCCAATTCTTCACCCCCATCAGTGTGTACATCTTCATCTACATAGACTATTAATTCGTCCCCACTGGAATCCACTATCACAGGTTCCACTCTGCTTTTTGGAGGTAATAGCTGGTAAAGGTCTTCCTCGTGGAATTTGTAATTCATTTTGATGAACATCATCTTTTCCACATTTTGGGGAAGTAACCTTGTACGCTGATCGCTGACAAGGTTCCCTGCTGCTAGAACTCTTTCTGAGTACACACTGGAGGGTGGGCAACTTAAGAAAAACAAAGTCAGTTTGTGCAAGGGCCTCCAAATTGTCTAATTTTCCTGCCAGTATTGAAACGGACTGTCTGACATGCATATTTGGGGTGGTCTTCAATATGCCGAATGTCGGGATCCCGGCGCACAGTATACCAGTGCCGGGATCCCGACACCTGGCATACTGACAGATATTCTCCCTCGTGGGGGTCCATGACCTCCCTGGAGGGAGAATAAATAGCAGGGCGCGTGTAGCGCGCCACCGTGCTCGCAGCGTGGCGAGCGCAGTGAGCCCGCAAGGGGCTCCTTTGCGCTTGCCACACTGTCGGTATGCCAGCGGTCGGGCTCCCAGCCCCGATATGCTGGTCGCCGGGAGCCCGGCCGCCGGCATACCATATTACACCCGTATATTTGGATGCTATCAATGAAATAGTCATCAACCATTCTTTCAATGGTGACAGCATCATATGCAGTTACAGTAGACATGTCAGTAACTGTAGGCAGCTCCTTCAGTCTGGACCAGATGTCAAAGGTTGTTCCTGACTGATCTGCCTCAGCGCCAGCGGGTCTCTTAGGAAAATTGAGATGTTTCCTTGCAGCCGCAGTTGCTGGAGAAAATGAAGGAGGAAATGTTGCCATATCACATTCCGCTTGAGCTGACAATTGTTTCACCAACAGCTATTTCCAGCTCTGCAGATTTGTGCTGTTGGAAAGAAAGACACAACATATGACTTAAACCTAGGATCAAGAGCGGTTGTGAAAATCTAGTGATCTGATTTCAAGAGATTAACAATCTTTGAATCCTGGCAAAGCAAATGAAATACAACATTCTTAGTGGAATTGCTCTGTTTCAGCTCCTCCTTCAATTTCTCCAGCTGCTTTTGCAAAAGCCTGATGAGAGGAATCACCTGACTCAAGCTGGCAGTGTCCAAACTAACATCACTTGTGGCAACTTCGAAGGGTTTGAGAACCTTGCACAACACAGAAATGATTCTCCATTGCGCTTGACTTCTTTCCCTATGTCATAGGTGGATGTGTAGGCTTGAATGGCCTTTTGCTGCTTCTCCATCCGCTGAAGCATATAAAGGGTAGAATTTCACCTCATTACTACCTCTTGCTTCAGATGATGGCAGGGCAAATCCAAGAGCGTTTTCTAGTGCTCCAGTCTTCGACATGCAGTTGTTGAATGTCGAAAATGTCAACAATTTTTTTGGGCCACGGACAGCATCTGCTGCATGCCCCTGTAATTTTTTTTCTTAATCTGCACCACCAAATTAATAGTGTGAACAAAACATGGGTCGTGTTGGAATTGGCCCAGACGTAATGCTCTCACAATGTTGGTGGTATTGTCAGATATCACAAATCCAGAGTAGAGTCCAAGTGGGGTAAGCCATTATTCAATGATTTCCTAAGAGGTTCTCAGCGGTGTGCCTCTTACTGAAACTGGTGATACACAGTGTAGCCTGCCTCTGAATGAGTTGGCATTTGTGAGATGCTGCTGCTGTTTGTGCTGCGTAAGGCAATACATCTACCCAGTTGGCTGTCACAGTCATATAGTCTTTAGTTTGCCCTGTTCCACTTGTCCACATAACTGTGGTTGTATGGGCAGTGGGTACAATGGCATTTCTGAGGTCACTAATAACACTTTTTTTAATGTCCTTGTACAGGCTGGGAATTGCTTGTCTAGTGAAGTGGAATCTACTCGGGGTTTGGTACCGGGGACACAGTAAGTCAATCAACTGTCTATATCCCACTGCTCTAATGGCAGATACTGGATGCATGTCTAACACCAGCATAATTGCTATGGCCTCAGTAATCCGCTTTGCAAATAGGTGACTGCTGTCATACTTCATCTTCCTTGCAAAAGATTGTTGAACAGTCAATTGTTTTGTTAAACTCCAAGTAGTCTTCCTGGTCCCCTTATGGGATGAAGATCGACTCCCAGCAGCAACAGCAGTAGCAGTAGGCATAGCACTCAAGGATCCTATGGAGTAATTGGTTACATGACTACTTCCGATCCTGATTGAGGAGGAAATTGACAATGAGGGTGTTGGTGGTGGGGATTGCAGGCACTTGGATCCAACAGAGAAAAGGGAGGTAAATGTCACTGGACTGGTTATGTTCTTATCCGAAGGTTCTGAATGTTTCAACAACTTGCGATGTATGTGCTGCAAGTGGCATAACAGGGAGGAGGTTCCTAGGTGGTTATGGTCCCTACCTCTACTTACAATGGCTTTACAAAGGCTACAGATGGCTACACAGTAATTGTCCAGGTATGGGGAGAAATAATTCCACACAGAAGTGGTGGATTTTTTTGTCTTTTGCATAGGCATGACAATGGGCTTTTTCATACCATGAGCAACAAGACAGCATTTGTACTTAGCTTGGAGACAGCATTTGTACTTGGGTCGAAAATTGTTTGGAAAATTGAGAACAGTGAGTGGTAGTCAATGGAACATTTTCGAGTTGGACTAAAGTATTAAGTGGTTTACCTGAAGGGTCTGTACTAGGCCCTCTGCTGTTTAATATATTTATAAATGATATAGGAAATGGTATTGAGAGTAAAATATACATTTTTGCGAATAATACTAAACTGTGTAGAATAATTAGATCAGATCAGGATGTTGACATACTTCAGAACGATTTAACTAAACTGGGGGGTTGGGTAACAAAGTGGAATATGAGGTTCAATATAGAGAAATGTAACGTTATGCATTTTGGGATCAAAAACAAACAGCAATCTATACAGCTTGATCATACTGTATGTCCTGTGTCCTATAACTATTAACAATGAATAGGTATAATGGGGATAGCTCCCGATTAATGATGGTGAACTAATGTAATGTTTGACACATGCTGCTACAGGATCATGTAAAAAATTGTTACAATTGTTTTGTGAGTCCTGTCTTTACTTCTAATTATAAGTACTGCATTATATTTCAAATAGCTGTATTTATTTGTTTTTAAACATATTATGGCTCAAATAACCAATAATTGGTCACCATGTAAAGTCCTGGTGTCTGCTTATTCAAGTTCTTATAATTATTAAATATTTTGTAATTTTATTTCAGACTGTATACAACCTGTTAGTGCTGCTCACACTGTTACAGGGTGATGGATACAAATTAAGTTCTTTTCAACTAGTTGTATCTTTTTGATAATTATTTATCAACTGGTTGAAAAGAACTTTGTACAAATACCTTTATTTGCACACAGATCCAGTGCATCACTTGTCCATGCTCGGAATTGTTATTTCACACAGCTGATTCCTTTAATTGACATTGATAGCCTCACCCAGGAAATATTTATATGCAATCAATTAATTAAGATCAATATGATCAATATGAGCTTACCATCCATAGCTATGGTCTATACATATACAGAATGTTTTATTTTTATATTATTATAAGTGCTGTTCCATTGGATAAAGATTGGCTGGAATATTGTGATTGAATTGTGAGAGCAACATTTAGGAACTAGCGGCTTATAATACCTGGAATCTGATTGGTTGCTATGGGCATCATCTCATCTTAAATAGAACTCCCATCTCAGTAAAGACAGATGGCTACCCGCCCTGTTTTGGGTTGCAGCGGCTGCGTGTGACATCACACAGCCACTGCAGCATATCCCGCAAACAGTCTGGACATGCCTGCATTGCCCGGACTGCATCCTCCCAACACCGCCACCATGCCCCCTCCTGCCCTGCGAACACCTTTGCCTGTCTATCAAGCAAAGACATCTGCAAAAGTGAGATGCCATCGCATCTCAGTGTGTGCACACGTGCAGTGCGGCTGCTGTATGTGTACATATTTCACCGGGAATCAGCATGCGAACGCTACCGCAGCAGGGTTCCATGCTCAATTAGGCCCAGTCCCTTTGACTACTGGGAGGAATATAAAGGAATTTGGAGCCCCTTATACAAACTCACTATGCTTTACTTAAACTTCCCACCTTCCAGTGTGTAAAGTACTCAGAAAGAGTTTTCAGCACAGCTGAGAACCTTGTGAGTGATCGGTGTAGGAAACTACGTCCTCAAAATGTGGAAAAGATGATGTACATAAAAAAGAACTACAAATTCCACGTGGAACACCTTTCCCACTGATTATATCAAAGTATAGAGACTCCCATAAGAGTGGAATCTATTGGGGATGAGTTAATATTGTGTGATGATGCTGTTAACACTGATGAGAATTTGGATGATAATGATGCCATCTTCCCACTGTAGAAAATAGATCATTAACAAAACAAAACTGTTAGTTGCTTAAGCCTATTGGTAGCTTGTTTTGTGTGGGCCTAAACAAACCAAGCACTTCAGCCACAAAAGTGCCAGTCCCTGTCACTGAAGTGCTTGTTTTTTTTAAACTGTGCATGTCCTTTTTAATATACAACATAAGGGTTGTGGGAGGCCCCAAGAACAATTCTGTCTTATACTGTACCACTTTCTTTTCTGCCACTGCTGTGTAGCAGAAATACAGATGTGTCCTGATATATCGTTACTACGTACCGCATAGCGGGCACCATGCAACACGCGCCAGCTCCTTGCGCTATAACTCCCGTTATAAGTTGCGCTGTAAATGTGTTGTCACTTTATAATTGTAACGTTCATTCTACTTTCTGTCCACCAGATGTCGCTATTCCTAGACTCTACAGCGCATGCCTCAAATAGCCAATGGACCCTTCATAGCGCCGCCTGCTGATTGGCTGACATTTATTGTGACAATGATGACCATTAATCACTTCCCTTTATATGGGAATTATTTAGGACTAGCTTTGTGTTTCAGTCACTACCTGATGGTCTACATGCCCACTGCCGCCCGATCACGCTAGCTATAGATATTGTCGTTACAGTGTGTACAAATTGCAGGATCACATTAGCGTAAGCAGCTACTTTTTTTTTTAAAGCACCAAGATATAACACATGACATATAAACCCAGAGGGCCGACCTCTACCATGGTCGGCTGTGGCCTAACTAGAATAGCGGCCACCTGCAACGCTTGAATACCCGGGTTTGATACAGAGTTCGGCACCCATTTATTTAATTTTTTTTATTATTTTTTAATACAATAAAGTTATTTAGTGTTTTAAGTTTCTACTTCTCTTTATATAAAAAAAAGTCCACTTCTACTAAATACAAGGCCACACTGCAGCCCTGTTCACGCTATTCATCTAGTCGTTACGTTGTGTACAAAATGATGGTTAACATTAGCATAAGCAGCTATCCTATTTCGGACTAGCTTTGTGTCTCTGTTGTTTCAAATGGGCAGAAATATTGAATGCAAAGTGCAACTGGGTACCTACAGTATCTCATGAATGCACAGTATGACTACCAGATGTTCTCCAGGCACACTGCCGCCCGATCACTCTAGCTATAGATATTGTCGTTACAGTGTGTACAATTTGCAGAATCACATTAGCGTAAGCAGCTACCTTTTTTTTAAAGCACCAATATACAACACATGACATATAAACCCAGAGGGCCCAACTCTACCATGGTTGGCTGTGGCCTAACTAGAACAACGGCCGCCTGCAATGCTTGAAGACCTGAGTTCGATACAGAGTTCGGCACCCATTTATTATTTTATTTTAATTTTTTTATTCTTTTTTAATACAATAAAGTTATTTAGTGTTTTAAGTTTCTACTTCTCATTATATAAAAAAAGTCTGCTTCTACTAAATGCAAGGCCACACTGCAGCCCTGTTCACGCTATTAATCTAGTTGTTACGTTGTGTACAAAATGATGGATAACATTAGCATAAGCAGCAATCCTATTTCGGACTAGCTTTGTGTCTCTGTTGTTTCAAATGGGCAGAAATATTGAATGCAAAGTGCAACTGGGTACCTACAGTATCTCATGAATGCACAGTATGACTACCAGATGTTCTCCAGGCATACTGCCGCCCTATCACGCTAGCTATAGATATTGTCATTACAGTGTGTATAAATTGCAGTATCACATTAGCGTAAGCAGCTACCTTTTTTTTTTAAAGCACCAATATACAACACATGACATATAAACCCAGAGGGCCCACCTCTACCATAGTCGGCTGTGACCTAACTAGAACAGCGGCAGCCGCAAATCTTGAAGACCCGGGTTCGATACAGAGTTCGGCACCCATTTATTATTTTATTTACATTTTTTTATTCTTTTTTAATACAATAAAGTTATTTAGTGTTTTAAGTTTCTACTTCTCGTTATATAAAAAAAGTCAGCTTCTACTAAATACAAGGCCACGCTGCAGCCCTGTTCACGCTATTCATCTAGTTGTTACGTTGTGTACAAAATGATGGATAACATTAGCATAAGCAGCAATCCTATTTCGGACTAGCTTTGTGTCTCTGTTGTTTCAAATGGGCAGAAATATTGAATACAAAGTAAAACTGGGTACCTACAGTATCTCATGAATGCACAGTATGACTACCAGATGTTCTCCAGGCACACTGCCGCCCGATCACACTAGCTATAGATATTGTCATTACAGTGTGTACAAATTGCAGGATCAGATTAGCGTAAGCAGCTACCGTTTTTTTTTTTTAAAGCACCATGATACAACACATGACATATAAACCCGGAGGGCCCACCTCTACCATGGTCGGCTGTGGCCTAACTAGAACAGCGGCCGCCTGCAATGCTTGAAGACCCGAGTTCGGCACCCATTTATTATTTTATTTTAATTTTTTTATTCTTTTTTAATACAATAAAGTTATTTAGTGTTTTAAGTTTCTACTTCTCTTTATATAAAAAAGTCCACTTCTACTAAATACAAGGCCACACTGCAGCCCTGTTCACGCTATTCATCTAGTCGTTACGTAGTGTACAAAATGATGGTTAACATTAGCATAAGCAGCTATCCTATTTCGGACTAGCTTTGTGTCTCTGTTGTTTCAAATGGGCAGAAATATTGAATGCAAAGTGCAACTGGGTACCTACAGTATCTCATGAATGCACAGTATGACTACCAGATGTTCTCCAGGCACACTGCCGCCCGATCACTCTAGCTATAGATATTGTCGTTACAGTGTGTACAAATTGCAGGATCACATTAGCGTAAGCAGCTACCTTTTTTTTTTAAAGCACCAATATACAACACATGACATATAAACCCAGAGGGCCCACCTCTACCATGGTTGGCTGTGGCCTAACTAGAACAACGGCCGCCTGCAATGCTTGAAGACCTGAGTTCGATACAGAGTTCGGCACCCATTTATAGCTTTGTGTCTCTGTTGTTTCAAATGGGCAGAAATATTGAATGCAAAGTGCAACTGGGTACCTACAGTATCTCATGAATGCACAGTATGACTACCAGATGGTCTACAGGCACACTGCCGCCCGATCACGCTAGCTATAGATATTGTCGTTATGTTCTGTACAAATAGCTGGTTAGCATTAGCATAAACTAGGGGTGGGCAACATGCGGCCCGCGGACTGAACCTGCCTGGCCCGCTGTGCCCCACCAGAGTGGAATGACAAATGGCCTGACAGGCTAAGCCGCTTGTCATTGCACTGCTCTCAGACGCGGCGCCGCTGAGGAAATCCCGGTCACGTCACAGGGTCAGCTGACCGGGATTTCCTCTATAATGCGCTGGGCGGCGCTTGGTGTCACGGGGGGCGGCGCTGGGCGGGCACTGCAGTGGGGAGCAGAAGCGGTCAGTGGGGAGCAGAAGTGGCCAGTGGGGAGCAGAAGCGGCGGCCAGTGTTGAGAACAAGCGGAGGCCAGTGGGGAGAAGAAACGGCAGCCAGCTGGGAGAAGCGGCGGCCAGTGAGGAGAAGCGGCGGCAGCAGCAGCAGCAGTGCGGATCATCAGACAGCGGGGATCATCTACCACTGACAAATAGGTAAACCCCCTGTCCAGCCAGCCCCTGGATAAAGCTAAAGCTGCCATATAGATTCAGGGGAGGGGAGTTAAAAACGGTTATATGGGTTTAGGGGAGGGAGGAAGGGAGGGAGGGGGGGAGGGTAGGGACTGCTATATAGGTTTAGGGGAGGGTGGGGAAAGGGGGTAGGGACTGCCATATAGGTTCAGGAGAGAGGGGAGGATAGACTGCTATATGGGTCCAGGGGAGAGGGGGGGAGGGGGGGGAGAGAGGCTGCAGCATTACACAGGGTGCTGTTTGTTTTCAGCCCTGTGGGTTTTTTTTTTATTACTGGATTACTGTGTTTTTTGGACATATGTATTGTGCCTTTAAAAAAAACTATGTATTCAACGTAATGTATATTGTATTGTGGTGTGTGTTTTTATAGTTATATACACTATGTTTTTATAGTTATATACATAACTATAGGCCTTATTCAGACCTGATCGCTAGCAGGCGATTTTTGCACTGATGCGATCAGGTAGTCGCCGCCTACAGGGGGAGGGGGTAATCGCTGTGCAGTGGTGCGATCGCATGTGCAAGAGAGCTACACAAACAGAAATTTGTGCAGTCTCTGCACAGCCCAGGACTTACTCAGCCACTGCGATGATCGGGGCCGGAGCTGACGTCAGAAACCCTCCCTCGAAATGCCTGGTGCCTCCTGCATTTTTCCGGACACTCCTCTAAAACGGTCAATTGCCATCCACAAACGTCCTCTTCCTGTCAATCGCCTTGCTTTGTTCGCACCATCCCGGCACTGCGGACTGACGTGCCTGCACATTGCAGTGTATGCACAGTTCAAACCCGATCGTCTGCTGTGCGAAAATGCACAGCAGTGATCGTGTCTGACTTGGGCCCTATAACGGGTCTTATTTTGAGTTGGTTGCATATGCATTTTGCTGCAACTGCTGATTAAGGGGCTAATGCAGACTTGATCACTGTGCTGCTAATTTTGCTGTCCTGCGTTCGGGTAGTCGCCGCCCCCAGGGGGAGTGTAAATTCGCCTGTGCAAGTATGCGATAGTTTGTGTACGCAGAGCTGCAAAAATCTACTTTGTGCAGTCTCTGCGCATCCCAGGACTTACTCCTACAAATATTTGTCATTCATATCAGTCCCCGCCCTTTTGACGCTTACAGTATGAATTCCGCAACACCTCCCAGTATATTATTGTGGTGTGAGAGGAAAGCCATACAAACATCGGAGAACATAAAAACATCATACAGATGTCAGTAATGCGCACCACTGTGTGAGTCTTGTTTATATTTTTTGCCTAAATTTTGATTTTGATTTAAAATCAACAGACTAAGAAATGAGTTTCACAAAGAAAAGAAAGATAGACGGTGAATGCAGAAAATTCAACAAAGAATGGACTCCTAAATATTTTTTTTTCCTTGTTGGTGAAAAAGCAGTGTGCTTAGTTTGTAAGGAATCCGTGGCAGTATTCAAAGAATATAATTTAAATCGCCATTTCGAGACAAAGCATGCTTTGAAGTATAAAAATTTATCTGCTGAAGACAAATTGGAGAAAGCCAATGAGATGGTTACTCGAATCCAAAAAGAGCAAACATTTTTCACAAAATTGTCATCTACACAGGATGGAATTACAAAGGTGAGCTATTTAATAGCACACAAAATCGCCAAGAACAGTAAGCCGTTCACCGATTGAGAATTTATAAAGGAATGTATGGTTGACTCTGCTGCAATATTGTGCCCAGACAAAAAAATTTTTTTGAAAATATTAGCTTGTCACGGCGAACTGTTCTGAGGTGCATCGAGGACATATCCGAGAATATGGAACTGCAATTAAAAAAGAAAGTCAACAATATGTCATATTTTGCTTTAGCACTGGATGAAAGTTGTGATGTCAAAGACACAGCCCAGTTGATGATTTTCATTCGAGGTATCAATGAAAATTTTGATATTACAGAAGAACTGGCATCAATGCAGTCCATGAAATATACAACAACTGGAAAGGATTTATTGGAGGCTGTAAATCAGTGTGTGTCCAAACTTGGAGTGGAGTGGGAAAAATTGGCTGGTGTGACAACTGACTGAAGCCCCAATCTAACAGGATAAAATATTGGATTGCTAAAAAGAATTCAAGACCAAGTCAGTGAAAAGAATTCAGAACTCAAAATTGTCTTTCTACATTGCATCAAGAGGTCCTTTGTAAAAGTGTTTTAAAATTAAGCAACGTTGTGGAAACAGTTACAAAAGTGGTCAACTACATTCGCGCAAGAGAATTAAATCACAGACAATTTGTAGCTCTGCTAGAGGAGACTGAAGCTGAGCACACAGATATCCTGTATCATACCAATGTGAGATGGCTTAGCTTGGGGAATGTTTTGAAAAGAGTGTGGGAGCTGAGAGAGCAGATTGGGGTGTTTCTAAACATGAAAGGAAAAGAACCCGATTTTCCCCAGCTGAAAAATAAGGATTGGCTATCTGATTTCGCATTTGCTGTTGATGTTATGGGCCACATGAATTAATTAAATCTAAGATTGCAAGGGAAGGGGCTTTTTGCTCATGATCTGCATTTCAGCGTGAAGTCATTTATGACCAAATTGCTGCTTTTCTCCCGTCATTTAAGGAACAAGCAGTTCACTCATTTCTGCACTTTGCATGAAGTTGCTGTTTCAGATGAAAATCTGGAAAAATACGCACCATCAGTACTCGATTTACATGTGGAGTTTTCATGGAGATTCAATGATTTCAAAACAATAGAAAAAGATTTATCTTTGGTCTCCTCACCTTTCACATTTGATGTCGACAATGCTCCTTGTGATCTTCAACTTGAGCTTATTGACCTGCAGTGTGATGCTTTGCTTAAAGAGCAATTCAAATCATAACCTCTTCCACGGTTTTATGCCTCTCTCAATGGTCAAAACTTTCCAAAGATCAAGGCTCATGCGCGGAAGATGCTTGTGCTATTTGGTTCAACCTACATATGCGAGCAGGCATTTTCTGTAATTAAATTTAACAAGTCAAAACACAGATCTTCCATGAATGATGAGCACCTTGCAGCTGTGCTCCGGATTGCGACAACAGAGATGATGCCTGACTTAGCTTCTCTGGTTAATGCGCATCAGAGGTTTCAATCATCTCACTGACTCTTTTATGTAATTGTTAATTCCACTTTTGATTGTTAGTCTTTTTTTTCTTTAAACGGACACTCCATTTGATTATACGAAGGCTTGAGTGTTTGTTATTTTTTCTCTCTCTTGTTTTCTGTCTTCTTTCTGTCTTCTCCTCCTCTTCCTCCATTTCTGTTCCTTGTACTCCTACCTAGACATTTACTGTTTTCTATATTGTATCAGTGTTCATTTTCTTATTCTGTTTGCTTTGTATAATAAAATATATTTTTATAAAAATCTTACAGCATTTTTGTGATAGATATTGTATATACAAGATATTTTGTGTGTGGCCCTCGAATATTCGCTGGAAGTGTTAAGCGGCCCCCCAGCTGAAATAATTGCCCACCCCTGGCATAAACACTCCATGTTAACTTGCTATCAAATACTGTATCACAAAGGATGACATTATTTTCCAAATTCTGATACAGGTGCATTTACATTGTGTTCGACCAATAGCAGGGCAGACCCACCGGCAATGCACACAATGGCAATTAGCAGCATTGTCTAAGGTGTCAGCCGCTAAGAGCTCACACAAATGAGTCTTCCTTTTTGATAATTGGTATTACAGACTTGGTGGCACCGCAGACAGAGTGGCCACACACTTTATAGACACCTCATACTGTATAAAACCACTTTGTAGACACAAGAAGCTATCCATTCTGTGATTCTGCATCTTACAGTGTAGACTTGCTACTGGATTCGTCTCTTCGGCCGTATCACCCATACAAGCCCTTGAGATACATTCTGCCGCTTCTGCTGACTTCAAAGTCAAGTTGTTGCTGTATTCTACTTTTTCTACCACAAACTTTTTCTACTGAAGGATCATCTCGCTGGTATAGTAAGCACAGTAAGTACAGGTCATTTGTACATTATGCAGTATGCCACTGATTTCTGCATTTACAGTATACACTAATGCTACGTCCAGTTACATGGCAGTTACTGTAGGATCTGATTGGCTGGTACTTTGGGGAACATCTACTAAGCAGTGATAAAAGTGGAGAAGAAAGCCAGTGGAGAAGGTGCCTATGGCAACCAATCAGCTGCTCTGTATACTTTTATAGTATGCAACTTATTAATGTTACGTTAATGTTGATTGGTTGTCATGGGCAACTTCTCCACTGGCTCACTTCTCCACTTTTATCGCTGCTTAGTACATGTTACCCTTTATCTCCTACCACTTTATCTCCATCCAAGGCTTAGTAAATAGACCCCTAAGCCCCCTGCTGCTACTGCACTGTATCATACTGTACCTCCCAACATGACCCTCTGCACTGGAGGGACAAAATGCTTTATTCCTGGAATAATTAAATTACCTGTGGGGAACTACAGTGTACTGTAGTTATTTGAATATGAAGGTGTTTCACCAAAGGTGATGGCTAGCATTAAGAGTGAAGTCCAGGAACACAACATTATGTACAGTATACTGTAGGGGATACAGTAGCTGCCAGCTGTAAATGTGAATCTACTGTACCTAAAAATGCTGCCTTTAATAGTAAAATAAACATGGAGGAATACTGTACAGTATGTGTGTCTGGCACTTTGGGGGCATACTGTACAGTATGTGTATCTGGCACTGTGGGGGCATACAGTATGTGCATCTGGCACTGTGGGGTAATACAGTAAGTTTATCTGGCACTGTGGGAGCATACTTTACGTGCAGGGCTGGTTCCACACCTTGTGGTGCCCAGTGCAAAAGTTTCCACTGGCCCCCTCCCCCCCTCTTCTCCCCCCCCCCCCAAGGCAAAACAGTTATGCTTTAACCTTAACCTTTACTACCCCAAAAGTTACTGCCGGGCCTGCTGTTTTTGCTAAGTACAGGGAACAATGTGTTTGATTACTGTGGGGGGGCCAATGTGCTTTATTCCTGTGGGGGTGAATATTTCTGTTTGATCACTGCTGGGGACAGTGTTAATGCTGTGGGCAATGGGGGTCATTCCGAGTTGATCGCTAGCTAAAAATGTTCGCTGTGCAGCGATTAAGTGAAAAAAACGGCACTTCTGGGCATGCGTATGCGGCGCAATGTGCACGTGAAGTACTTTCACAACAGGCGATGTAGTTTCACACAGGTTCTAGCGAAGCTTTTCAGTCGCAATGGCGGCTGTAGAGTGATTGACTGGAAAGGGGCGTTTCTGGGTGTCAAATCACCGTTTTCAGGGAGTGTTCGGAAAAATGCAGGCATGGCTGGGAGAACGCAGGGCGTGTTTGTGACGTCAAATCCGGAACTGAATGGTCTGAAGTGATCGCAAGCGCTGAGTAGGTCTGGAGCTACTGTACTCTGAAACTGCACCATTTTTTTTTTGCTGCCGCACTGCGATGCATTCGTTCGTACTTCTGCTAAGCTAAGATACGATACACTCCCAATGGGCGGCGGCTTAACGTTTGCATGGCTGATAAAACCTGCTAGCGAGCGAACAACTCAGAATGATCCCCAATGTGTTTGATACAGTAACTACTGTACAGGGGCCAATGTGTTTAATTAATTTTCCACATTGACAGGACCCCAGGCGGACCAGGGCCAACCGCGCCTTCCGGCTCCCACCTTTACCATCACCACCAGCACCACCAGACCAGCGTACATCGCTGGACCCTCAATGAGTAAGCTAAGTCAATAGGCTGCAGGGAAGAGGGCTTTGGCTAAGTCACCTTCAGGGATGGTTAAGTTTAGGCATCGCTGCTGGAGGTTAAGGATAGTCTATGGCAAGAAGGGTTAGGGCTAAGCTGTGGAGGAGTTTTTGGGGTTAGGCTGCAGAAAAGGTGGGTTAAAGGTAGGAGGTATGGTACTAAGGGGGTAATTCTGAGTTGACCGCAGCAGGAATTTTGTTAGCAATTGGGCAAAACCATGTGCACTGCAGGGTTGGCAGATATAACATGTGCAGAGAGAGTTAGATTTGGGTGGGTTATTTGTTTCTGTGCAGGGTAAATAGTGGCTGCTTTATTTTTACGATGCAATTTAGATTGCAGATTGAACACACTCCACCCAAATCTATCTCTCTCTGCACATGTTATATCTGCCACCTCTGCAGTGCACATGGTTTTGCCCAATCGCTAACAAAATTCCTGCTGCGATCAACTCAGAATTACCCCCTAAGTAAATACTGTATACTGTATTATGCTGTACTACCTCAAAAGTTACTGCCGGGCCTGCTGATTTTGCTTAGTACGGGGAACAATGTGTTTGCTTACTGTGGGGGGGGGGGCAATGTGCTTTATTCCAGTGGGGGTGAATGCTTCTATTTGATCACTGCTGGGGACAATGTTAATGTTGTGACCAATGTGTTTGATACAGTAAATACTGTACATGGGCCAATGTGTTTTATTATTTTTCCACATTGACAGGGTCCACTGCGGTGTATGAAAACAATAGAAAACTACAGTACAGTAGGTGTAACATAAAGTAAATATACAGTAGGGTACATTATCTAAAAGGTAACAGATAACACAATTGCATATACTGTATTAACAATATTTACAGTAGGTTGATTTAAACACAGTATTGGGTGAGCACCAATGGCCATGTTATGGAGAATGAACAAACAGACAAATTGGATACAGTATACTGAATATGGATATACAGTAAAAAGTACAGTACATGCAGTATTTGACAGGGGAAATGAGGCATACTGTAGCAGGGGGCAATGTGCTTTATTCCTGTGGGGGTGAATACTTGTGTTTGATTGCTGTGGGCAATGTATTTGATACAGTAACTACTGCACAGGGGCCAATGATGTTTATTTTTTTTCCACAGTGAGAGTCCTCCAGGCTTACCTGGACCTACTAGGTCCTCTGATGACCACCACCACCACCAGCACCACCACCCCACCATCCGGCATTCCTGGACCCTCAATAAGTAAGCTAAGTCAATAGGCTGCAGGGAAGAGGGCTTTGCCTAAGTCACCGCCAGCGATGGTTAAGTGTAGGCATTGCTGGTGGAGGTAAAGGTTACTCTATGGCGTGGAGGGTTAGGGCTAAGCTGTGGAGGAGTTTTTAGGGTTAGGTTGCAGAAAATGTGGGTTAAAGGTTAGGGGTATGGTAAGTACTGTATACTGTGTTATGCTTTACTACCCCAAAAGTTACTGCTGGGCCTGCTGATTTTGCTTAGTACGGGGAACAATGTGTTTGCTTACTGTGGGGGGGCCAATGTGCTTTATTCCTGTGGGGGTGAATGCTTCTGTTTGATCACTGCTGGGGACAATGTTAATGCTGTGACCAATGTGTTTGATACAGTAACTACTGTACAGGGTCCAATGTGTTTAATTATTTTTCCACATTGACAGGCCTCCAGGCGGACCAGGGCCCACTGCGCCCTCCGGCTCCCACCTCCACCTCCACCACCACCACCACCACCACCACCCAACCAGGACCAGAATAGAGGGGCTATGGGCCGGACAATCTTTCGAGGGTACAGTAATAATAATAATGTTATTTTACATGCATACTGTTCATAAACTTTGAAGTGCTGTACAGTATACTGTACAGTACTCAACCTGTGTTACTGTTCTAATACTGTACATTGTTTTTTATTTTCACAGAGCAAGTCCGACAATTGATTCTGATCCTGTGGGCGGTGGTGAACAGAATGTTTGAAATTATTTTGCAGCACATTTAATTTTTGTTTATTTCTTTTTCATGTTTTTTTTTTTAATTAAACTTTTTCTAGTTTACAGTTCTGTTTTGTGTTATTTTTCCCCTTAGTAGAGAGAGTCTACAGTGCACTGTATAATGTATCAGTAACGAGCCTTGAAACTCCTCCCACCCCCTTGCTGTTATCACTACAAAGTCCATCCAGTTTTCCTGTCAGTCCATCAATTTGCGCTTGAAGGTGAGTCACCTTGCCCAGAAGATATCTCACCAGCCCTGGGGTTGTGCTCCAGAATAGAATGCTTTGGTTTTCACCATCTTCACACTATGCAGTGCACTTTACAATACACAATAATAAGACTCAAGTACATGTACAGTACAGTAGTAACAGTACAGTAGCAAATTATGGTTCAATTAGAGTACTACAGAGCTTTGTATGAGGGGGTGCAAGCTCGTTCGTGAAGTACTGTAAATATCTGGCGAGTGTTAAATTACAGTACATACTGTACAGTAGACGTGAGTCGCAGACATGGCCACATTACAATGCCAGGGGCTGGGATTTCATGTAGAACATACTGTAGCAGCATGTTAGGCAGTGAAAACAGTGGAGAAGTGAAGCAATCAGCATTGTGGTTACATTTATACATTTATATATTGGTAGATGCTCAATTAGCTTAGTGATATCATTCAGGTGCTCAAAAGGGAGGGGTATTTCTAAGCAAGAAAAAAAGGCATTTGTTTCCCCCAGCACCCTGAATGATAACCGTAACCAGATATAAATTCCACATAATAATAGAATTCAGAGATCTTCGTTACACAAATATGTGTAACGCAGATCTCTGAATTCTATTATTATGTGGAATTTATATCTGGTTACGGTTATCATTCAGGGTGCTGGGGGAAACAAATGCCTTTTTTTCTTGCTTAGAAATACCCCTCCCTTTCGAGCACCTGAATGATATCACTAAGCTAATTGAGCATCTACCAATATATATGTTTGTTGTGAGAGGCAGAGAGGTTCCTGCATTAGGAGGAGGTGCAGGCCCTGACATGCCACATGGAGCATTATGGGGTTGCTCCAAGGTAGGTAGCTCTTAGCTTAGACATATTGTAGTAAGGAGCCATTATCATGTGGCTCCTTGCTGGTTAATCTTAGAAGAGTTGGGTATCTGCACACTCAATATATATTAACAATACTGTGAATGTATGTGAACCATCATCACATCATCACTTGCTTGGACCCCTTTTCCCTTTTGTATCAGACAATGCTTAATATGGTAAGGGGGTGCTGTCAATTACAGTATATAAGCGATCAGGTTGAGAGGAAAAATAAGAGAAAACTGTGCGTCAACCATACAGTTTTCTCTTATTTTTCCTCTCAACCTGAATGGTTAATCTTAGACCCAGATTGGGGTAATGGAGATGTGAGGTGTGGTGCCTCTGGACTGGCTGAGCTGGATGGCCTTAGTGTGGCATACCTTTACATTCTATTAACACTTTTCACTTATTAATTTTTTAACACTATTTCTCTATTTTAATTGCATTTCATTTTTGTATCACTTTCTCTATAGCTTCGGCTTCCTAAATACTAATTTATTAACACTATAGTTTTTTCACTGGTATGCTACGCTGGGCTTTCTGGCTTATGCTGGTGTTTTGGGGTGCCACACCCTGCACCTAGATATAGCGCTGGGGACCCCAAATATACAGAGACGCCTTAATGCGGCTTTGGGGCTTATTCACACATTTGCGCAAATATGTGTAACGAAGATCTCTGAATTCTATTATTATGTGGAATTTATATCTGGTTACGGATATCATTCAGGGTGCTGGGGGAAACAAATGCCTTTTTTTCTAACATTTATAAATTGCATACTATAGTATAAAATAATACCGAGAATCTGATTGGTTGCCATGGGTAACTTCTCCACTTCTTCATGTTTGTCACTACTTCATGACTAAGGGGCTAATTCCGGCCAGATCGGAGCCCTGCAAAAATTTCAGAGAGAGAGAGAGAGAGAGGTGGGGTGGGAGAGAGATACAGTTTCAGGGGGAGAGACAATGGGGGTTATTCCGAGTTGCCCATTTTCGCTATACTGCGATTAGTCGCTTACTGCGCATGCGCAAGGTACGCAGAGCGCATGCGCTTAGTTATTTTACTAAAAACTTTGCTCTTTTGCTGTAGCGTCTGCGGCGCTTTACAGTCGCACTGGTGTTCGCTAAATGATTGACTGGAAAGGGGCGTTTCTGGGCGGCAAATCAGAGTTATCCCAACGTTGGCTAAAAAACGCAGGCGTGTCAGGGAAAAACGCGGGAATGTTTGGAGAAACGGTGGAGTGGCTGGCCGAACACAGGGCATGTTTGTGACGTCAAACAAGGAACGAAACGGCCTGAGCTGATCGCAGTGTAGGAGAAAGTCTGGAGCTACTCAGAAACTGCTAAGAATTTTCTATTCGCAATTCTGCTAATCTTTCGTTCGCTATTCTGCTATGCTAAGATACACTCCCAGAGGGCAGCGGCCTAGCGAGTGCAATGCTGCTAAAATCAGCTAGCGAGCGAACAACTCGGAATGAGGGCCAATATCAGGGGCAGAGTTTCCAAAGACTGTTAACCTGTACACAGTAAGTATCACAAGCTTACCTTCTTCGACGCAGTTCTTCCTCCTTTTTCTCAGTAGTTCAGTGCATGGTGGGAAGAAGACAATAAAAATATCGTTAGTACAATAGTAGGATTCGTATTTTCGCAACATGTCACAGCAATGCCTAACAAAGTGTTTCTGTTTCTCTAAATCTGACGTTTCAGATACAGCCTACAGTACAGTATACTTTAGATGTCTGGAATTGAGTACTGTCAGGCAGGGGCAAAAGTAGAACTTTGAGGGCCCCATAGCAAAACCTTCAAAGTCCCTGAAAGAGAAGGGGCAGGGGGAAAGAGTCTACAGTGTACAATGTAGTATAACAATGTACAGTGCACTGTATAATGCAACAGTAACAAGCCTTGAAACTCCCCCCCCCCCCCTGCTGTTATCACTACATAAGGGAGAGAGGGTGGCCTGCTGCGTCCCTGCTAAACCAACCCCAATATCTCCTCTACTGAAATCATACTCGGAGACAAGATCTGGGATTTAATCATTGGCCACAGTTTTATTAAACATTACCTTATTTACATTTTACATTTTGCAGGGTAGGGACAGAGAACGGTGGGCAAGGCACAAAACCCTATCAATGCCTATCATTGATTTATGACTGGGCGTGCCACATACCTACGCCGTAGGCCCTCGGCAACGCCCCCGCTATGGAGCCATGCTCCTCCTTGATTTATGATGGGGCGTGCCACATACCTACGCCGTAGGCCCTCAGCAACGCCCCCGCTATGGAGCCAGCCCCCATAGATCACTCTGGCCTGGTGCGCAGCCGACGGTCCGCCGCCGACAGCTGGAGCCTGGCGTGCGGCACCTCGACGACGGTGAATCTGCAACCTCAGCTGGCTCCCCTGCTCCACCTGCCTTGCGCACCGCTTCTTCCCGCCTGCCCTGCTACATATATCTCCGTACCAACTGTGACAAAAGACAAACTGCATAGACATTACACAACCTCTTTCCAACCCGGTTACCCAAACCGACTGTATCTTTACAAACCTTGTTACCCTACAGAATTCTTGACCACCAATGCATCCATAAACGTCACATTTTTTTTCTCAGTGTTTTTTATTTCTTTTATTTATTTATTTATTTTCTTTCCTTTTTTTTTTTTTTTTTTTTTTTTTTTTAAACACACAAAATGCTGACAGGCATAAAGTAGAAATTATACATTCACAAAAGGGGTGGGTGGGTGGGATCTGTTTGCAGCTCTAGCCTGGAATGCAGCCTCCCCCCCCTCTGCCTCAGCCTTTTAACCCCCTCATGGCTCTTCCCTCCCCCTGCTAGCCTACTGGCAGCCCTGCTCTCCTAGGTGTGACGGGGAGGACGGGTATACCTGCCCCCGTCCCTCCCTTTTCCCCGTTTGGCCCGCGGCCGCGTGTGCCGCCCCTCTCCCCTATATCGCTGCAGCGCCATTTTGGCGCCTATGCTCCCTAAGTCCCATACAGGAGCAGGAGAGTGGGAGAGCAAGAGAGAAACGTCAATACTGTACAGAACTGTAAGAAACACTCACTGTACTGTACAATACTGTCAAATAATGTTCAAGCAGTAAGCACATTGCAGTAACCACCACAGCACAATAATGTACTGTAAGTACTGTAACGTACCTTTTTTATTGATGAGTGAATGACCATATTCTCTCTTCACCCTTCTTCACATTGAAGGTCATGTCCAATAGATGCCACAGTTTGAAGTCACCAGTTGCTGTGCTGTTACAGTATGCCTCTCCATGGTTTTATTCTGGGCATCCGTAGCAATCCATTTAAAGTGTCCTTCAGCTTTACAAATTCAACACTCCCATCTTGAATCGGGCATAGCACCGTGACAGTATGTCCTTGCGCAAATTGTCGGGGATTGCAAATTTTCCTCGTTGCCCATCAAAGTTGACCTGCTTGCTCCAATTCAAGTACAGTTCAAATGCAACATGTTCTTGGAAAACAAGTTGTGCATAACGATGCATCTCTCGATGGCCTGCTTCATGCAGAGTGTTGTCACCGTCAGCGGTTATTGCACTCAATGGCATGTCGGGCAAGGAGGTTCCATGCACGCGCACATTTTTAGGTGTGCTGCACATTGGTGGTATTCCAGGTGAAGGTAATGTTACATTGTTCACATCTCTAGTGGACAACTGGGATGATGCAACCGTTGCAGAGTCCATGTTGTTTGAGCAGCGGGATGGTGCATTGTCTCTGTCAGGCAACCAGTAAGATGACAGTGGTGGAGTTTCTATGTTAGTCTGATGGTGGGGTGTATCTGGTGCATTGTCTCTGTCAGGCAACCGGTAAGATGGCAGTGGTGTTGTGTCCATGACAGTTAAGTGATGGGATGCAACTGTTTCTGTGTTCATGCTGGGCAATTGGTCAGATGCAGCTGGTGTCATCTCCAATTCAGGAAAGTGGAAAATAAGATTTTACACCTATCGGTAAATCTATTTCTCGTAGTCCGTAGAGGATGCTGGGACTCCGTAAAGACCATGGGGTATAGACAGGCTCCGCAGGAGACATGGGCACTTTAAGAAAGACTTTGACTCTGGGTGTGCACTGGCTCCTCCCTCTATGCCCCTCCTCCAGACCTCAGTTAGAGAAACTGTGCCCAGAGGAGATGGACAGTACGAGGAAAGGATTCTAGTTAATCCAAGGGCAAGATTCATACCAGCCACACCAATCACACCGTATAACTTGTGATAAACTACCCAGTTAACAGTATGAACAAACAACATAGGCCCTCATTCCGAGTTGTTCGCTCGCTAGCCGCTTTTCGCAGCAGTGCACACGCTAAGCCGCCGCCCTCTGGGAGTGAATCTTAGCTTAGCAGAATTGCGAACGAAAGATTCGCAACATTGCAAATAGAAATTTCTTAGCAGTTTCTGAGTAGCTCGACACTTACTCTGCCACTGCGATCAGTTCAGTCAGTTTTGTTCCTGGTTTGACGTCACAAACACACCCAGCGTTCGCCCAGGCACTCCCCCGTTTCTCCAGCCACTCCCGCGTTTTTCCCAGAAACGGCAGCGTTTTTTCACACACTCCCATAAAACGGCCAGTTTCCGCCCAGAAACACCCACTTCCTGTCAATCACACTCCGATCACCAGAACGAAGAAAAAACCTCGTAATGCCGTGAGTAAAATACCAAACTTCTTAGCAAATTTACTTGGCGCAGCCGCAGTGCGAACATTGCGCATGCGCAGTTAGCAAAAAATCGCACCGATGCGAAGGAAAATAACGAGCGAACAACTCGGAATGAGGGCCCTAGTCCCAGTCCAAACCGATGAAACTATAACATAACCCTTATTAAAGTAATAACTATATACAAGTCTTGCAGGAGAAGTCCGCACTTGGGACGGGCGCCCAGCATCCTCTACGGACTACGAGAAATAGATTTACCGGTAGGTGTAAAATCTTATTTTCTCTAACGTCCTAGAGGATGCTGGGACTCCGTAAGGACCATGGGGATTATACCAAAGCTCCCAAACGGGCGGGAAAGTGCGGATGACTCTGCAGCACTGATTGAGCAAACAGGAGGTCCTCCTCAGCCAGGGTATCAAACTTATAGAACTTTGCAAAGGTGTTTGAAGTGAACCCGACCAAGTCGCTGCTCGGCACAACTGTAAAGCCGAGACCCCTCGGGCAGCCGCCCAAGAAGAGCCCACCTTCCTAGTGGAATGGGCCTTAACTGATTTTGGTAACGGCAATCCTGCCATAGAATGCGCCTGCTGAATCGTGTTACAGATCCAGCGAGCAATAGCCTGCTTAGAAGCCGGAGCGCCAACCTTGTTGGCTGCATACAGGACAAACAGTGCTTCTGTCTTCCTGACCCTAGCTGTTCTGGCCACATAAATCTTCAAAGCCCTGACCACATCCAAGGACTCGGAATCCTCCAAGTCATGCGTAGCCACAGGCACAACAATAGGTTGGTTCATATGAAAAGATGAGACCACCTCAGGAAGGAACTGAGGATGAGTCCTCAATTCCGCCCTATCCACATGAAAAAAAAGGTAGGGGCTTTTATGTGACAAAGCCGCTAGTTCCGAAACTCACCTTGCTGAAGCTAAGGCTAACAACATGACCACCTTCCAAGTGAGGTACTTCAACTCCACCACGTTGAGAGGTTCAAACCAATGTGACTTAAGGAAACTTAACACCACATTAAGGTCCCAAGGCGCCACCGGAGGCACAAACGGGGGCTGAATATGTAGTACTCCCTTCACAAAAGTCTGTACTTCAGGAAGAGAAGCCAATTCTTTTTGAAAGAAAATGGATAAGGCCGAAATTTGAACCCTTATGGACCCTAATTTTAGGCCCAAATTCACTCCAGTCTGAAGGAAGTGAAGGAGACGGCCCAAATGGAACTCCTCCGTAGGAGAATTCCTGGCCTCACACCAAGAAACATATTTTCTCCATATGCGGTAATAATGTTTAGATGTCACGTCCTTCCTAGCCTTGATCAGGGTAGGAATGACCTCATCCGTAATACCTTTTTCCACTAGGATCCGGCGTTCAACCACCATGCCGTCAAACGCAGCCGCGGTAAGTCTTGGAACAGACAGGGCCCCTGTTGCAGCAAGTCCTGCCGTAGAGGAAGAGGCCACGGATCTTCTGTGAGCAACTCCTGCAGATCTGGATACCAAGTCCTTCGTGGCCAATCCGGAGCCACGAGGATTGCTCTCACTCATCTTTGTCTTATTATTCTCAACACCTTGGGTATGAGAGGAAGAGGAGGAAACACATAGACCGACCTGAACACCCAAGGTGTCACCAGGGCATCTACCGCTACCGCCTGAGGGTCTCTTGATCTGGCGCAATACCGCTTTAACTTTTTGTTGAGACGGGACGCTATCATGTCTATTTGGGGCAGTCCCCACTGACCCACGATCTGTGTGAAGACTTCCTGATGAAGTTCCCACTCTCCGGATGCAGGTCGTGTCTGCTGAGGAAGTCCGCTTCCCAGTTGTCCACTCCCGGAATGAACACTGCTGACAGTGCGCTTACATGACCTTCCGCCCAGCGAAGAATTCTGGTGGCTTCTGCCATTGCCACCCTGCTCCTTGTGCCGCCTCGGCGGTTTACATGAGCTACTGCTGTGACATTGTCCGACTGAATCAGGACTGGCTTGTCGCGAAGCAATGCCTCCGCTTGACATAGGGCATTGTATATGGCCCTCAATTCCAGGACGTTGATGTGAAGACAAGTCTCTAGACTTGACCAGAGACCTTGAAAATTTCTCCCAAGTGTGACTGCTCCCCAACCTCGGAGGCTTGCATCCGTGGTCACCAGGATCCAGTACTGAATGCCGAACCTGCGGCCCTCTAGGAGGTGAGCACTGTGCAGCCACCACAGGAGAGATACCCTGGCTCTGGGAGACAGAACGATCCTTTGATGCATTTGTAGATGAGACCCGGACCACTTGTCCAGTAGGTCCCATTGAAAAGTCCTCGCATGGAACCTGCCGAAGGGGATGGCCTCGTAAGACGCCACCATCTTCCCCAGGACACGTGTGCAGTGATGCACTGAAACCGTCTTTGGCTTTAATAGGTTCTTGACCAGAGCCATGAGCTCCTGAGCCTTTTCCATCGGAAGAAAAACCTTTTTCTGGTCTGTGTCCAGAATCAGGCCCAAAAAGGTCAGACGCGTTGTAGGAACCAGCTGCGACTTTGGAATATTGAGAATCCAGCCGTGTTGCTGTAACGTCCTCACAGACAGTGAAACGCTGTCCAGTAACTTCTCTCGAGATCTCGCCTTTATGAGGAGATCGTCCAAGTATGGGATATTTGTGACACCCTGCTTGCGCAGGAGCACCATCATCTCCGCCATTACCTTGGTAAAAATCCTCGGGGCCGTGGAAAGCCCAAACGGCAACGTCTGAAATTGGTAATGACAGTCCTGTACCGCAAATCTCAGGAACGCCTGATGAGGAGGGAATATCGGAACATGAAGGTATGCATCCTTTATGTCCAGGGAAACCATCCAATCCCCCCTCCAGGCTGGCGATGACCACTCTGAGCGATTCCATCTTGAACTTGAACCTTCTTAAGTACAGGTTCAGGGATTTTAAATTCAAAATGGGTCTGACTGAACCGTCCGGTTTCGGGACCACAAACAGGGTTGAGTAATACCACTTCCCTTGTTGCAGAACGGGAACCTTGATTATCACCTGCTGAAGACACAATTTTTGAATTGCATTTAACACTAACTCCCTCTCTGAAGGCGAGGAGGCACTCTTCGAATTCCAGCTTGTATCCCCGGGAAACAATCTCTATTGCCCAGGGATCCACCTGTGAGTGGACCCAGATGTGGCTGAAAAATCGAAGACGTGCCCCCACTTGAGCTGACTCCCCCAGGGAAGCCCCAGCGTCATGCGGTGGATTTTGCAGATGCAGGGGAGGACTTCTGCTCCTGGGAACTAGCTGTGTGCAGCTTTTTTCCCATGCCTTTACCTCTGGCAAGAAAGGACGAACCCCCCGTACCTTTTTGTTTTTATTGGAACGAAAGGACTGCATTTGGTAATGCGGCGCCTTCTTAGGTTGCGGGGGAACATAAGGCAAAAAATTCGATTTACCTGCTGTAGCAGTAGAGACAAGGTCCGAGAGGCCTTCACCAAACAACTCCTCCCCCTTGTAAGACAACGACTCCATATGCCGCTTTGATTCGGCATCCCCCGTTCACTGCCGGGTCCACAAGAGTCGCCTAGCAGAAATAGACATAGCATTTATTCTGGAGTTTAGTAAACAAATGTCTCTTTGAGCATCCCTCATATATAACGCAGCATCCTTGATATGCCCTAGGGTCATTAAAATGGTATCCTTATCTAGGGTCTCAATCTCCGTAGATAAGGAATCTGTCCATGCTGCGACAGCACTACAAACCCAGGCCGATGCCATAGCCGGTCTAATAATAGTACCAGAATGTGTGTAAATGTACTTCATGGTAACTTCCTGCTTATGATCAGCAGGATCCTTGAGGGTAGCCGTATCCTGGGATGGCAGTGCTACTTTCTTTGATAAGCATGTCAACGCCTTGTCGACTTTAGGCGAAGATTCCCATCGTATCCTGTCCTTTTGTGGGAAGGGATACGCCATAAGAATCCTCTTGGAAACTTGTAATCTCCTGTCTGGAGATTCCCAAGCCTTTTCGCACAATTCGCTTAGCTCATATGAGGATGGAAAGGTGACCTCAGGTTTTTTCTCTTTATACATGTGTACCCTCGTGTCAGGGACAGGGGGTTCCTCCGTGATATGCAAAACCTCTTTAATAGCAATAATCATGTAACGAATACCCTTAGCCACTTTTGGCTGTAACTTTGCATCCTCATAGTCGACACTGGAATCTGAATCCGTGTCGGAATCTGTGTCAGTGATCTGGGATAATGTGGGCTTTTGAGACCCGAAAGGTCCCGATGCCACTGGGACAGGCACGGTCTGACTACCTGCCTGTTCCCTAGCCTCAGCTTTGTCTAATCTATTATGTAATAAATTTACATTAGCATTCAAACATTCCACATATCCATCCAGTCCGGTGTCGGCGTTGCCGACGGCGACCTGACAATCATGCACTCCCCCTCCTCCTTAGGTGAGCCTTCATCGTCAAACATGTCGACACACGCGTACTGACACACTCCACACACACACAGGGAATCTCTTTTCTGAAGACAGGTTCCCCTTTTAGGCCCTTTGGAGAGACAGAGAGAGAGTATGCCAGCACACACCCCAGCGCTATATGACCCAGGAAAAAACACAGAATGTTTACCCAGTAGCGCTGTTATATATATATATATATATATATATATATATGCGCGCCAATTATGTGCCCCCCTCTACTTTAAAACCCTCTTTCACCGTGTGTCAAGCAGAGGAGAGTCCGGGGAGCTTCCGCTCAGTGGTGCTGTGGAGAAAAAATGGCGCTGGTGAGTGCTGAGGGAGAAGCCCCGCCCCCTCGGTGGCGGGCTTCTGTCCCGCTCAAAATATGTAAAACATGGCAGGGGCTCTTTAATATACATGTACAGTGCCCACCTGTACATGTATATAGTTCATTTTGCCATAGGAGAGGTTTATATTGCTGCCCAGGGCGCCCCCCCTGCGCCCTGCACCCTTACAGTGACCGGAGTATGTGAGGTGTATGGGAGCAATGGCGCGCAGCTGCAGTGCTGTGCGTTACCTCAGTGAAGCTCACGAAGTCTTCTGCCGCCTTTGAAGCCTTCTTTCTTCTTTTTTCCGGCTCTGTGAGGAGGGCGGTGGCGGCGCGGCTCCGGGATGAACGCCCAGGACGAACCTGTGTTCAAATCCCTCTGGAGCTAATGGTGTCCAGTAGCCTAAGGAGCAGAGCCTATCATTTAAGTAGGTCTGCTCCTCTCTCGTCAGTCCCTCGATGCAGGGAGTCTGTTGCCAGCAGTGCTCCCTGAAAATAAAAAACCTAACAAAGATACTTTCTTAGCAGGAGACTCAGGAGAGCTCCCTGCAGTGCATCATCCTCCTCTGGGAACAGTCTCAAACTGAGGTCTGGAGGAGGGGCATAGAGGGAGGAGCCAGTGCACACCCAGAGTCAAAGTCTTTCTTAAAGTGCCCATGTCTCCTGCGGAGCCCGTCTATACCCCATGGTCCTTACGGAGTCCCAGCATCCTCTAGGACGTTAGAGAAAGATGTGTTCTGTTGTGTCGTTTCCAAATCACATTCCTCTTCAGCATCAAATGCATCAGGGCAGTCAAATTTAGATTGTGCTGGCTGTGATGCTTTAATAGGTGGTCCTCCAGCAGCTTGCCATTGTTCCATTGATTGACGGATGACATCTTTCATGGCTCCAGCAAGCATGTCATTCAGACCTCCTGTCGGTCCATCCATTTTTCCTGTCAGTCCATCCAGTTTTCCTGTCAGTCCATCAATTTGCGCTTGAAGGTGAGTCACCTTGCCCAGAAGGTCTCTCACCAGCCCTGTGCAGCTGCATTCACATGGGTTGGGATCTTTAAATTCAAGCCTCCTACGGGTCAGTGATTGCGATGCTTGTATGAGTGGTGTAGTGTCGTGAAGCTCCAAAGGATGAATGTCCTCATCTATGATACGTGACACATCCGTCACTGTGTGTGTTTCATCACAGAAAACTTTGTTCTCTATAGCAGCATTCATGTCTTGCACCAAATATTCATTGGTTACATTGCCAATTGTGTTCTCCAAAACTTGGCATTTGGCCTTTGCATTTTTCCTTACTTTGACAACAGGAACATTTTCCTTTCCTGCTTTCTTCTTTAGAATCTGTGGCACTGCCGCAGACATTTTCTTGGTAAGTGACGCTGAACGGGCTCCAGAATAGAATGCTTTGGTTTTCACCATCTTCACACTATGCAGTGCACTCTACAATACACAATAATAAGACTCAAATACATGTACAGTACAGTAGTAACAGTACAGTAGCAAATTATGGTTCAATTACAGTACTACAGGGCTTTGTATGAGGGGGTGCAAGCTCGTTCGTGAAGTACAGTACTGTAAATGTCTGGCAAGCGATAAATTACAGTACATACTGTACTGTAGACGTGAGTCGCAGACATGGCCACATTACAATGCCAGGGGCTGGGATTTCATGTAGAACATACTGTAGCAGCATGTTAGGCAGTGAAAACAGTGGAGAAGTGAAGCAATCAGCATTGTGGTAACATTTATAAATTGCATACTATAGTATAAAATTATACAGAGAATCTGATTGGTTGCCATTGGTAACTACTCCACTTTTTCATGTTTGTCACTACTTCATGACTAAGGGGCTAATTCCGGCCCGATCGTAGCCCTGCAAAATGTTGCAGGGCTACGATCAGGCACACAGATATGGTATGCGGGGTGACTAGCCCCCAGGGTTGTATTTAGGGGTCAGAGCAGCCCTGGCAAAGTAAAGAACTGGTGCCCCCTCATATTTGAAATAGGGAAGGCACGTGTGGCAAAAAAGGGGCGCGTCCTCTCAATAGTACCCCAAATCAAATTACAGCACACAACAATAGTGTGCCTTACTCACATAACGGAGCACAGTAATGTACAGGACATTATTCACGTTATGCTACACAGTAGTACTATAGGCATCTGCAGACTCCATGTTTGGGCCCGGTCCTCTCTCGTAGCCGTCACCACTGCTGCTGGCGCTCTGAGTGCCAGAGTCTACTCAGAAAAATGGCCGCTGCACCATTATTTCAAAGTCCAACGCACGCGCTGTAGACTCTGGTACTGTGCCAGTCTCTAGTGCTCAGTTTAATAGCAGCGACAGTCACAGCTACAGGAGAGGAGGGTGCCCACACACAGTCAGCGATGTACTCATTGATAAATGAGCCCAATGTACTGTATTTGCTTATCCCTTCTATTTTGGGTATACAGTATCTGAATCAGCCTAATAAGAAGTTCAGTATACTGTTAGATGAAGTATGATCCTGCCTGTTCCAGGTGACACATTCACCCAATGTGACTGCATTCTGTCATGCAATCTTGGGTGATAATACAATATTTAATACACCAATGCATTTCATTGTGTTCTAGGACTAATAATGACATCCAAACAATGATATGAATTCAAACAAAATACAGTATTTAAAGAAGGGGACATTTGTGGGTAGTAACTGGCCGTTTTCTGAGGAAAAATACAGGCCTTCCCAAACATTTTCTGGGCGAGTGTGTAATATCAGAGCCGGCCTGATCAGATGGAGTGAAAGGAGAAGTCATCTATTGTTTAGAAATTCAGTATCTGCATATGAATGTGGGGTGTAGTACGGGTGACCGGCGGTCTCCTGACCGCCGGTCACCATACCGACGCCGGGATCCCGGCAGCATACCGACGCCGGGATCCCGGCGGGGAGGGGCGAGTGCAGCAAGCCCCTTGCGGGTTCGCTGCGCTCGCCACGCTGCGGGCTCGGTGGCGACCTGCGGTCGCCATGGGTTCTGTTCCCACTCTATGGGTGTCGTGGACACCCACGAGTGGAAATAGTCCCTGTTGGTCGGCATGCCGACCATCGGGATAGTGAGCCGTCGGGCTCACGGAGGAGGTCATGTGACTGTCGGTCAGCCGACCGGCGGTCACATGACTACCACCCATGAATGTGTATTCTGGGCAAATTGGATTAACTCTTTTGGAGTGAAAGGAGACATCATCTTTTGTTTAGAAATACAGTATGTTTGACTGGGGGGAGGGTTGCCATGCATAGCAGGGGACATAGCAACAGGGGGGACAACTACTGGGGCACAGCGGGTGGTCTTCAGTATGCCGGCTCTTGGGATCCCGGAGCACAGTATACCAGCGCCGGAATCCCGATAGCCGGCATACCGACACTTATTCTCCCTCGTGGGGGTCCACGCCCCCCCTGGAGGGAGAATAAAATAGCGTGGCGTGCGAAGCACACCACTGTGCCCGCAGCGTGGCGAGCGCCATGAGCACGCAAAGGGCTCATTTGCGATCGCCACACTGTCGGTATGCCGGCGGTCGGGCTCCCGGCGCCAGTATGCTGGTCGCCGGGAGCCCGACCGCCGGCATACCATACTACACCCGGGCACAGCAACAGGGGGCAAATCTACTGGGGGAAAAGCAACAGGGGGCACAACTAATGGGGGCAAAGCAACAGAGGGCACAACTACTGGGGCAAATCTACTGGGGGCAAAGCAACAGGGCACAGTGTTAATTAATGCTAGCCATCACCTTTGGTGAAACACCTTCATATTCAAATAACTACAGTACACTGTAGTTCCCCACAGGTAATTTAATTATTCCAGGAATAAAGTATTTTGTCCCTCCAGTGCATAGGGTCATGTTGGGAGGTACAGTATGATACAGTGCAGTAGCAGCAGGGGGCTTAGGGGTCTATTTACTAAGCCTTGGATGGAGATAAAGTGGTAGAAGATAAAGGGTAACATGTACTAAGCAGCGATAAAAGTGGAGAAGTGAGCCAGTGGAGAAGTTGCCCATGGCAACCAATCAGCATTAACGTAACATTAATAAGTTGCATACTATAAAAGTATACAGAGCAGCTGATTGGTTGCCATAGGCACCTTCTCCACTGGCTTTCTTCTCCACTTTTATCACTGCTTAGTAGCTGTTCCCCAAAGTACCAGCCAATCAGATCCTACAGTAACTGCCATGTAACTGGATGTAGCATTAGTGTATATTGTAAATGCAGAAATCAGTGGCATACTGCATAATGTACAAATGACCTGTACTTACTGTGCTTACTATACCAGCGAGATGATCCTTCAGTAGAAAAAGTTTGTGGTAGAAAAAGTAGAATACAGCAACAACTTGACTTTGAAGTCAGCAGAAGCGGCAGAATGTATCTCAAGGGCTTGTATGGGTGACACGGCCGAAGAGACGAATCCAGTAGCAAGTCTACACTGTAAGATGCAGAATCACAGAATGGATAGCTTCTTGTGTCTACAAAGTGGCTTTATACAGTATGAGGTGTCTATAAAGTGTTTGGCCACTCAAGTCTGTAATACCAATTATCAAAAAGGAAGACTCATTTGTGTGAGCTCTTAGCGGCTGACACCTTAGACAATGCTGCTAATTGCCATTGTGTGCATTGCCGGTGGGTCTGCCCTGCTATTGGTCGAACACAATGCAAATGCACCTGTTTTAGAATTTGGAAAATAATGTCATCCTTTGTCCTACAGTATTTGATAGCAAGTTAACATGGAGTGTTTATGCTAATGCTACCCGGCTATTTGTGCAGAACATAACGACAATATCTATAGCTAGAGTGATCGGGCGGCAGTGTGCCTGTAGACCCTCTGGTAGTCATACTGTGCATTCATGAGATACTGTAGGTACCCAGTTGCACTTTGCATTCAATATTTCTGCCCATTTGAAACAACAGAGACACAAAGCTAGTCCGAAATAGGATTGCTGCTTATGCTAATGTTATCCATCATTTTGTACACAACGTAACGACTAGATGAATAGCGTGAACAGGGCTGCAGCGTGGCCTTGTATTTAGTAGATGCAGACTTTTTTTATATAACGAGAAGTAGAAACTTAAAACACTAAATAACTTTATGTATTAAAAAAGAATAAAAAAATGTAAATAAAATAATAAATGGGTGCTGGACTCTGTATCGAACCCGGGTCTTCAAGCATTGCAGGCAGCCGCTGTTCTAGTTAGGCCACAGCCAACCATGGTAGAGGTGGGCCCTCCGGGTTTATATGTCATGTGTTGTATCTTGGTGCTTTAAAAAAAAAAAAAAGGTAGCTGCTTACGCTAATGTGATCCTGAAATTTGTACACACTGTAACGACAATATCTATAGCTAGCGTGATCGGGCGGCAGTGTGCCTGTAGACCATCTGGTAGTCATACTGTGCATTCATGAGATACTGTAGGTACCCAGTTGCACTTTGCATTCAATATTTCTGCCCATTTGAAACAACAGAGACACAAAGCTACTCCAAAATAGGATTGCTGCTTATGCTAATATTATCCATCATTTTGTACACAACGTAACGACTAGATGAATAGCGTGAACAGGGCAGCAGCTTGGCCTTGTATTTAGTAGAAGTGGACTTTTTTTTATATAACGAGAAGTAGCATTACACCAAAAAACTTTATTGTATTAAAATAGAATATCTAAATACACACAAAAAAAAATTATAGTCAACGCATCGGCCACAACTTTAACATTGTCCCTAGCAGTGATCAAGCACTAATGGGTATCGAACCCACGAGTGCAAGCATTGCAGGCGGGGAGTGCTATGGCTGCAGTGCAAGCTCCTACCAGGAACCAGGTGCTGCAGGTAATGTTAAAGTGCAGCACCCGGCTCCTGTCACTGAGCAGGAGCAGGTATTTTGGTGTCACCCCTTGGCGGGTGACACCCGGGTGCAGCCTGCATCCCATTATGATGCCACTGGTTACCAGTAACACCATCTCCAAGATGGATTTATTACAGACTGAAAAATAAAACTCTGACTTCAACAGTATACTGTATATTGTACCATCAGTGATTTTTATTATTGTATATTCACATGGCAATCATTAATTAACACTAAATAACATCCATTTAGAATAGTTACCATAATCTACAACATACATCCATATATCACATCATAAACAATTAAACATACTGAAAGTAGCATTGAAACATATATCTTATTATAAAAATATAAACGATTTTATATAAAAAATATCTATACTTCATAGATTATTCATTTCACTAGGTATATAGCTTTTTAATGAGACCAGTGTGGATCAGACCAGTAACACTCACTCCTTAAATCTGAAAATCTGATGATAATGTTAATGTTATTTTTTATCTAAACATTTGGGCTCATACTATGTGAGATGCTGATCCACCATGATAGTGCTGACTCGTTATCTGACCTTTTATCAGATGCTTATTTACAGAAATTACCATAAAATTAAGTGTATTTTATCAGTTCATCCAATCTTTTGGTAAGCAGCTCCAAATCAAGCAGCATTTGAAAGCTGCTTATCAATAGCATCACCATTGTTACTAGGTGACAGATCTATAGCTTAAGGCCCAGATTTATATATATATATTATATAGATTAATATATTCAATTTTTTTCTATCTATCTGCAGTGTCTAATCTCTCTCTCTCTATCTATATTCAGGGACGTGCAGTCAGGGGAGGCAGTGCCTCCGCTGTCATTAATGAGTACAATAATACAAAGAAGATACTTATGACACATAAGTATCTTCTTTATTATTTTACTTATCATTAAAGTGTGCATAATTAGTTTGGGACGTGGCATTCAGGGCCATTGTGCAGAGTTTGGCAGCGGAAGCGGTACCCATTTCAAAAATGGCGCCTCAGCATCATTTTTGAAGTTCAAGATGGCCACCGCGAGCCAATCATGGCACGCCGCGTCATCGCCCCGCCCCCTCCCGCTGACTTATATAAGTCAGCGTGAGGCAGCGGCTGTCAGTCCGATGGCGGAGGAGTAGCAGAGAAGAGCTCCTGAAGACCGAAGACGCCGTGGAAGTCCTGGATGAGCGGCGGCTATGCAAAAGAGCTTAGCAGCCGCCGCCCACCAGGTGAAGACGCTGGAAGTCCTTGGAAGGCGGCGGCCATGCAAAAGAGCTTAAAGGCCGCCGCCTCCCAGGTGAAGACGCCGGAGGAAGACGCCAGAAGACCTGGGGAGGTGGCGCCCCCCCAGGTGAAGACACCGGAAGCCCTGGGAAGGCGGAGGCCATGCAAAAGAGCTTAAAGGCCGCCGCCCCCAGGTGAAGACCATGTTTAATAAAGGTTTTTTTAAAGAACGTGTAGTGTTTTTTTTTAAATATTTTCTTTACAAGTGGACTACAGGTGCCAGCGGGCCCTTTATGTCCGGGCATGCTAGCACTTGTGGTTCTCCAAGTGCCAGCATCCTGGGGCAGGCTTGCTGGGACCTGTAGGCCACCTGTAAAGAACAATATTACTATTCTTTGCAGGTGGACTACAGGTGCCAGTGGGCCATTTATGTCCGGGCATGCTGGCACTTGTGGTTCTGACTGGTTTGGGGGGTGTTTAAGGCATGGCAGGGGGACCCGACACTGAGTGTCTCCCCTGCTATGGCATTATCCCCCCTGGCTGGTTCTGCCTGGCGCTGGTTTTAGCGGTGTGGGGGGACTGCACTTTTTTTTTGCCCCGGGGGGGTGTTTTATCTGCAGTGCATACCCAGCCCCTGACCTCACCGCACGTCACTGATAGATATATATATATATATATATATAAAAATACACAGTAGTATCTTTATCTCGCGCCAACCTGGGAGCAGCACCACGGGAGAGATATTTGTTGGGAGACCTCAAAAGCATACAAGAATAAACACAAATTCCCAAGTGCGCTATAGTGGAATGTGATTTACACTGTTCTTCCAGCGTTATTTTCGTCGGAATGTAGACTGGAGGATATTTGAATCTGGGGACCTGTAACAGACACCCCTCACCAAGTAGTCACCCAAACAAGAGGCCAACAGGCCAATTAGTGAAAAGTTATTTTAATAACATATACACAGTTCAAAGTATAAAATTGTGTCAATAAAATGCAACCAAAAGAATACACAGCCAACACATTTGTAAGGTGGAATCTAGATATCCCCTCACCTTTTGCAAGGTGCGAGCTCGACAGGGAATATCTTTACAGACTAGGTTGTGATTCTCTGACTGACAAACCCAACGCGTTTCGTCTAATTGACTTCATCAGGGGTAACTTGGAGGGTTATATATAACAAGTATATATACAGGCGCTGTGATGAGTGTGCTTTTCCTAGCAGCTGAATATATAAGGGGTAGTCAAACCCTTTAGTAACAGGAAGAGGAGAGAAAAGTATACAGCGCTAATTGACACAATATATTCCAAATAATGAAAATATTTAATAGTTAAAATAATTATATTCTTTAAAATGCAGAAAAGTTAAACAATTTTGTAGAACTTATAATCTGAAATGTGTCTCAATACTGACTTCAGGTGGACTTAGATTTCTGTTAATACTGACACCAACATCACAGGGCACCCATCAAAGTATTAACAACCAGCATATATACAGTCATAAATATGGACCAGAAATGAAGTGGTTCATCCGATTGGATGTGATTACCAAGTCTGTGTTCCGTTTAAAAGTGGCTCCCTTGAAGTGCAAGTCCGTATGGCAACGGCAACAATTGTTGGGGTCCTGGTTCACAGTTCACTCGGAACTCCGTGTTCCATTGGGTGGATCCTCCTATGAATGTAATGGGCAATGGCAATGCCTGTAGGAGTCCTGGTTCACGGAGGCAGAAAAAGGCAAGGTCCTGACTGTAGATGGTGGTGTGATGATGGTGCTGGTCAGCAAATGTCCACACAGGTCTCAACCTGGAGCCACTTTTAAACGGAACACAGACTTGGTAATCACATCCAATCGGATGAACCACTTCATTTCTGGTCCATATTTATGACTGTATATATGCTGGTTGTTAATACTTTGATGGGTGCCCTGTGATGTTGGTGTCAGTATTAACAGAAATCTAAGTCCACCTGAAGTCAGCATTGAGACACATTTCAGATTATAAGTTCTACAAAATTGTTTAACTTTTCTGCATTTTAAAGAATATAATTATTTTAACTATTAAATATTTTCATTATTTGGAATATATTGTGTCAATTAGCGCTGTATACTTTTCTCTCCTCATCAGGGGTAACTTGTTTGGGGAAAAAAAATAAAAATAGTGGTCTATTTGAAGAAACTGTAAACTGTAAAAATTATATGTATGTGGTATGTAAACAGTACCTACCAAATATAGAAAAGGGCTAGTTTGCTCATGATGAATTAATGTAAAGGATCATAACCTGAAATATAAATGTAAATAACACATTCTTCTTAGATGTGTTGATTCTAAGGAACTAATAAAACATTAATGTAATATGAATGTAAATAACACATTCTTAGATGTGTTGATTCTAAGGAACTAATAAAACATTATCATTATTGTCATTATTACTACAAATATTGACTAGACATACCTCAAAAAAATCTCCTATATCTTGACTTAGTTAATGGAGTTCTTATATCAGGGCTCCTAATTAGAGCTCGAGAGATATTCCTTCTTAAATGTATAATCAATTGAATGATGGTGTTTTGTATAAACTACCTAATAAAAAGAGGAAAGAAATCCACTATGGACAAATTTATCACCTATTAGATTCTATTAGTTAATCATAGGAAATACCATACCTTAAAACTAGTTAGGCGTAAATCCTTACGGGGCCGCCTAGTAATACTATTGGTTATGGTCTCTTAGGAGTGCTGACAGCCGTATGTCGGCATTTTTGTAAACTACCCTTTGAGATATATAAATACAAAAAAATAGTGTTATTTATATAAAAATACCTATTAATGTAATATAATAGTCCAATCTACTAAAAGCATACCTAAAGTGTGGTGTCCAATTTTTAATTCAAGACTATTTCTGATTCGGATGTTGACCCACGTACAACGAAACTCTCGAAAAATCAGTATTAATTTTCAATAATTAATTTCTAATGAAAGACGTGTCCGTCATCAAATATTAATTCTCAACACTAATTTTTAGTGGAAGGTGTGTCAGTCATTAAAAAATCACTTACAAATATATAGATGTCATACCAAGAATTATATAGCTGGTTTAACAATCTCAAAAGTATAAGTGGTGTGGCTTCCTCAATAGGTCTCACAGAATAGATCTTTTCAAAAAAAGTTAGTTCCTTAGAATCAACACATCTAAGAATGTGTTATTTACATTCATATTACATCAATGTTTTATTAGTTCCTTAGAATCAACACATCTAAGAATGTGTTATTTACATTCATATTTCAGGTTATGATCCTTTACATTAATTCATCATGAGCAAACTAGCCCTTTTCTATTTCTCTATCGTCCTAAGTGGATGCTGGGGTTCCTGAAAGGACCATGGGGAATAGCGGCTCCGCAGGAGACAGGGCACAAAAAAGCAAAGCTTTTACCAGATCAGGTGGTGTGCACTGGCTCCTCCCCCTATGACCCTCCTCCAGACTCCAGTTAGATTTTGTGCCCGAACGAGAAGGGTGCAATCTAGGTGGCTCTCCTAAAGAGCTGCTTAGAGAAAGTTTAGCTTAGGTTTTTTACTTTACAGTGAGTCCTGCTGGCAACAGGATCACTGCAACGAGGGACTTAGGGGAGAAGTAGTGAACTCACCTGCGTGCAGAGTGGATTTGCTGCTTGGCTACTGGACACTAGCTCCAGAGGGACGATCACAGGTACAGCCTGGATGGTCACCGGAGCCGCGCCGCCGGCCCCCTTGCAGACGCTGAAGAGAGAAGAGGTCCAAAATCGGCGGCTGAAGACTCCTGAGTCTTCATAAAGGTAGCGCACAGCACTGCAGCTGTGCGCCATTTTCCTCTCAGCACACTTCACACAACAGTCACTGAGGGTGCAGAGCGCTGGGGGGGGCGCTCTGAGAGGCAAATAAAAACCTTATTAGAGGCAAAAAATACCTCACATATAGCCCACAGAGGCTATATGGAGATATTTAACCCCTGCCTAACTTCAAAAATAGCGGGAGACGAGCCCGCCGAAAAAGGGGCGGGGCCTATCTCCTCAGCACACAGCGCCATTTTCTCTCACAGAAAAGCTGGAGAGAAGGCTCCCAGGCTCTCCCCTGCACTGCACTACAGAAACAGGGTTAAAACAGAGAGGGGGGGCACTGATTTTGGCGATATTGTATATATATAAAAGATGCTATAAGGGAGAAACACTTATATAAGGTTGTCCCTATATAATTATAGCGTTTTTGGTGTGTGCTGGCAGACTCTCCCTCTGTCTCCCCAAAGGGCTAGTGGGTCCTGTCCTCTGTCAGAGCATTCCCGGTGTGTGTGCTGTGTGTCGGTACGTGTGTGTCGACATGTATGAGGACGATGTTGGTGAGGAGGCGGAGAAATTGCCTGTAATGGTGATGTCACTCTCTAGGGAGTCGACACCGGAATGGATGGCTTATTTAGAGAATTACGTGAGAATGTCAACACGCTGCAAGGTCGGTTGACGACATGAGACGGCCGACAATCTATTAGGACCGGTCCAGGCGTCTCAGAAACACCGTCAGGGGTTTTTTAAAAAACGCCCATTTACCTCAGTCGGTCGACACAGACACAGACACGGACACTGAATACAGTGTCGACGGTGAATAAACAAACGTATTTCTCATTAGGGCCACACGTTAAGGGCAATGAAGGAGGTGTTACGTGTTTCTGATACTACAAGTACCACAAGAAAGGGTATTATGTGGGAGTGAAAAAACTACCTGTAGTTTTTCCTGAATCAGATAAAATAAAATGAAGTGTGTGAGGATGCGTAGGGTTACCCCGATAGCAAATATTGGCGTTATACCCTTTCCCGCCAGAAATTAGGGTACGTTGGGAAACACCCCTTAGGGTGATAAGGCGCTCACACGCTTATCAAGTGGCGTTACCGTCTCCAGATACGGCCGCCCTCAAGGAGCCAGCTGATAGGAAGCTGGAAAAATATCCTAAAAAGTATATACACACATACGGTGGTTATACTGCGACCAGCGATCGCCATCAGCCTGGAGATGCAGTGCTGGGTTGGCTTGGTCGGATTCCCTGACTGAAAATATTTTATTCATGTAGAGCATTTAATAGGATGCATTCTATATATATGTATGTGAGATGCACAGAGGGATATTTGCTCTCTGGCATCAAGATAAGTGCGTTGTCCATATCTCCCAGAAGATGTCAGGGACACGACAGTGGTCAGGTGATACAGATCCCATACGGCAGATGGAAGTATTGCTGTATAAAGGGAAGGAGTTATTTGGGGGTCGGTCCATCGGACCTGGGGACCACAGCAACAGCTGGGAAATCCAACCTTTTTTACCCCAAGTTACATCTCAGCTAAAAAAGACACCGTCTTTTCAGCCTCAATCTTTCCTTTCCCATGAGGGCATGCAGGCAAAAGGCCAGTCATATCTGCCCAGACATAGAGGTAAGGGAAGTAGACTGCAGCAGGCAGCCCTTTCCCAGGAAAAGAAGCCCTCCACCGCGTCTGCCAAGTCCTCAGCATGACGCTGGGGCCGTGCAAGCGGACTCAAGGTGGGGGGGTAGTCTCAAGAGTCTCAGGGCGCAGTGGGATCACTCGCAAGTTGACCCCTAGATCGTACGAGTATTATCCCAGGGGTAAAGATTGGAGAGTCGAGACATCTTCTCCTCGCAGGTTCCTGAAGTCTGCTTTACCAACGGCTCCCTCCGACAGGGAGGCAGCATTGGAAACAATTCACAAGCTGTATATCCAGCAGGTGATAATCAAAGTACCCCTCCTACGACAAGGAAAAGGGTATTATTTTTCCACACTATATGGTGGTACTGAAGCCAGACGGCTTGGTGACACATAGTCTAAATCTAAAATGTTTTGAACACTTACATAAAAGGTTCAAATCGAGATAAAGTCACTCAGAGCAGTGATAGCGAACCGGAAAAAAGGGGACTATATGGTGTCCCTGGACATCAAGGATTACCTCCATGTCCAAATGTTGTCCTTCTCATCAAGGGTACCTCTGGTTCGTGGTACAGAACTGTCAATATCAGTTTCAGACGATGCCGTTTGAATTATCCACGGCACCCCGGGCCTTTTTACCAAGGTAATGGCCGAAAAGATGTTTCTTCAAAGAAAAAAGGCATCTAAATTATCCCTTACTTGCACGACCTAAAAAGGGCAAGTTCCAGAGAACAGTTGGAGGTCGGAAGAGCACTATCTAAAGTAGTTCTTCGACGGCACGACTGGATTCTAAATATTCCAAGAATCGCAGCTGTTTTCCGACGATACGTCTGCTGTTCCTAGGGATGATTCTGGACACGGTTCAGAAAAAGGTTTTTCTTCCCGAGGAAAAAGCCAAGGAGTTATCCGACCTGTCAGGAACCTCCTAAAACCAGGAAAGGTGTCTGTACATCAATGCACAAGAGTCCTGGGAAAAATGGTGGCTTTTTACGAAGCAATTCCATTCGACAGATTCCATGCAAGAATTTTCCAAAGGGATCTGTTGGACAAATGGTCAGGGTCGCATCCTCAGATGCACCTGCGAATAACCCTGTCGCCAAGGACAAGGGTATATCTTCTGTGGTGGTTGCAAAAGGCTCATCTATTGGAGGGCCGCAGATTCGGCATACAGGATTTGATCCTGGTGACCACGGACGCCAGCCTGAGAGGCTGGGGAGCAGTCACACAAGGAAGAAACTTCCAGGGGGTATGGACGAACCTGGAAAAGTCTCTTCACATAAACATTCTGGTACTAAGAGCAATCTAAAATGCTCTAAGCCAGGCGGAACCACTCCTGCAAGGAAAACCGGTGTTGATTCAGTCGGACAACATCACGGCGGTCGCCCATGTAAACAGACAGGGCGGCACAAGAAGCAGGAGTGCAATGGCAGAAGCTGCCAAGATTCTTCGCTGGGCGGAGAATCACGTAATAGCACTGTCAGCAGTGTTCTTCCCGGGCGTGGACAACTGGGAAGCAGACTTCCTCAGCAGACACGATATTCACCCGGGAGAGTGGGGTCTTCATCCAGAAGTCTTCCACATGCTAATAAACTGTTGGGAAAGACCAATGGTAGACATGATGGCGTCTCGCCTCAACAAGAAACTGGACAAGTATTGCGCCAGGTCAAGAGATCCACAGGCAATAGCTGTGGACGCATTGGTAACACCTTGGGTGTACAAATCAGTATATGTGTTTCCTCCTCTGCCTCTCATACCAAAGGTATTGAAGATTATACGGTGAAGAGGAGTAAGAACAATACTAGTGGCTCCGGATTGGCCAAGAAGGACTTGGTACCCGGAACTTCAAGAGTTGGTCACGGACGACCCGTGCCCTCTACTTCTGAGAAGGGACCTGCTACAACAGGGTCCCTGTCTTTTTCAAGACTTACCGCGGCTGCGTTTGACGGCATGGCGGTTGAACGCCAGATCCTAAAAGGGAAAGGCATTCCAGAAGAAGTCATTCCTACCTTGATTAAGGCAAGGAAGGAAGTCACCGCGAAACATTATCACCGCATTTGGCGAAAATATGTCGCGTGGTGCGAGGATCGGAGTGTTCCGACGGAGGAATTTCAACTGGGTCGTTTCCTACATTTCCTACAATCAGGATTGTCTATGGGTCTCAAATTGAGATCTATTAAGGTTCAAATTTCGGCCCTGTCAATATTCTTCCAAAAAGAATTGGCCTCAGTTCCTGAGGTACAGACTTTTGTTAAAGGAGTACTGCATATACAGCCTCCTGTGTTGCCTCCGGTGGCACCGTGGGATCTAAATGTAGTTTTAGATTTCCTCAAATCCCATTGGTTTGAACCATTGAAAAAGGTGGATTTTAAATATCTCACATGGAAAGTGACTATGTTACTGGCCCTGGCTTCCGCCAGGAGAGTATCTGAATTGGCGGCTTTATCTTATAAAAGCCCTTATCTAATCTTCCATTCGGATAGGGCAGAACTGAGGACTCGTCCGCATTTTCTCCCTAAGGTGGTATCAGCGTTTCACCTGAACCAACCTATTGTGGTGCCTGCGGCCACTGGCGACTTGGAGGACTCCAAGTTGTTGGACGTTGTCAGAGCCTTAAAAATATACATTTCAAGGACGGCTGAAGTCAGAAAATCTGACTCGCTGTTGATACTATATGCACCCAACAAGTTGGGTGCCCCTGCTTATAAGCAGACGATTGCTCGTTGGATTTGTAACACAATTCAACTTGCTCATTCTGTGGCAGGCCTGCCACAGCCTAAATCTGTTAAGGCCCATTCCACAAGGAAGGTGGGCTCATCTTGGGCGGCTGCCCGAGGGGTCTCGGCATTACAATTCTGCCGAGCAGCTACGTGGTCGGGGGAAAACACGTTTGTAAAATTCTACAAATTTGATACCCTGGCAAAAGAGGACTTGGAATTCTCTCATTCGGTGCTGCAGAGTCATCCGCACTCTCCCGCCCGTTTGGGAGCTTTGGTATAATCCCCATGGTCCTTTCAGGAACCCCAGCATCCACTTAGGACGATAGAGAAAATAAGAATTTACTTACCGATAATTCTATTTCTCGGAGTCCGTAGTGGATGCTGGGCGCCCATCCCAAGTGCGGATTATCTGCAATACTGTACATAGTTATTGTTAACAAATTCGGGTTATATTGTTAAGGAGCCATCTTTAAGAGGCTCTTTCTGTTATCATACTGTTAACTGGGTTTAGATCACAAGTTGTACGGTGTGATTGGTGTGGCTGGTATGAGTCTTACCCGGGATTCAAATTGCCTCCCTTATTGTGTACGCTCGTCCGGGCACGGTACCTAACTGGAGTCTGGAGGAGGGTCATAGGGGGAGGAGCCAGTGCACACCACCTGATCTGGTAAAAGCTTTGCTTTTTTGTGCCCTGTCTCCTGCGGAGCCGCTATTCCCCATGGTCCTTTCAGGAACCCCAGCATCCACTACGGACTCCGAGAAATAGAATTATCGGTAAGTAAATTCTTATTATTTGGTAGGTACTGTTTACATACCACATACATATCATTTTTACAGTTTACAGTTTACAGTTTCTTCAAATAGACTACTATTTTTATTTTCCCCCCCAAACAAGTTACCCCTGATGAAGTCGATTAGATGAAACGCGTTGGATTTGTCAGTCAGAGAATCACAACCTAGGGGTAAATTTACTAACATTCGTAATTTTCGGAAAAAGGTCAAAGTTCAATCACGAATGACATCGAAAGTGTAAAACTGCAACTTTTTGAATTTATTACGACTAATTTACTAAGCTGCCGTATTCGGGTTTTTCTTTTCTTCCGATGTCGATGTCATTCGTGTTTTTTTTTTTGTTTTTTACGGCAGTGATTAGCAAAACACTGCCGACTTTTTTTACAATTAATCTCGGCCGGATCTGTGTGATCCGTGCTGGGGTTCAATTTTTTTTTTTTTTAATTAAACACTGTAAAATCTAAAAAAAAAATTGCGTGGGGTCCCCCCTCCTAAGCATAACCAGCCTCGGGCTCTTTGAGCCGATCCTGGTTGCAAAAATATGGGGAAAAAAATGACAGGGGTTCCCCCATATTTAAGCAACCAGCATCGGGCTCTGCGCCTGGTCCTGGTTCCAAAAATACGGGGGACAAAAAGAGTAGGGGTCCCCCGTATTTTTAAAACCAGCACCGGGCTCCACTAGCTGGACAGATAATGCCACAGCCGGGGGTCACTTTTATATAGTGCCCTGCGGCCGTGGCATCAAAAATCCAACTAGTCACCCCTGGCCGGGGTACCCTGGGGGAGTGGGGACCCCTTCAATCAAGGGGTCCCCCCCCCAGCCACCCAAGGACCAGGGGTGAAGCCCGAGGCTGTCCCCCCCATCCAATGGGCTGCGGATGGGGGGGCTGATAGCCTTTGATGTAAATGAAAAGATATTGTTTTTAGTAGCAGTACTACAAGTCCCAGCAAGCCTCCCCCGCATGCTGGTACTTGGAGAACCACAAGTACCAGCATGCGGCGGAAAAACGGGCCCGCTGGTACCTGTAGTACTACCACTAAAAAAATACCCAAAAAAACACAAGACACACACACCTTGAAAGTATAATTTTATTACATACATACACACAAACATACATACATACTTACCTATGTTCCCACGCAGGTCGGTCCACTTGTCCAGTAGAATCCAAGGGTACCTGTTGAATAAATTATACTCACGAGATCCAGGGGCCCAGGGTCCTCGTCGCATCCATTTATAATCCAGGTACTTGAATAAAAAAACAAAACGCAGAGCCGAGCCACGAACTGAAAGGGGACCCATGTTTTCACATGGGTCACCTTTTCCCGACTGCCAGAAACCCACTCTGACTTCTGTCTAAGTGGGTTTCTTCAGCCAATCAGGGAGCGCCACGTTGTAGCACTCTCCTGATCGGCTGTGTGCTCCTGTCCTAACTGACAGGCAGCACACGGCAGTGTTACAATGTAGCGCCTATGCGCTACATTGTAACCAATGATGGGAACTTTCTGCCCTGCGGTTGACCTAAAGTGACGTCACCGCTGAGCAGAAAGTTCCCAGCATTGGTTACAATGGAGCGCATAGGCGCTACATTGTAACACTGCCGTGTGCCGCCTGTCACTCAGTACAGGAGCACACAGCCGATCAGGAGAGTGCTACAACGTGGCACTCCCTGATTGGCTGAAGAAACCCACTTAGACATCAGTCAGAGTGGGTTTCTGGCAGTCGGGAAAAGGGGATCCATGTGCAAACATGGGTCCCCTTTTAGTGCGTGGCTCGGGTGTCCGTTTTGTTATTTTTTTCAAGTACGTGGATTACACCTGGATTCCCCGAGGACCCTGGACCCCTGGATCTCGTGAGTATAATTTCTTCAACAGGTACCCCTTGGATTCTACCGGAGAAGAGGACCGACCTGCGTGGGAACATAAGGTAAGTATGTATGTATGTGTGTATGTATGTAATAAAATTATACTTTCACGGTGTGTGTGTCTTGTGTTTTTTTGGGTATTTTTTTAGTGGTAGTACTACAGGTACCAGCGGTCCCGTTTTTCCGCCGCATGCTGGTACTTGTGGTTCTCCAAGTACCAGCATGCGGGGGAGGCTTGCTGGGACTTGTAGTACTGCTACTAAAAACAATATCTTTTCTTTTACAACAAAGGCTATCAGCCCCCCCATCCGCAGCCCATTGGATGGGGGGGACAGCCTCGGGCTTCACCCCTGGCCCTTGGGTGGCTGGGGGGGGGGACCCCTTGATTGAAGGGGTCCCCACTCCCCCAGGGTACCCTGGCCAGGGGTGACTAGTTGGATTTTTGATGCCACGGCCGCAGGGCACTATATAAAAGTGACCCCCGGCTGTGGCATTATCTGTCCAGCTAGTGGAGCCCGGTGCTGGTTTTAAAAATACGGGGGACCCCTACTCTTTTTGTCCCCCGTATTTTTGGAACCAGGACCAGGCGCAGAGCCCGATGCTGGTTGCTTAAATATGGGGGAACCCCTGTCAATTTTTTCCCCATATTTCTGCAACCAGGATCGGCTCAAAGAGCCCGAGGCTGGTTATGCTTAGGAGGGGGGACCCCACGCAATTTTTTTTGAAAAAATAAGCACTTTCCCACCCCTTCCCACTGATATACATGCACGGATCTCATGGATCCGTGCATGCCTATCCAATCACGAATAAAAAAAAAAGGTCTGTTTTTTTTTAGCACTTTTTTATGATTTGTAATTTTTCACGGCAGTGTTTGTTTTTTTTTTGCTTTGCACTTCTTAGTAAATGACCGAGATTCATACTTAAACAGCCGCGTTTTGACCGATGGTGTATTCATTCGTGATTTTTTTCCTAGGACTTCAAAATATTACGAATGCCCTCATCACTGCCGTGATTATTGCTTAGTAAATTACCGAGATGACACTTTGATGAAAAAACGGCATCTCGGTCAAAATCGGGAGCTTAGTAAATTTACCCCCTAGTCTGTAAAGATATTCCCTGTCGAGCTCGCACCTTGCAAAAGGTGAGGGGATATCTATATTCCACCTTACAAACGTGTTGGCTGTGTATTCTTTTGCTTGCATTTTATTGACACAATTTTATACTTTGAACTGTGTATATGTTATTAAAATAACTTTTTACTAATTGGCCTGTTGGCCTCTTGTTTGGGTGACTACTTGGTGAGGGGTGTCTGTTACAGGTCCCCAGATTCAAATATCCTCCAGTCTACATTAGGACGAAAATAACGCTGGAAGAACTGTGTAAATCACATTCCACTGTAGCGCACTTGGGAATTTGTGTTTATTCATATATATATATATATATATATATATATATATTGCATTTGTAGTGCATTTGTCAGCGGAACTCTCGGCGCATAAAGAAACAAAGTAGACACAGTGCTATGTGTGATCATCGTTTCAATGCTCGTTACAACATTTTCGTCAGGATAAGTGCTTACCATTTAAAAACTCACCTAAATACCTCCGTCTCCGTAGTCCATGGCGCCAAAGTCCCGACACGCCCCGTTCTGTTCAAAGATGACGTCATCACAGTGCGCCGGCTATGGCGTCATGGAGTACCCGGACTGGTGCACCTATGTACATATTAAACAAACAGTGTAAAAAGACTGTGAAAACTTTTGCTACATAGTAATACAGGGCATAATTCATACATTTTCATCATATACAGCGCGTTTGCGCTGCAAGCAAGAATAAAATATAGAACAAACATTGGCCCTCATTCCGAGTTGTTCGCTCGCTAGCAGATTTTAGCAGCATGTGCAATGCTGCTAAAATCTGCTAGTGAGCTAGGCCGCCGCCCTCTGGGAGTGTATCTTAGCATAGCAGAATTGCGAACGAAAGATTAGCAGAATTGTGAATAGATAATTCTTAGCAGTTTCTGAGTAGCTTGAGACTTACTCCTACACTGCGATCAGCTCAGCCCGTTTCGTTCCTGGTTTGACGTCACAAACACACCCTGCGTTCGGCCAGCCACTCCCCCGTTTCTCCAAACACTCCCGCGTTTTATCCTGGCACGCCTGCGTTTTTCCGCACACTCCCAGAAAACGGTCAGTTTCTGCCCAGAAACACCCACCTCCTGTCAATCACACTCCGATCACTTCAACGATGAAAATTCTTCGTTCAGACGTGAGTAAATCTACTAAGTTTTGTGCTAAAATACTTAGTGCATGCGCACTGCGTACCATGAGCATGCGCATTTTTGCCTTAATCGCTCCATTGCTAAAATCGGCAACGAGCGAACAACTCGTACTGACCCCCATTGCCTTTTATTGCATACAGGCAACCTAGAGACTATATTATAAACATCTACAAAGGGGTACCCATAGCTAGTATGAAAACATATGTATCCTTTACATCTGATTAGTTACTTGAAATACAGGTTGAGTATCCCATATCCAAATATTCTGAAATACGGAATATTCCGAAATACAGACTTTTTTTTAATGAGAGTGAGATAGTGAAACCTTTGTTTTTTGATGACTCAATGTACACAAACTTTGTTTAATACACAAAGTTATTAAAAATATTGTATTAAATGACCTTCAGGCTGTGTGTATAAGGTGTATATGAAACATAAATGAATTGTGTGAATGTAGACACACTTTGTTTAATGCACAAAGTTATAAAAAATATTGGCTAAAATTGCCTTCAGGCTGTGTGTATAAGGTGTATATGAAACATAAATACATTCTGTGCTTAGATTTAGGTCCCATCACCATGATATCTCATTATGGTATGCAATTATTCCAAAATACGGTAAAATCCGATATCCAAAATACGTCTGGTCCCAAGCATTTTGGATAAGGGATACTCAACATGTATAAATACTTTGAATACATTGTAACTACCAATATGATAGTTGTACAGAAAGGCTGCATAGCCAGTGTGTTCATTTAAACCCCTAGGGGATAAGGTATCTAATAAAAAGATCCATTTAGCTTAGGCTCTAAGTAATAGTTGTCCTTGTCCCCTATCACCTCCCCTCTTTAATGGTGGTATGTGGTCAATAATACGATGACGTAATACAGCCACTGAGTGGGTGGCCTGTAAGAAATGTCTGGCGACAGGCTGATCACCCTGACCAGTGGATATAGCAGCTCTATTTGCCGCCCTGTGGCCCGCCATACGTTCTTTAAATATGCACTCTGTTTTTCCTACATAATGGAGGCCACAGGGACAGCTGAGCACGTAAATTACAAATCGAGTCGTACATGTGACTCTGTGGTATATCTTAAACTTTTTCCCTTAATAGGGGTGACAAAAGGTGTCACCAGTTAGCATATGGTTGCACGTCGTGCACCCCAAAGATTTAAAACAACCTTTACGTTCAATGATGTTACATTAGTCTTGATATACATATATACAGTATGGGAGGCAATCAATTTGCCAGCTGGTGGGATCCCGGCGGTGAGGTCACCAACACCGGAATCCCAACAGCCGACATTGCCGCCAGCCAGAATTCCAGCTCACAGGGGCTATTTCCACTTGTCCATGACACCTTTACAGTGAGAATAGATCCTGTGGTGATGCAGCAAGCCACTGTGCCCGCAGCATGGTGAGCGCATTGAGCCCGCAAGGGGACTCATAGCACTCGCCCCACTGCCGGTATTCTAGCAGCCAGATGCCGCTGTCGGGATACTGACAGCCGGCAAGCCATCTGCCAGCAAATCATATGTATTCCATTTCCATACATAGTACTGTGCAAAAGTTTTAGGCAGGTGTGGAATAAATGCTTCAAAGTAAGAATGCTTTCAAAAATAGAAGTGTTAATAGCTTATTTTTATCAATTAACAAAATGCAAAGTGAATGAACAGAGGAGAAATGTAAATCAAATCATTATTTGATGTGACCACCCTTTGCCTTTAAAATGGCATACATTTTTCTAGGTACACTTGCACACAGTTTTTGCAGGAACCCGGCAGGAAGGTTGTTCCAAACATCTTGTAGAACTAACCACAGATCTTCTGTGGATGTAGGCTTGCTGTAATCCTTGTGTCTCTTCATGTAATCCCAGACAGACTCAATGATGTTGAGATCAGGGCTCTGTGTTGGCCGTGTCATCATTTACAGGACTCCTTGTTCTTCTTTATGCTGAAGATAGTTCTTAATGACATTGGCTGTATATTTGGGGTCGTTGTCCTGCTTCACAATAAGTTTGGAACAAATCAGATGCATCCCTGATGGTATTGCATGAGGGATAAGTACTTGCCTGTATATCTCAGCAATGAGGACAACATTAATCCTAACTAAATCCCCAACTCAAGAAACATTTGCCCAATGAAGCAACTTCTTGCAAAGAACAGGTTTCAAAGATGTTTTTCCAGATTGAGGCATGAGAACCAAGTCAACAGCAGAAAAGGATACTGGATTTATGATGGGATGTTTCTCTGAAAAGAAGGTATTTTAATCTTTTTCCATGGACTGGGAAAATGCATCCACTTTACAATTTTGGGATCACGGATGGAAGGTCACTCTAAAATCAAACCTGGAGAAGAATAAGGCCCATCTGGCCTTTCTTGTTTTGAGACAATGAGCACATTTAAGATACAAGAGGTTCTTATGGTTGGTAAGGATAGAAATAGGATGAACAGCTCCTTCCAGTAAATGCCTCCATTCTTCCAAGGCTAACTTGATAGCAAGAAGTTCCTGATCTACAACTGTATATTTCTTTTCTACAGTCAAGAATTTGCAAGAGAAGAATCTAAAGGGATGGAGATGCCCATCATCGAATCGCTGTGATAACATGGCACCTACTCTCACAGTGGAGGCATCCACTTTCAAAATTAATGTTTGAGAGACTTTGGGTTGCCGAAGAACCAAAGCTGAAATTAATAGTTGCTTGATTCAGTGAAAAGCTGCTTTAGCCTCTTCAGACCAGTGAGATGGATCTGAACCATAACAGGTGAGAGCAGTGTGTAGAAATTGTTGTAATGAATTTGCAATAAAAATTGACAGATCCAAGAAATCTCTGTACTGCCTTGAGGGAGGTTTGTAGGGACCAACTCAGAATTGCCTGGAGTTTCTCTAGTTCCACTTGAAGACTAGTTCCACTTGTTTCAGAAATTATGTACACTAGGAAGGGAATGGAGGACACTTTGATAGTATATTTTTCCATTTTACAAAACAGCTGGTTGGCACGGAGACGGGAGAGCACTTTTTAACATGCAAAAAATGTTTTCCCAGGGTGAGGGAGAAGATTAGAATGTCATACAAGTAAATGACTGTTTACAGTTTTATAGAGAACGTCCCCATAGATCTCGTCACAATGCTGGAAGATGGCAGGGGCATTGCTCAGACTGAGAGGCATCATAAGATATTCTTAGTTCCTATCTGGCATATTGAACATGATCTTCCATTTGTCTCCTGCCCTGATCCAAATCAAATTATATGTGCCCCTTAAATTGTGTTTGGTGAAGATGGAAGTTCCACTGACCCGATCAAAAACTTCCGTAATGAGGCGCAAAGGATAACAATACTTATTTGTAATGCCATTGAGTCCGCTGTAAACGATGCAGATGCGGAGACCCCAATCTTTATTTTTACCAAAGAAGAACCCCACACCCACAGGTGAAGATGAGTGAGGGATGAAAACCTTCTCCAAATTATTTTTGATGTTTTATTCAATGGCGTTGGTTTCAGGGAGACAGAGCGTATGTATGTACTCTAGGATGGTCTTTCCTGGAATTAAAAGAATGGGACAGTCCTATTCATGATGAGGTGGCAAAGAGTCAGCTCCTGCCTTGCTGAAAACATTGCTGAAGTCCCTATATGTAAGAGGAGGCAATTCTGGTTATTGAGTGGTAATTGTGAAACCCCAGGAAATTACTTGAGATATTTTCAAATTGAGTTGGGGATTGTGTAAACAGAGCCAAGACAGTCCCAGGAACAAAAGATGTGATACCTTTGGTACGACCAGAAATTTTAATAGTTCTGCATGCAGGACCCCAACCTTTAGTCTCAAAGGTTGAGTATGATGAGTAAAATTGCTTACAGTTATATGGCTTCTATCTACCACTGTGAGATAGATGGACTGATGTAATAAATCTACAGGCAGAGATAATTCTTGAACCAGAGCACTGGTTATGAAATTACTGGCAGTGCCGGAATATAAAATGGCTAAAACCTTCTTGCAGCATTGAGCCAAGTCTCAGGGAGACTGTAATAGTATAGATTTTTATGAAGAAGCATTTACTACTCCTAATCTGTATTCTACTTTATGGATTTGGAGTGTGAGTTTCCCAGATATTTGAGACAGGAACCAAACTGAGAAGTACTGTAGGTGCAGCACAGTAGAGGCAGAGATTCTCTAAGCAGCATATTTGGTGCTCCTTTAGAGTCAGCCAGGAACAATTCACTTGGAGATGGCTGATGAGACTGCGGAAGAGGACAAGCTCTTAAATGATCAGTCCTCCCTTTTTAAAGTGTGTGTTCACTTTAGTACACAAGTAAATTAGATTGTCTCATTTGGATGGTAAATCTTGATTAGACAGCTCATCCATCTGGACAATCAATTCCAGAAGGTTGCATTTAATGCGTCTTCATTCCAACTTAATTCGAAGTCTAAAATTTGACTAGGTATTGACATATGGAATGGGAGCCTTGACAGAAATGTAGTAAATCAGTAGATCTTCCAGGTTCATCAAAGATCAGGTGAAAATGCTGGCACAACTCTGTATAGGAAGTTAGCAAGGAATCTGGTCTTTCCCAGAGGGGAGAAGCCCAGACTAAGGCAGACCTAGAGAGAAGGGAAATGATGTATGCAATACTGGTCTGTGGGAAAGTTGCTATGTTGGAATTTGAAGTGAATCTCACGTTGCTGGGTTAGGCAAGTAAAGATGAGGTGCTGTAGCTGGAGCAGGTGTAGGCACATTTAGAACAGACCCAGTGAAACTTCCAGTGTCACTGATCGAACTTTGAATATTATCCAGTCCTGAAGACATCTCTTGCAGGAATGGCACAATTTGTCTCTGTGTGGACTGAGTGCCAAGTTGGGTTACTAGGTCTTGCACAGGGCCCACAATCTGAGATTGATGCCCAGCTGGATCTATTGGGCCAGTACCAGTGCATAACACCTGGGCATTTAGTTAGATTTGGAGTGGCGTGAGTGCCTGGAGTGAGGGAGAATGTTAGAAACTGGGCGGTCTGCTCCAATTCCTACTCATGGGAGTATTGTGACTCTGAGGTGTAGCGATAAGACTAGAGTCCTGGTAGATTTGCTAGGAGATGAGAAGGAAATATTAGTAACTCATATTGGTCTTTGCAGGAACAGGTACTAGACCAGCATGACCAGATAGGACCAGAGGCATAGGAAACGTTATTAGACTACAACAGAATGAGATGTAGGTTTGGCTATTAGAGCAATACACGATGATGTAGGCTGACTGGAACTGGAGAGATGACTGGACTGGAATTGGGTTGATGGACTAAACTGGAACTAGATTAATGACTTTACTGGACTGAGGTTGATGATTGGACTGGAACCAAGTTAATGACCGGACTGGAACCAGACAGGCAACCGAACTGGAACAGATGAGACAGTTTGACATCAGTAGGTATTGAGAGCACAGAACCAGACTGGCTTCTTGGAAAGCGATGTTGCACTGACAAGGAGACGGTGCACAGGAGGTACTTTTATAGGGGCTGCTAAGACTCAATTGGCTAATGGAGGTGATGCCAATGTATAGTCTAAGTGGAGGATATTGGCTCAGATGATCCATTCCAATATGGCGGTGCCCATGCCGGGCTGCCGACACAAACTCTTGAGTACATGACTGCGGCGAGGCATGGTGCAGGGAATGACATGCAGAGACCACAGGAGAGGACTTCAGTGCCAGCTGGGTAAGACAGCATAGGGGTAAGCAACTCACCTGAGCACTCCGGAGTGTGAAACATATTTTGTTTCCACAGTTGCACATGCTCCTCAGCTAATTGCAGTCTGGATTTTATATACAATATGTGACTGATATTACCTTGCTAATCTGCCACACTGTAAATCATAGAAAAATTAATATGGGAAAATGTTTTTTTTTTTAAATTAGGTAATAGTAGCAGACGAGAATCCCAGCCCCCATCCACCCGCCATTTTACTTTTTCTATTTTTATTCTACATTTTCCCATGAGTTCAAGCCTGCATTGCAGTGTAAAAATAAAGCTGTGCAGTATTTATGGATTACATGCAGAAGCGAACAGTCATTGGGGGTCATTCCGAGTTGTTCGCTCCTTGCCGATTTTCGCTATGCTGCGATTTGCTGCTAAATGCGCATGCGCATGGTACGCAGCGCGCATGTGCTAAGTTATTTAACACAAAACAAAGCAGTTTTGCTGGTGTTCGTACGACGCTTTTCAGTCGCACTGCTGAAAGGGGCGTTTCTGGGTGGTAACTGAGCGTTTTCCGGGGGTGTGCTAAAAAACGCAGGCGTGTCAGGGAAAAACGCGGGAGTGTCTGGAGAAACGGGGGAGTGGCTGGCCGAACGCAGGGCGTGTTTGTGACGTCAAACCAGGAACTAAATAGACTGAGGTGATCGCAATCTGTGAGTAGGTCTGGAGCTACTCAGAAACTGCTAAGAATTATTTATTAGCAATTCTGATAATCTTTCGTTCGCAATTCTGCTTAGCTAAGATACACTCCCAGAGGGCGGCGGCCTAGCGTTTGCAATGCTGCTAAAAGCAGCTAGCGAGCGAACAACTCGGAATGAGGGCCATTACACGGCATGCAAAAATAAAAAGTACAGCGTTTGCACCTCTTGCATTGCAACATTGGTGGTCATTCCGAGTTGTTCGCTCGGTAATTTTCTTCGCATCGCAGCGATTTTCCGCTAATTGCGCATGCGCAATGTTCGCACTGCTACTGCGCCAAGTAAATTTGCTATGCAGTTAGGAATTTTACTCACGCATTACGAGGTTTTTTCTTCGTTCTGGTGATCGTAATGTGATTGATAGGAAGTGGGTGTTTCTGGGCGGAAACTGGCCGTTTTATGGGTGTGTGTGTAAAAACGCTGCCGTTTCTGGGAAAAACGCGGGAGTGTTTGAAGAAACGGGGGAGTGTTTGGGCGAACGCTGGGTGTGTTTGTGACGTCAAACCAGGAACGAAACTGACTGAACTGATCGCAGTTGCCGAGTAAGTCTGGAGCTACTCAGAAACTGCTAAGAAGTGTCTATTCGCAATTCTGCTAATCTTTTGTTCGCAATTTTACTATGCTAAGATTCACTCCCAGTAGGCGGCGGCTTAGCGTGTGCAAAGCTGCTAAAAGCAGCTTGCGAGCGAACAACTCGGAATGAGGGCCATTGTTTGTTACTTGCTCTTTCCTGCCTTACTCTCAACTCACAATCAACACCATAGTATTTGTGCTTTCATAGTATTATGCAGCAATTTCCTTGTATTTTGCAGTTCATTACAATAATATAAATGTAACACAATGCTGTATACAGTATACAGTATATAAAGCTGCTTAGATTAAAATATTTTCCTTTTTCTCAAGTTACAATTTAATTTAAGTAGACAAATACTGTATAAGGGCCCTTTTTCCGAGTTGTTCGCTCGTTAGCTGCTTTTAGCAGCATTGCACACGCTAAGCCGCCGCCTACTGGGAGTGAATCTTAGCTTTGCAGAATTGCGAACGAAAGATTTGCATAATTGCGAATAGAAATTTCTTTGCAGTTTCTGAGTAGCTCGGGACTTACTCTGCCACTGCGATCAGTTCCGTCAGTTTCGTTCCTGGTTTGACGTCACAAACACACCCAGCGTTCGCCCAGACACTCCCCCGTTTCTCCAGCCACTCCCACGTTTTTCCCAGAAACGGCAGCGTTTTTCCGTACACACACCCATAAAACGGCCAGTTTCCGCCCAGAAACACCCACTCCCTGTCAATCACAATCCGATCACCAGAACGAAGAAATTTCTTCGTTAAGCCGTGAGTAAGATACCTAACTTTTTGGCAAATTTACTTGGCGCAGACGCACTGCGAACATTGCGCATGCGCAGTTTGTGACAAATCGCTCCGTTGCGAAAACCACTAACGAGCGAACAACTCGGAATGAGGGCCAAGGCCTGATGCTGAATTGAATGTAAATCACCATTGATGCGCTTGCATTGCATATACAGAAATAAATGCAGTATACAGTATGCTGAGCTGTATGCATTATTGCAGTCGTCCCACCATCATACATACGCTTGGTTTGCTACTCGTCATTACCATTAGTGAATACTTGCACTAGCCTATGGGGGACATTCCGAGTTGATCGCTTGCTAGCAGTTTTTAGTAGCCGTGCAAACGCTATGCCGCCTTCCACTGGGACTGTATTTTAGCTTAGCAGAAGTGCGAACGAAAGGATCGCACAGCAACTACAAAATAATTTTGTGCAGTTTCAGAGTAGCTTCAGACCTACTCAGTGCTTGCGATCACTTTAGACTGTTCAGTTTCTGTTTTGACATCACAAACACGCCCTGCGTTTGCCCAGCCACGCCTACGTTTTTCCTGGCACGCCTGCATTTTTTCAAACACTCCCTGAAAACGGTCAGTTGACACCCAGAAACGCCCTCTTCCTGTCAATCACTCTGCGGCCAGCAGTGTGACTGAAAAGCTTAGCTAGACCTTGTGTGAAACGACATCGTTCATTGTAATAGTACGATGCGCATGCTCATTGCGCCGCATGCGCAGAAGTGCCGATTTTTTGCCTTATTGCTGCGCAGCGACCAAAATCTGCTAGCGATCAACTTGGGATGACCAACTATACTTAGTACAAATGAAGCACCTGGAAACAGGTGTAGTGCTAAAACACACAAATGGGCATATGTTCAGATCAGGCCCAGCATTTGCCATAGAATGTCCAACTTGTGTAGGCATTTACCATGTTAGAGCAAACAAATGTCACAGCAAACACAATAATTTAATGTGGTTGGTTAACAGGCTTCTCCCTATTTTATGAGAAGTCCCTCCACCCCTCCCTTAATTTACATTACTCTTTAAAAATTGGAGTTTTCCTGTTTGCTCACACTACAGCTCTCCAATACATATTTATGTATTTATTTATTAACAGTTTCTTATATAGCGCAGCAAATTTCGTTGCGCTTTACAACTAGACACAATTAGAAGACAAAACTGGGTAGAAGCAAACAGTAATAGAGGTAGGAGGGCCCTGCTCGCAAGCTTACAATCTAGTGGAAGTGCTTATTTATTTATTTTTTGCAAAGAAAATATTTAATGAACTTAACATTTAAAAATAAGAAATTTTAATTTCAGAGGCTGCACAATTTATATATATATATATATATATATAAAGTCCAGAGGTGAAGCGCACACACTTAAAGGATGTTAGAAGGGTGCCGTGTCAATTGTTATTGATACCATAGTTCCCAATGCTTACCCTGAAAGGGTTTAGACAAAAGGAGACCAGCACACCACCATATGAAAAAATATGAAAAGCATTTAATGAATCAGTAGCATTATCAGGCCTTTTGAAAAATTTTTTTAGTACTCATCATGAGGCTTTCAGCAGTATTCAAGCAGAACAGCCATCCCAACGGCCCGTTTCGGTTGTCACACCTTCATCATGGGGTCAGCTACAACATAGTGTTCAAACAGAGAACCTTATAAAGCTGTGCAATTTGCATAAATCAGATACACCTGTTTTGCCCAATCACCAGTGATTCAAAAACCTCCCAGGGGTATGTGAACAGACCAGTGTGGAACTACAAAAGCAAGACAAAGTTGCCCAGACCACTATCAACAGTTCCGTTGTACCGGAAGTGACAACACGCGACCGCGTTTGTCAACATCCGCCATGTAACGGACCTCAAGTGCCGGGGTACGTTTCCACGGCACTAGCATAAGTACCGCTGTGCCGGAAGTGATGTCGCGTCATCGCGACAATCAACTTCCGCCAATACAAAAACCGGCCTCAGATCACTGGCAATGTCACCGCCTATGTGTTCAAGGTACACAACTTGTCACATACATTAATCTGTACATAAAAATAAAAATAAAAAATACAGCATAAGAATATCAAATGAAAAAAGAAAATAACACATAATAAAAAGTATATTATAGGACATAATGAAAAATAACCTGTATGTCGATACTTATTCTACGGGCCAATAGGTCCTATATAAATATCATCTTAAACAGGCATACAAAGCCGCATTAGTAGGAGAATATCGACATAGAGGCTAATTGATCATAAAAAACAAATTATATAAAAAACACAAAAATAGAAATGGTAGTAAGTTGCATTAGTGGCATTGTCAACAGCGATCCCAGATAGAGACAATATAAAGTATACTATCTTGGTCAGTTGACTGTAAAACAGTAGTACCAATGAAAATTCAAATGAAAGGAGTCAAAATAAGTTCTTCATTCAAACCACTGGGCGCAGTTGAATTTAACTTGTAGATCCATTCACATTCACGTTGCAGAAGTAACCGATGTCTATCGCCTCCCCTACGTAGTGGGGGGATGTGATCTATTGGCATACATCTAAAGTCAGCCATAGTGTGACCACTAGTAACAAAATGCCTGGCTACTGGTGGTGTGCTGGAATCTAAAGCTGTAAAGGCCTTCTTGATTGAACTCCTGTGCATGGATATACGTTCCTTTAGCATACAGATAGTTTTACCCACGTAGAGTTTATTACATGGACAGAGAATGATGTATACCACATAGCGAGAATCGCACGTCAGTCGATGTCTTATAGTATAGCTACTTTTGGTAATTGGATGTTGTCACGTTTGAATAGAGAAAGGAGGATCACAAATTATATGTGATCTAAGGTGTGGTGATTACCTGCAGGAATAATCACCAATAATGTTTTCAAGTGACTGTGTGTATATATATATATATATATATATATATATATATAACGTTGTATTCTTTTCAGCCGAGATGTGACAACATGGCTGACATGCAATGTCCTGCATTTGACCCCCATAGGTCCAGGCCAAAAGAGATCTGAAGACCATAAAGTTTTAGATGACATTCCTAAATCAAAAGCAGAGATTTGCAAGCTCTGGACATTGAGGGCTGATAAGGCCATTTGTTGTTGTGTCAACAGAGGGGCTGTAAACAGACCAGAAATCCTGTTTCCTGGCTAATGTCATAAACCTTGCTTTCCCCCCTTGGCTGTTGCCAAGCACCAAGTATGTAAAACCTGGTGTAGGTGTTTTGTCCAGCAGGAAAGTGGTTAAAAATCCCAAGGGAGGGGGCCTGATGAAGCTGGAGACTATATCTGTCCCACTCATGAAGATAGGAGTTGTGATCTCTTGGGGATACAGCTAGTATGCTGGAGGTGACCTGAGTTTCTGTGAAGTCCCCCACAACAGAAATACTTAAAACTTGTTGCGTAAGTGTAAAGGTTTTTGTAAGTTTTATTTCCTTTTCATTTATTGAGATTGCTGTATTCTGTGTGTGTTTTTAAAATATTCTTAATAATCTTTGTAACCTTTTTGTAACCAAAGCTCTGAAGTATTCTTGAAATTAAAATCCTAATTTTAGTTCTGATCCTGTTGTTCTTATGAACTCCAACGCCTGTGTGGCTCACGCCTATCTATTTTTCTAAGTATTGCAGTGTGTGTGTGACAGGTAAAGCTAAAGACGCCTGCAACGTCCGTAATACGTTGAAAAGTCTTTGCTGGTGGCAGCTGAAAGTATTTAAATAATCCCGTGTGTCAAAATTGACCCCCGTACGGCGCATGCGGCAATTCTCAAATTGGCGTATTTGTGGAATTGGCCGGCAGCGTCGTCACAAAGTGGTGGCAAGCGGTGGGATGATAATTGTTTGTTTTTATCTAAGAACTTAAGTGAAGGTGGTAATAATTCCGTGAGCGGAACATCCACTTCACCAGAATCAGAACTCAGAGCTTTATTATAATTGTAAAATCCACACAGTGAGTGGCAGTCTCTGTTCCCCTCCCCTTCTCTTGTTTTTCTTTTCTATTATTTTATTTTGGCGAAAATGAGATAAAAAATGACTAAGTCTAAGCATCTGATGAAGGATGATGGCAAATTTGTGCGTGGGAATGATGCATCGCCCTGTGCTGCCGAGACAGTAGGGGATGTATTGCGCACTGGACTATTACGTACTTCGGGTAGTAATGGTGCCATGCTGATTTCTGATGTGGACTCTGTTATCGACGCAAGGTCTGTGCATATGGCCTTGGATGAATATTCGCCAAAGGATATCAAGTATGGGAAAGATACAGAGCATCACGATGGCTGCAAACCTGTGCGTGGAAATGATACATCGGCCTGGGCTGCTGAGACAGTAGGAGATTTATTGCATGCTGGACTATTATGTACTGCGGGTAGTAATAGTGCGTCGCTGGATTCTGATGTGGACTCTGTTATCGATGTGAGGCCTGCTGTGGCTGCCTCAAATGTGGATCTTATCCCGCCGTTCCTGGGAACTGTCGGAGCTGCATGCTGGACAGGGAAAAAGTGTTCCAGTGCACGAGAGGAGAGAGAGATAGGGCCTGCCAGTGCTGCACAGCTGGTGCAGAGGGAGAGTCCTATGGCAGAAACGAGTTCTGCAAACCGAGTAGCTAAGAGAAAATGTGAGCTACAAATTGCATCGCGACAAGAAAGTGATTGCTCGCGATACCATGAGACCAGGGAGGTCACTGTTAAACCTTGCCTGGATCAAGTCCCTAGTATAACGGACTATGTGAACGTGGACAGTACTGCAAATACCCAGTGGAGGTCAGGCACCTCTTACAGCTACACTGAAGATCCTGACCTGGATAAGTATTTACAGAGTGCAATTTCATCTATGAAGTCATCTCCAGCCTGGGCAACCCTTATGCATCTGGGGCAACAGATCCTTGCCGAACGCCAAGCAGCTCTGGAACGTGAGGCTGCCAGGGAGATGGCAGAAAATTCCTGGCAACCATCCGAGACAGAGTCAGAAGAGCCATGGTGGGATGACCCAGCTGAACTGTTTGCCAGGATGAGTACAGATGAGCTAATCAATGAATGTCAGCTGCAAGGTATCTCCTGCTGCAACAATTCCCGCAGGGAGATGATCATGCAGCTCACCTATGCACAGGACGATGAAAGCAACGCCTTCAGCCAGTATCGTGCAGAGTTTCGCAGCTGGGGAGCCGATGCAAGTCCTGGGATATTGCTGAGAGAACTGGCGGAATGTTTTGAATTAGCGCAGCAAGAGGCCTATGATTGTGGAAAGCTCGCTACCCCATTTTGGAAGGATCAGTGCCGCCGGGTAGATGCTGAATGGCATCGCCTACAACAGCTTCCGTTACCAGCTTTAGAAACAAAGGTCCAGCCTGCAGGGGTGCCCCACGAGGAAAAGGTACCCCTTCCTGTTAACATCGTTGTGGAGCCTGCTCCTGAGACATCACATCACAAGGCCCAGTTTAAACTGCTGGGAGAAGATGAGGAGGTGAGCAGCATGCTCCCAACAGATGCCCAAGATTTGTTGCTGGAAGAGGCTGATTTTCAAGAGAACCTGATTGAGGAGGAGATTATGTCGACAAGAGAGGTGGGAGTGTCAGATATTATTCCCAAGAATGTGTTCGTGAGAACTGACTTTGGACAATTGATAGCACAATCTGTGCCTGACATTTCTAAGTCGGTTGAAATATGTGAATCATCTCAGGTAGTATGTGATGATGCTAAACCTTGCAATGGTATTGCTCTGTGTACAGTGCCTGTAATGCTATGTGATGCTGCTTTATCTTGCACAGAAGTGACTCTGGGTAAAAACTTAGTGCCCCGTGAACATGTTGCATTTCCTACTGTGACAGAGACTTGTGATAATACCAGTGAAATGAACGGTATTGCTGCAGGAACTAACCCTTCTTTTCCTCAGGGGACACCCGCTGATCCACACAACATTATTGCCGATGTATGTGATGCTGAGAATGTTACCAACCAGTGTGAACTAGAAAATAACATGCCAATGTCTATGTGTAGGGACAAAGAAATGACTCCCTGTATTGTTGAAAATGTTCAAATTGATTTGCAGGTACTGAGGGGCCCCGAAAACAGGCAAACGTCTATGTATAAAGGAGGGGCAATGATTCCTTGTATTGATGATAATACTGTGTTGAATACTTTATGTGATACCACGCCTGGGGTAGCAGTAATGACACGCAGTGCAGCAGCACAGAAAATATGTGATTTAACCCCTGCAAGTGAGGAGGGTGACTCAAAAGCCAGAGATCTCCCTCCACCCACCTCCCTCCCTGTGAAAGTTGCAAGCTCAGATACTGGCCTAGGGAAGGGAGTCTATGGGGATGATGTATTGTCTTGTATACAGGTTACCAGTAATTCTGATGATGCATGTATCAATATAGGAAATAATGTGTCTGAGGGGAGGTGTGACCTAGCTATAGGTACCAAGCAGAGGGCAATGCAGAAGGGCTGCACATTAACCCTTGGAAAGGAATCAGAAAGTATTTCTGCTGATAAGAGACTGTCTCCTTTACACTTAGCAATGAAAGTTGAAAACTTATCAGTGTCAGGAATGACTGTGCTGGACATAGGCACTGATGTATGTAAAAAGTGTGAAATTGTGGTCAACCAGAATGAGAATCCCCATTTACAAGTGCCAGGTGTTAAGATGAACAAAAGGTTTGGACAGAAGTGTGATGCAAGTTCTGCCATGCAAACCCCCCTGTGTCCTGACAGAGAACAGCCAGGGAGGGGTGGGCCACAGTCAGATGCTGCAGAACCTCTGAGGGGGAGGGCCTATCAACCTTCTCCTGCGGCTGAGCCAGGAAAGGAACATGTTATTCTCTCTCCAGGTGTAAGTAACAGGAGTGTAGAAGTATACAGTGGTTATTCACAGAGGTTGTGTATGGAGGTGGGCGACCCCAGTCTTGTGGAGGTAGGCCGTAGCTGTGACGTCACTGATACAATAACAGCAGAGATAGCAACACAGGGAGCACCGTGTACGAAAGAGTGTGTTCCCATCACAAAACACATATTTGCCCACTATACCAAGGAAGGGCAACCAGCTGATCCTGACTTAGCATCTGTAAGGACGCAGATCATTCAGAGAGGCTGGGGAGATAAATCAGGAAGGCTTTATCTCAGAAAAGCACATTTAGGTGAGGATCCCAATGTCCTAGGTATACCCCAAATGATGTGCAGGGAAACCTGTCCAGAGCATCCTGTAGGACAAGATGCCCTGACCTCCGGGCCCGTGTGGGTGAGGGGCAGGCCACCATATCAGGAAAGGGCACAAGGTGAGATTATGTGGAAGAAGAACATAGTCACCTGTCCCACCATGAGCATTAATCATGAGAGTACTCCCGTTGGTAATATAGTCACCCATGTAGAGTTGGAAGTAACAGGGGATCATGTGAACCAAACGTGTAAAAATGTGTCTGATGTCGGTCAGAGTAAACTTAATAGATTGTCTGGATACAATAGGAAACTCCTGAGATGGAGTCTCACCTTGCAGCAGGGTGAACAAGTGGTCAGTAGCGCAGCAATGAGTCGGTGACGTGGGTCACCGCCCCTTGTGCGCCATTTGCCAGGGGAGATGTCACGTTTGAATAGAGAAAGGAGGATCACAAATTATATGTGATCTAAGGTGTGGTGATTACCTGCAGGAATAATCACCAATAATGTTTTCAAGTGACTGTGTGTATATATATATATATATATATATATATATATATATATAACGTTGTATTCTTTTCAGCCGAGATGTGACAACATGGCTGACATGCAATGTCCTGCATTTGACCCCCATAGGTCCAGGCCAAAAGAGATCTGAAGACCATAAAGTTTTAGATGACATTCCTAAATCAAAAGCAGAGATTTGCAAGCTCTGGACATTGAGGGCTGATAAGGCCATTTGTTGTTGTGTCAACAGAGGGGCTGTAAACAGACCAGAAATCCTGTTTCCTGGCTAATGTCATAAACCTTGCTTTCCCCCCTTGGCTGTTGCCAAGCACCAAGTATGTAAAACCTGGTGTAGGTGTTTTGTCCAGCAGGAAAGTGGTTAAAAATCCCAAGGGAGGGGGCCTGATGAAGCTGGAGACTATATCTGTCCCACTCATGAAGATAGGAGTTGTGATCTCTTGGGGATACAGCTAGTATGCTGGAGGTGACCTGAGTTTCTGTGAAGTCCCCCACAACAGAAATACTTAAAACTTGTTGCGTAAGTGTAAAGGTTTCTGTAAGTTTTATTTCCTTTTCATTTATTGAGATTGCTGTATTCTGTGTGTGTTTTTAAAATATTCTTAATAATCTTTGTAACCTTTTTGTAACCAAAGCTCTGAAGTATTCTTGAAATTAAAATCCTAATTTTAGTTCTGATCCTGTTGTTCTTATGAACTCCAACGCCTGTGTGGCTCACGCCTATCTATTTTTCTAAGTATTGCAGTGTGTGTGTGACAGGTAAAGCTAAAGACGCCTGCAACGTCCGTAATACGTTGAAAAGTCTTTGCTGGTGGCAGCTGAAAGTATTTAAATAATCCCGTGTGTCAAAATTGACCCCCGTACGGCGCATGCGGCAATTCTCAAATTGGCGTATTTGTGGAATTGGCCGGCAGCGTCGTCACAGATGTGTAAAGGTTTTTCCCAACAAGAGAAATCTGCAATTTGCACAGCCCGCACACTTATAGGCTCCTTTTTGCAGTGAAAGCCAATGCAAATTAGTGTGTATACCTGGACTAATGTCAGAGAATGTGATGCGTTCTCTTAAGTTGCGACTTCTCTTATAGCTGAAGAGAGGTGGATTCGTGCAACTAGGTCCAAGGATCGGGTCAGCTTGTAGTATGTGCCAATGCTTAGTAATGATCTTCCTAATTAAACCAGAGGAAGTGCAGTAAGTCGTAGGAAAAACCAATCTGTCAGAAGTAGCATCGACACGTTGTGTAGATAGAAGATCATCCTGTTTCAGCAGCAAACATCGATCTATTGCTTCATCGACTTCATCTTTACTGTACCCCCGCTGGATGAAGTTATCACCCATTTTGTGTAGGGCTATAGGGAGCTTAGAAGGATCTGATGTTGTTCTAACAACTCTAACGAGTTGTGAGTAGGGGAGTCCTTTCTTCAAGGGCCGTGGATGAAAGCTGTCTGCCAAAAGTAGTGTATTTTTGTCCGTGGGTTTTTTGAATAATTCCGTATGGAAGGAGTTATTTTTAATAGATACCAAAACGTCCAGGAACTCAATACTGTCGGCACTACTCCTGCACGTGAAAGTGATGTTCTCAACCTTATGGTTTAATTGCTCCACAAACAATTCTAGATCTACAATTGTCCCTGACCAAACAAAAAATAAATCATCAATATACCGAAAATAACAACTTATAAATTTGGAGAAAAGTGGATCTGATGTGATATATGTGGTCTCAAAATCATACATAAAAATATTGGCATAAGACGGTGCCATGTTTGAACCCATGGCGGTTCCTTGAAGCTGTAAAAAAAATGCATTATTAAACAAAAAATAATTTTTATGCAAAATAATCTCCATAAGCAAAATCAAATAATCAACAGGTGGACCTTTATAATGGGGATTAAGCATCAATACACGGCGCACTGCCTCAATGCCTGCATTGTGTGTAATATTCGTATATAGACTGGTTACGTCCAAGGAAACCAAAAGACAGTTAACAGGTGGTATCCCAAACTGTTTTAATTTCAACAAAAAGTCAGTAGTATCTTTCAAATGATAGGGATTTTGTAGTACCACGGGCTGCAAAAAATAGTCACAATATTGTGAGAGGGTTTGACATAAAGAGCCACGTGCCGAGATTATAGGTCTGCCAGGCGGCAGACTGAGAGACTTATGTATCTTCGGCAGAATATACAGAAGAGGGATTTTGGGAAAATCCTGTATCAAAAAGTTCTTGGTGTGTACATCAATCCATCCATTAGTGAAACCAAGTTCAATGATGGAATCAATTTCTCTTTTATATAAACCAGTAGGGTCAAAAGATAATTTTTTATAGCAACTCTGAATGGACAGTTGCCTGTCCACCTCCCTGATGTAGTCATCCCTGTTAAGGACAACAATACCACCGCCTTTATCGGCGGGGCGAATTATGATTTGTTGGTTATTTTTCAAGGACTGTATTGCTTTAATTTCATTAGAAGTTAAATTTTGAAAGTGTTTTTTCTTGTGTCTGATCTTAGGTATTGTGTCCCTCTTAACTAGGCGTATGAAGGTTTCTATAGCAGAGTTATTACTAGGTGGATCAAATGTACTTTTTGCTGAAAAAGGTAAATGTCTAGCAGTACTGGTTGTGTTGCCTTGTCTAGAAAAAAAGTCTTTTAGTCTGAGTTGTCTGTGAAATCTATATAATTCAGTCTCCCATTGGAAGTCAGTTTGTTGAAAGGTCTGTACAAAGGTTAATCCTTTAGTTAACACTGCATGTTCCGGCTCACTGAGAATATAATCAGAGAGATTAAAAACAACTATTTCTTCAGTGTTTTTGGTAATCTGTCTGGGCCCCTTCTTATGTTTGACCCCCCCTCGTCTGCAGGGTTTCTTTCTGTGTGATTTTTGTTGCGTGTAAGTGTCTGCTCCCTTAAAAAAGATTTCTTGGAGGAGGAGGACTGATCTGAGTCACTTTGTGATGTGTGTGACTCTATGTCTGTAAATGTCCGATTCTGTCTATATCTATTTGTTTGTGCACCTCTCCAAACCCTTCGGGTACTTTGATTCAAAAGCCAATAATAGACTCGTGAGTCTTTGTAGTCATCCTTGACTTTTCTATATTTGATTTTTTTAAAGGCTATTAGTTCATTTTTGAACTTTAGTATATTTTCATTCAGTTTGGTGAACCACTCAGTATTACTGTCTTTTTTAAAACATCAGTTCCACTTTCCTCACAAGCACTAATGTCCAACTTGAGACTCTCCATTTCCGTATTCACTTGCTGTATAACTAATATCATCAAATCAAAGCTGCACTGGTTTAAGATCAGGCACCACTGATGGCAAAATTCCTTGTTATTGCGACCGATCGTAGGCTGGTTTTTGATGCGGAAGCCACGTGGAATCAATTTGTCTTTGTGGTATTGTGAAAGTGTCAAACCGTGGAGTTCTAATTCCACGAGACGCTTATTTAGTTTAAGCAGATCAGAATAAACATCGTTGGGGCTATCCGCATCAAAAGCCAGCTGCTCTGTATCTTTAAACAGAATTTTGGATATGTCTTTTTCTAAAAAACGCTTGGTGCCAGTGAGGTCGCCAAAATCTGAATCCATAGCAGCTTATCAATGGACAAAAGTGGTATATCAACCACTGCAAAAAACAAAAAAAATTTAACAATAAAAAAGTAAATAAATTTCTAACTAAACAATAACTGTTTGTGGTGCAATTCACAAAATCAAAACATATGGTACTAGATAAAGTCCAGAGGTGAAGCGCACACACTTAAAGGATGTTAGAAGGGTGCCGTGTCAATTGTTATTGATACCATAGTTCCCAATGCTTACCCTGAAAGGGTTTAGACAAAAGGAGACCAGCACACCACCATATGAAAAAATATGAAAAGCATTTAATGAATCAGTAGCATTATCAGGCCTTTTGAAAAAAAATTTTAGTACTCATCATGAGGCTTTCAGCAGTATTCAAGCAGAACAGCCATCCCAACGGCCCGTTTCGGTTGTCACACCTTCATCATGGGGTCAGCTACAACATAGTGTTCAAACAGAGAACCTTATAAAGCTGTGCAATTTGCATAAATCAGATACACCTGTTTTGCCCAATCACCAGTGATTCAAAAACCTCCCAGGGGTATGTGAACAGACCAGTGTGGAACTACAAAAGCAAGACAAAGTTGCCCAGACCACTATCAACAGTTCCGTTGTACCGGAAGTGACAACACGCGACCGCGTTTGTCAACATCCGCCATGTAACGGAACTCAAGTGCCGGGGTACGTTTCCACGGCACTAGCATAAGTACCGCTGTGCCGGAAGTGATGTCGCGTCATCGCGACAATCAACTTCCGCCAATACAAAAACCGGCCTCAGATCACTGGCAATGTCACCGCCTATGTGTTCAAGGTACACAACTTGTCACATACATTAATCTGTACATAAAAATAAAAATAAAAAATACAGCATAAGAATATCAAATGAAAAAAGAAAATAACACATAATAAAAAGTATATTATAGGACATAATGAAAAATAACCTGTATGTCGATACTTATTCTACGGGCCAATAGGTCCTATATAAATATCATCTTAAACAGGCATACAAAGCCGCATTAGTAGGAGAATATCGACATAGAGGCTAATTGATCATAAAAAACAAATTATATAAAAAACACAAAAATAGAAATGGTAGTAAGTTGCATTAGTGGCATTGTCAACAGCGATCCCAGATAGAGACAATATAAAGTATACTATCTTGGTCAGTTGACTGTAAAACAGTAGTACCAATGAAAATTCAAATGAAAGGAGTCAAAATAAGTTCTTCATTCAAACCACTGGGCGCAGTTGAATTTAACTTGTAGATCCATTCACATTCACGTTGCAGAAGTAACCGATGTCTATCGCCTCCCCTACGTAGTGGGGGGATGTGATCTATTGGCATACATCTAAAGTCAGCCATAGTGTGACCACTAGTAACAAAATGCCTGGCTACTGGTGGTGTGCTGGAATCTAAAGCTGTAAAGGCCTTCTTGATTGAACTCCTGTGCATGGATATACGTTCCTTTAGCATACGGATAGTTTTACCCACGTAGAGTTTATTACATGGACAGAGAATGATGTATACCACATAGCGAGAATCGCACGTCAGTCGATGTCTTATAGTATAGCTACTTTTGGTAATTGGATGTGTAAAGGTTTTTCCCAACAAGAGAAATCTGCAATTTGCACAGCCCGCACACTTATAGGCTCCTTTTTGCAGTGAAAGCCAATGCAAATTAGTGTGTATACCTGGACTAATGTCAGAGAATGTGATGCGTTCTCTTAAGTTGCGACTTCTCTTATAGCTGAAGAGAGGTGGATTCGTGCAACTAGGTCCAAGGATCGGGTCAGCTTGTAGTATGTGCCAATGCTTAGTAGTAACTTTTTTATTGTTAAATTTTTTTTGTTTTTTGCAGTGGTTGATATACCACTTTTGTCCATTGATAAGATGCTATGGATTCAGATTTTGGCGACCTCACTGGCACCAAGCGTTTTTTAGAAAAAGACATATCCAAAATTCTGTTTAAAGATACAGAGCAGCTGGCTTTTGATGCGGATAGCCCCAACGATGTTTATTCTGATCTGCTTAAACTAAATAAGCGTCTCGTGGAATTAGAACTCCACGGTTTGACACTTTCACAATACCACAAAGACAAATTGATTCCACGTGGCTTCCGCATCAAAAACCAGCCTACGATCGGTCGCAATAACAAGGAATTTTGCCGTCAGTGGTGCCTGATCTTAAACCAGTGCAGCTTTGATTTGATGATATTAGTTATACAGCAAGTGAATACGGAAATGGAGAGTCTCAAGTTGGACATTAGTGCTTGTGAGGAAAGTGGAACTGATGTTTTAAAAAAAGACAGTAATACTGAGTGGTTCACCAAACTGAATGAAAATATACTAAAGTTCAAAAATGAACTAATAGCCTTTAAAAAAATCAAATATAGAAAAGTCAAGGATGACTACAAAGACTCACGAGTCTATTATTGGCTTTTGAATCAAAGTACCCGAAGGGTTTGGAGAGGTGCACAAACAAATAGATATAGACAGAATCGGACATTTACAGACATAGAGTCACACACATCACAAAGTGACTCAGATCAGTCCTCCTCCTCCAAGAAATCTTTTTTAAGGGAGCAGACACTTACACGCAACAAAAATCACACAGAAAGAGACCCTGCAGACGAGGGGGGGTCAAACATAAGAAGGGGCCCAGACAGATTACCAAAAACACTGAAGAAATAGTTGTTTTTAATCTCTCTGATTATATTCTCAGTGAGCCGGAACATGCAGTGTTAACTAAAGGATTAACCTTTGTACAGACCTTTCAACAAACTGACTTCCAATGGGAGACTGAATTATATAGATTTCACAGACAACTCAGACTAAAAGACTTTTTTTCTAGACAAGGCAACACAACCAGTACTGCTAGACATTTACCTTTTTCAGCAAAAAGTACATTTGATCCACCTAGTAATAACTCTGCTATAGAAACCTTCATACGCCTAGTTAAGAGGGACACAATACCTAAGATCAGACACAAGAAAAAACACTTTCAAAATTTAACTTCTAATGAAATTAAAGCAATACAGTCCTTGAAAAATAACCAACAAATCATAATTCGCCCCGCCGATAAAGGCGGTGGTATTGTTGTCCTTAACAGGGATGACTACATCAGGGAGGTGGACAGGCAACTGTCCATTCAGAGTTGCTATAAAAAATTATCTTTTGACCCTACTGGTTTATATAAAAGAGAAATTGATTCCATCATTGAACTTGGTTTCACTAATGGATGGATTGATGTACACACCAAGAACTTTTTGATACAGGATTTTCCCAAAATCCCTCTTCTGTATATTCTGCCGAAGATACATAAGTCTCTCAGTCTGCCGCCTGGCAGACCTATAATCTCGGCACGTGGCTCTTTATGTCAAACCCTCTCACAATATTGTGACTATTTTTTGCAGCCCGTGGTACTACAAAATCCCTATCATTTGAAAGATACTACTGACTTTTTGTTGAAATTAAAACAGTTTGGGATACCACCTGTTAACTGTCTTTTGGTTTCCTTGGACGTAACCAGTCTATATACGAATATTACACACAATGCAGGCATTGAGGCAGTGCGCCGTGTATTGATGCTTAATCCCCATTATAAAGGTCCACCTGTTGATTATTTGATTTTGCTTATGGAGATTATTTTGCATAAAAATTATTTTTTGTTTAATAATGCATTTTTTTTACAGCTTCAAGGAACCGCCATGGGTTCAAACATGGCACCGTCTTATGCCAATATTTTTATGTATGATTTTGAGACCACATATATCACATCAGATCCACTTTTCTCCAAATTTATAAGTTGTTATTTTCGGTATATTGATGATTTATTTTTTGTTTGGTCAGGGACAATTGTAGATCTAGAATTGTTTGTGGAGCAATTAAACCATAAGGTTGAGAACATCACTTTCACGTGCAGGAGTAGTGCCGACAGTATTGAGTTCCTGGACGTTTTGGTATCTATTAAAAATAACTCCTTCCATACGGAATTATTCAAAAAACCCACGGACAAAAATACACTACTTTTGGCAGACAGCTTTCATCCACGGCCCTTGAAGAAAGGACTCCCCTACTCACAACTCGTTAGAGTTGTTAGAACAACATCAGATCCTTCTAAGCTCCCTATAGCCCTACACAAAATGGGTGATAACTTCATCCAGCGGGGGTACAGTAAAGATGAAGTCGATGAAGCAATAGATCGATGTTTGCTGCTGAAACAGGATGATCTTCTATCTACACAACGTGTCGATGCTACTTCTGACAGATTGGTTTTTCCTACGACTTACTGCACTTCCTCTGGTTTAATTAGGAAGATCATTACTAAGCATTGGCACATACTACAAGCTGACCCGATCCTTGGACCTAGTTGCACGAATCCACCTCTCTTCAGCTATAAGAGAAGTCGCAACTTAAGAGAACGCATCACATTCTCTGACATTAGTCCAGGTATACACACTAATTTGCATTGGCTTTCACTGCAAAAAGGAGCCTATAAGTGTGCAGGCTGTGCAAATTGCAGATTTCTCTTGTTGGGAAAAACCTTTACACATCCAATTACCAAAAGTAGCTATACTATAAGACATCGACTGACGTGCGATTCTCGCTATGTGGTATACATCATTCTCTGTCCATGTAATAAACTCTACGTGGGTAAAACTATCCGTATGCTAAAGGAACGTATATCCATGCACAGGAGTTCAATCAAGAAGGCCTTTACAGCTTTAGATTCCAGCACACCACCAGTAGCCAGGCATTTTGTTACTAGTGGTCACACTATGGCTGACTTTAGATGTATGCCAATAGATCACATCCCCCCACTACGTAGGGGAGGCGATAGACATCGGTTACTTCTGCAACGTGAATGTGAATGGATCTACAAGTTAAATTCAACTGCGCCCAGTGGTTTGAATGAAGAACTTATTTTGACTCCTTTCATTTGAATTTTCATTGGTACTACTGTTTTACAGTCAACTGACCAAGATAGTATACTTTATATTGTCTCTATCTGGGATCGCTGTTGACAATGCCACTAATGCAACTTACTACCATTTCTATTTTTGTGTTTTTTATATAATTTGTTTTTTATGATCAATTAGCCTCTATGTCGATATTCTCCTACTAATGCGGCTTTGTATGCCTGTTTAAGATGATATTTATATAGGACCTATTGGCCCGTAGAATAAGTATCGACATACAGGTTATTTTTCATTATGTCCTATAATATACTTTTTATTATGTGTTATTTTCTTTTTTCATTTGATATTCTTATGCTGTATTTTTTATTTTTATTTTTATGTACAGATTAATGTATGTGACAAGTTGTGTACCTTGAACACATAGGCGGTGACATTGCCAGTGATCTGAGGCCGGTTTTTGTATTGGCGGAAGTTGATTGTCGCGATGACGCGACATCACTTCCGGCACAGCGGTACTTATGCTAGTGCCGTGGAAACGTACCCCGGCACTTGAGTTCCGTTACATGGCGGATGTTGACAAACGCGGTCGCGTGTTGTCACTTCCGGTACAACGGAACTGTTGATAGTGGTCTGGGCAACTTTGTCTTGCTTTTGTAGTTCCACACTGGTCTGTTCACATACCCCTGGGAGGTTTTTGAATCACTGGTGATTGGGCAAAACAGGTGTATCTGATTTATGCAAATTGCACAGCTTTATAAGGTTCTCTGTTTGAACACTATGTTGTAGCTGACCCCATGATGAAGGTGTGACAACCGAAACGGGCCGTTGGGATGGCTGTTCTGCTTGAATACTGCTGAAAGCCTCATGATGAGTACTAAAAATTTTTTTCAAAAGGCCTGATAATGCTACTGATTCATTAAATGCTTTTCATATTTTTTCATATGGTGGTGTGCTGGTCTCCTTTTGTCTAAACCCTTTCAGGGTAAGCATTGGGAACTATGGTATATATATATATATATATATACATACACATACTGTATATGTATATATATGTGTGACAATGTATCTCTTATTGCTATATTGCTAGACGAAGCAATTCTGTATTAGACATCGCAAGACATTAATTTCTTGTGCTGAATACCTTACAGTACTATTGTATGTTAACAGTATGTTGTTACTCGGTTGTCGTGGAGACGTGTAGTGGATGATGACGTCACATGTGGGCACTGTCAACCAGCTTCCGGTTCCTGCCGATTCACGTGGTGTGGTTGGTGGATTTAATGGTGAGTTTTTTTTCCTGTAATTTATCCTGATGACGAAGGAATTGTAACGCCTAACTGGGTTTGAGGATCCAGCAGCTGAGACTTGCCCAAGGAAGTAGTTGTCTGCGGATGAAGAAGACGAGGGGGTTGTATATAGTTCCTTCTCATGGGACAAGGGGCAATGGAGAACGTAGGCGGGATTAGGAGTCAGTGAGTTGTAGTTCTTGAGATTGAGGCTGAGGTAGAGAGCTGTGGCTTGTGAATGGTGACTTAAAGACGTAGTTGAAGACAAAGAACTGCGGACTGTGGCTTGAAAGACGAGGCTGTAGATAATGAACTGCGGAACTGTGAATGGTGGTTTAAAGACGTGGCTGGAGGCAGAGAACTGTGGACTGTGGCTTGGAAGATGGGGCTGTAGATACTGGAACCATCCGGCCCGGAGGACCTTACTAGGTCGGGGTTTCCAGGAGCACTTCCATGGATGGCAGTGGGTTAGCAACGGCAGGACTGCGGCAGCAGCTAAAAGATGGCAGGCAAAACCAGGGAGTACCAGGAAACGGCAAGAATCCTGGGAGCACAGAGCTATAGCACCTACAACTGGGTTGTAACTTGAAGCACTGGCGCCCCTGTCATGAACCAGCCCCCTTTTATAGGGAGAGATCTCCCTGGATTGCCTGAATACATAGGAAGCTAACACCTTATCCTCAGAATTGGTCTCCAACATGACGGTTCCCAGTACAGCAGACCTTTGCTGGCACCCAGACACTCCCTCGCCCCTGGTCTCCTAGTAACTGCCCTTGAGTGGGAGCCCCTGCAGCAGCGTCCAGCCGCCACGAGCGGACCCCTCAGCGCCGCCTACCTGCCTACATGTGTCTATATGAATTTATTTCCGGAGTGCCGCCGATTGTCTGCTGTATTTGGTAATCCTGGCATTTAGGATAGCTACGGAGGGCACCGGGTACATACTTGTTTATTGCGTGTGCTGCCTACTTGGATATACAGTATGTGTATGTACAGTATATATATATATATATATATATATATATTTTTTTTTTTATATATATGTATGTATATATATAGTATTGGGTCCACACTCACAGCTTCAGATATCCACCAGGCAGTGCTCCATAAAAGTAAATAAAGACCAATTCATACATATTCCAAAGTATATGCACTCACCAATAAAGTCCAACATAATTTTATTGTAGGCGTTTCATTGCAGCAACAAATAGTGTATCAACGTTTCGGCCCCAGTTGGACCTTTGTCAAGATGAGCAGCAATAATCAGCAATCATCCTGTAGCCCACACACTGTTTATATATAGAATATATATAATATATATATATATATTTTTTTATATATATATATATATATATATATATATATATATAATGTTGGGGAAAATATACAGTTAGAGGCCATATATTGATATGGTAACTGAATATCCAATTTCCAGTATTAGACAGTAATACTGTAAATGTTCAAATATTCATGAAGAAATTGGGATGGACTCATGCACAGCCATGCAGGTGTTATATAATAACATGAGGTATATTTAAAGTAAGATTTTAATATACTGTAGTGCTTGTATTTATGACAGTGGGATAATTTCTTATATTCCAGCCATACATTCTAAAATCAAATGCTGTCTTTTATCACTTTGTAATAAAAATAAAATACAGGTTGAGTATCCCATATCCAAATATTCCGAAATACGGAATTTTATGAGCGAGAGTGAAATAGTGAAACCTTTGTTTTCTAATGGCTCAATGTGCACAAAATTTGTTTAATACACAAAGTTATTAAAATATTGTATTAAATGACCTTCAGGCTGTGTGTATAAGGTGTATATGAAACAAATGAATTGTGTGAATGTACACACACTTTGTTTAATGCACAACTTTATTACAAATATTGGCTAAAATTACCTTCAGGCTGTGTGTATAAGGTGTATATGTAACATAAATGCATTCTGTGCTTAGACTTGGGTCCCATCGCCATGATATCTCATTATAGTATGCAATTATTCCAAAATACGGAAAAATACGATATCCAAAATACTTCCAGTCCCAAGCATTTTGGAAAAGGGATACTCAACCTGTGCTATCAATTTTTTTCATTTATTTTCTCTACCAACAACTATATAAATAATAAAAGAGTATAAGGCCCTATCTACAGGACTTCAAGGATCATAAAGCCTTGGAGCTCAGCCCGTCCTGACTGAGGTCATAAGATTCCAGCATCCTGACTAAAGAACAATAGCAGTCTGTCAAATCATATGAACCCATTGTTACAATTACAATAAATCTGAAAGGAGTGTCCTGTACTAAAAATTAATCTGTCAGATTAATCTTCTGTATAAGAAATATAATGTTTACTAATTTTATCAGCTCTATTTGCACTGTAAAACATCCACTATGTTTATACAGTACATAAGCTGTAAATATTAGAACTACATGACCCCTTATCAAAATGACATCTATAAAGGAACCAAAAAGCATAATCTACCTTTTGTTAAATCTCTTTGATCAATGACATTGCAAGGCATCATAGCAACACACAGGGCAAAGTTGCAGCTGTGTTTTACTCTTTCACCATGACATTACCACATACCTCCCAACTGTCCCGATTCCAACGGGACAGTCCTGCTATTTGGACACTGTCCCACTGTCCCACCTGTGAGTCGCAGTTTCCCACAGGTGGGTGGAGCAGTTGGGTGAGCCTTTGATCACCCACTGCTCTGCTCTGTAAAGATCTCTGAATAGATGGCATCTATAGAGTTTGGGCAAATAAGCCGGGGGCTGGCCATCTGCTTGGGGAGCACTGGGCATGCCGCCACCAAAATGCGTCCAACGAGTCTGTGCCGTGGGGCCACCCCCACTCTCCAGAAGCCACGCGCATGCATTCTAAGGCCACATACCCTTTCTGGGTCGCGGGGGACCCCGACTCAAGGGACAAAAAAATTAAGAGGTTACCAGGGGAAGAGCAACACAAAAATAGGGTCCAAAGAGGTATTAATAACAGTGAAGACGTGCTACACACTGAAAGAATGACTGTCTGTAGGTGTGAGCAAATTATGAGCCCTGTTCTGTGAAAAATTACTCCATTGCCACTTGAAAAACATTAAATAAGTATATGACCCTTATGGGATATCACAAATGATAATAGGTGTTATACAGTAGCTATTTAATAGGCATATGAAACAGCCTAGGCATGCCCCAGTGTTTGGAAGCTGTTAGGCAAACCTCTACAGATATCCAGTTTTTGCTGATTTGCTGTACATCTATAAGACGCATGCAAGGGCATAACAAAACTTTGTGGGCCCCATGGCAACATTTTGAAGGGGCTCCTGACGTAATGCTTCTAGAAAGACAGCTATCCGCAGCAGTTGTTCATATTAAGCCCCATAATAGTGCCCTAGTTCATTTTCTGAACCATAGTAGTGCCTTGGTTAATGTTATTCTCCATAGTACTGCCCTAGTTTATTTTATGAACCATGGTAGTGCCCTAGTTCATTGTAGTACTCCCAGTACACATTATCCAACCCAGTGATCACAATCATATTATGACTAGAGATGTGCACCGGACACTTTTTGGGTTTTGTGTTTTGGTTTTTGATCTGGATCTCCTTTCGTGTTTTGGATCTGGATTGGTTTTGCCAAAACCACTCTTGCGGGTCTTGGTTTTGGTTTTGGATCTGTTTTTTTCCCCCGAAAAAAAAAATCATCAAAACAGCTAAAATAACAGAATTTGGGGGTGTTTTTGTTCCTGCAGTATTATTAACCTCAATAACATTAATTTTCACTCATTTCCACCTCACTGCTAACAATATTGTTCACCAACATTGGGGGTCATTTCAAGTTGATCGTAGCTGTGCTAAATTTAGCCTCCCTGACATGCGGGGGGACGCCCAGCACAGGGCTAGTCCGCCCCACATGTCAGTCCGCCCCCCTGCACAAATACAAAAGCATTGCACAGCGGCGATGCCTTTGTATTTGAGGAGTAACTCCCGGCCAGGGCAGCTGCTGCGGCTGGCCGGGAATGAATTGTCGCCGCCGTGGCCTGCCCCCAATGGTCCGGCCATGCCTGCATTGGCCAGACCGCTCCCCCTAAACGGCAGCTTAACGCCACAGTTCAAACCCCTCCCGCCCAGCAACCACCTCTGTCTCAGAGGCGATCGTTAGGCAACGAAAGCTGCCATGCGCTGGTGCACTGCGGCGTATGCACAGTTCTGAACCAATCGCTGCGCTGTGACAAACTGCAGCGAGCGATCGGGTTGGAATGACCCCCAAAGGCTAAAGCCTGGCTGGCTAAACTAAGCAACAGAGCAGCTGTACAAACACATGGCAGTTATTTCTGTTTAAATATGTTTTACAAATTAGTAATGTATTAGCAATAGCCAATCAAACCAACTCACAAGTACTATTAATAGAAAACAATCCAACACATAAATTTCCTGAGAATCGTGTGTACAATATCATTGCTCTAAAGTAGTTACCAAACAGCAAAGAAAAAAAAATTAAACCATGTGTAAAATAGCAGCAGCAGACATTGATGCCCTTACACAAGTGCACATGCCCCCTGCACATGCCTATTCTCAGTGCCCAGTCTGTACCTCCCTCCTGGGTGCCCTGGGTAACTGAGGACTGGCACCCATGTAAAGCCCCGATCAATGAGCCTTTTTGTCGAGCAGCTCCCTCAAATCTCCCCAATCACAAAAAACAGCATTCCGTACCTGTGTAGTACAATGTAGAATACTTTCGGACACACAGTTAAATATTGACGTGGTCGGATACAGGGCGGGTCAGACACAGTGTGGTTTACAGTGCAGGTTGGATACAAAGTGGGTCGTATACAATGCAGGTTACAGTGTGGGTCAGATACAGTGCAGGTGGATACAGGGCAGGTCGGATACAGTGTAGGTGGAATTCATTGTGGGTTGTATATAATACAGATTGCATACAGTGCAGGTCGGATACAGTGTGGGTCAGATACAGTGCAGGTCATAGTGCGAGTTGGATACAATGTGGGTTGGTTACAATGGAGGCTACAGTGCAGGTTGGATACAGTGTGTGTCGCATACAGTGAGGGTTGGCTACAGTGCAAGGTCAGATACAGTGCATGTCGTATACAGTGCGAGATACAGTGCAGGTCAGATACAGTACGGGTCGTATACACTGTGAGTTGTATAAATTGTGGGTCAGATACAGCGTGGACCAGATAAAATGCAGGTTACAGTGTGGGACAAATACAGTATGGGTTGGATACAGTGCAGGTCGGATACAGTATGGGTTGGATACAGTGCAGGTTGAATACAGTGTGAGTTGGATACAGTGCGGGTCAAATACAATGCAGGTCGGATACAATGAGGGTCGGATACAGCACGGGTTTCAGTGCAGGTCAAATACAATGTGGTTCGGATACAGCATGGGTTACAGAGCAGGTCAGATACAGTGCAGGTTAGACACACCAATAGTGCACTTACTGCGACAGAAGGTTCTCAGTGCAGGGTTGTCAGCGGTGTCTTCAGTGTGGTGGTGCCAGCAGTGTTGGCAGTGCAGGGGTGCCAGCGGTGTCCTTAGAGTGGTAGTGTCGGCAGTGCAGAGGTGTCCTCAGTGCGGTAGTGTCGGCAGTGCAGGGGTGCCAACGGTGTCCTCAGTGCGGTGGTGCCAGCAGTGTCAGCAGTGCAGGGGTGCCAACAGTGTCCTCAGTGCAATGGTTCCAGAAGCGTCGGCAGAGCAGGGGTGCTAGCAGTGTCCTCAGTGCTGTGGTGCCGGCAGTGTTGGCAGTGCAGGGGTGCCAGTGGTGCCCTCAGTGCTGTGGTGCCAGTGGTGTCTTCATTGTGGTGGTGCTGGCAGTGTCGACAGTGCAGGGGTGCCAGCGTTGTACTCAGTGTTGCGGTGCCTGCAGTGTCGGTAGTGCAGGGGTGTCAGCAGTGTCCTCAGTGCGGTGGTGGCTGCAGTGTCAGCAGTGCAGGTGTAAAAGCGGTGTCCTCAGTGCAGTGGTGCCAGCAGTGTTGGCAGTGCAGGGATGCCAGTGGTGTCCCCTGTGCGGTGGTGCCGGCAGTATCGGCAATGCAGGGATGCCATCAATGTCCTCAGTGTGGTGGTGCCAGCAGTGTCGGCAGCGCAGGGGTGCCAGCGGTGTCGGCAGTGTGGGAGTGCTAGAGGTGTCCTCAGTGCAGGAGTGCCAGCAGTGTCCTCAGTGCAGGGGTGCCGGCAGTGTCGGCAGTGTGGGAGTGCTGCAGGAGTGCCAGCAGTGTCCCCAGTGCAGGGGTGCAGGCAGTGCGGACAGCAGTGTCGGCAGTGCGGGCGGCGGTGTCGTCAGCCTATGGGGAGATGCTGATTGGCTGTGAGCTGTTACAGATGGCTCTCTCAGCCAATCAGCTGTCTTCCATAGATTACTACGGAGACTGGCGTCCGAGCCAAAACCTCAGGATCCAACAGCGGGATCCTGAGGTTTTGCCTTGATTGGGGATCTGAGTTAGGCGCGCATAACCGAAGCTGACTCGGATCCGGGCCCAGATCCCCAAGTTCGGGCGGGTTCAGTTCTCAGGGAACCAAACCCGCTCATCCCTAAGTATGACATAGTGTCCCCAGTTCATATTATGTCACACTTCTACAGTGCCTCCACTACATATTGTGCCACATTACAGATTTCCAGTTCAGATTATGTAACATTATAAATGAATGACATCCAATTCATTTTATACCACATTACAATTAGTAAGTCCAGGGGCATAACTAGATATGTTGTAGGTCCCAAGGCAAAAGTGTGTAAGGGCCCCTACATATTACCCAAAATGGCCCCCTCTCAACTCTGGGCCCTATAGCAGCTGCACTCCCTACACCTATGGTAGCTTTGCCCTTGGTACCAACCAATCAGCTTCTAACTGTAATTTTACAGGATGTGCTATAAAAATAATAGAAGCTGATTGGTTGATACTTTACCTCTCTTCACTTTATCTCTCTCCAATATTTGATAAATCTCCCATAATTGAGGTGCTCAGTGGAAAAGAGGCACATGCCATATCTAAATGGATCTTGATTTTTTTCTGCCATAAAATTGCTTCTGGCATCTACTGCACTAATTTCTATCATAGTGGCATGTGCCTATATCTCACATGTAAGCTGGCACATATAAGTTTGTAAATGGACAGTATGTAATAAACATTGCAATAATATGCATTAACACTCTTCAAAAAACTTTAGTTAAGTAGAGATACTGTAAACACTCCTATAAGAAAATGAACAGATGTGTCCTAATTAATTTAAATAAATCCAATATCATTCCCCAATACACTATAGAACTAACAGTATATTACTGCTTATTAACAGTGAGGCTCACAGCACACCCTAATTCTGACACAGGAAAGTCATTAGGTAACACTAATATCCCAAAAAATCCAATAACAGTAAACAGTAGTCTTGCAAGGTAACAGGACTGTCAGTTCATTATAAACAGAGGTTACTGCCGGTCGGTGCATGACAAGGCCTTATATACAGTGGTGCATCCATAACAAACTAACAGAGGGAAGCACCATGACAGTATGGGGGTTTGTGCGCGCCGAAGGCGTGCTCCTGAGATGGTGGGTGTGGCCTCACAAAAATGGGCATGGCCTCAAAGGGAATGCCGTAGCCACGAGCCAGTAGGTGACAGGAAAGGGTAACTGAGAGAGGCGAAAAGTGATGAGGAGAGGCAGGGGGTGACGGGGAGATGGTGACGGGTTGGGATGTAAAAAGAATGCAAACACATTTCACCACATTCCGAATTGATACTAATTGCATATTTACTAACATATGTGATTAGTATCGTAATGCGATAAGTGAGCCCCCCCTGCGATACCTGGTGTGCCAGGTGAGAGGGTTGGCAGGGGTCTCCGTCATCTCCTGGTCCTGGGAGATGACGTGCAGGGAGTCGTGGGCTCCTCCTCCTCCTCCGGAGGAGGGACAGCCGGGAGGACAGCTGGCTGTGTTGCTGGGGGAGGAGGTTGGGAACCAGTGCAAGATGGGAAGCTGCCAGTACAAAGTTATTGGGGAAGGGGGTGGCGTGAGTGGCACTGGGAGGCAGAGGAGGTGGTATGTGGTAAGAGACTCATAGGCTTCTATAGGGTAATGCCATCAAAAACTGGCATACCCTCCGCATCGATAAGTGGGGAGCCGGGGGTTAGTACATACGAAAATGCAGTAAAAATCTGGAGTGGATGGTGCCTTGGAGAAGCAGAGGATGACAAGTGAGAGAGGGTGATGGGGAGTTAGTGACACAGGAGAGAGGCAGTGGGTGATGGAGAGAGTGGGAGATGGAAAGGCAGTGGATGACAAAAGTGGGTGGCAGGGAGAGGCAGTGGATGATGCCAGGGAGAGGCAAATGATGACAGTGTGATCTGAGAGGCATTAAGTCACAGGGACAGGGTGATGCAGGGCCGTCTTTTCCTATGGGCTCAATGGGCAATTGCCCAATTGACCAATGGCCCCACGTGTGTAAGGGCCATAGGCTGATAGCTAAGCGGCCCCTTTTCCCAGAGGTAACAGATTTTTTGAAAATCAGCCCTGGGGGACCAGAGATATTTGACTTCAAAGCAGCGGTACCCATCTGAGCCTGTTAATTGCTCTTCCCAGCCAGATATCTTGGGTTCTGTCTGACTTAGAGTTTTTATGAGGAGATGCTCTGAAAGCTGGGACTCTAACCTTTTGGTGGATACTGGCAGCTTGTCTCTACTATGCCCAGAACCTGAGATATCAGCCTTCCAGCAGCTGGTCCCTGCACCAGCTCTACATGCCTGGTATGCAGTTTTAAATTTTTGTTGTTGAATTGCTCTGGCTCCTGAACTCTGATCCCCAAGTCCCCAGTACTTCCTGAAAGGTGGGGCTCTCTAGTTTTTCATCGCAACTAAGAAATCTATTTCCAGGAACTGGAGATATTTTCAGTTAAGCAAGCTGCTCTCCCACCGGAAAATGATGAATATTAAGCCCACTCTGCTATCCACCCCGTCCCTAAGTATTAACCACCCTGGAAGTAATGTATCGGGCCCCTCCATTCAGACCAATGCTCCCTTCTACAGTTTAGTGTTCCCCCTCCTACCATTTGAGCAGTAAAGGAGAAATTAGCAGAAATTACTGCTCCAAATCCTACATGCTGAGTGCAAGATAAAACACCCCCTACCGCCCACAGAACATCAAGGCAGCCGCTGATAGCACCCCCCCCCCCCCATCCCTACCGCTTGAGGATGGGTAGGAGCCCCAGTGTATTGCTTTGACCAGGGGCCTACCATACTGTTAAGACGGCCCTGGGGTTATGGGGAGAGGCAGTGAGTGATGCCAGGAAGAGGGTGATAGGCATGGCAGAATTAACAATGGGGAAGGTGGAGTGCAGCTCCAGGCTCCCCATTGAAAATATGCTCACCGGAACCTCTCCAGTGCAGCCAGTGTTGACAGGAAAAAAAAAATCCTGTCATCACAAGCAGCTCAGCTCACTCAGTTCTCAGCTGTCTAGTCACCCCTCACCCTGAAGCAGCCGGACAAATTCCTGTCCACCCCATGGCCTCTCTAAAACTGCCTGCCAGTGGCAGGGTAGGAGGCACTGGAATGGGGTGGTCAGAGAGATGGTGTTGGACACTTGGTTGAATGCTGGATGGGCGGTACTTTGTGACTAGTGGGGCACTGGGCAGGATGGGAAGGGGGCAGTGAGATAAGGGTCTGAGGGGGTAACACTGGGCTGAGGGGGAGATCACTGTAACTGGACGGGCTGGAGTGTTCTAGGTAGTGATGAGCGGGTTCAGTTCCTCGGGATCCGAACCCGCCCGAAATTCACCCTTTTTTGCATGGTTCCGAGCAGACTCGGATCCTCCCGCCTTGCTCGGTTAACCCGAGTGCGCCCGAACGTCATCATCCCGCGGTCGGATTCTCGCGAGATTCGTATTCTATATAAGGAGCCGCGCGTCGCCGCCATTTTTCACTCGTGCATTAAAGATGATCGTGAGAGGACGTGGCTGGCGTCCTCTCAGTTTCTATGTTCAGTGTGCTGTAAATATCTGTGCTCAGTGTGCTGCAAATATCTGTGCTCAGTGTGCGGCAAATATCTGTGCTCAGTGTGCTGCAAATATCTACGTTCTCTGCCTGAAAAACACTCCATATCTGTGCTCAGTGTGCTGCAAATATCTGTGCTCACACTGCTTTATTGTGGGGACTGGGGACCACCAGTATTATATATGAGGAGTACAGTGCAGAGTTTTGCTGACCAGTGACCAGTGACCACCAGTATTATACGTTTTCTGCCTGAAAAATGCTCCATATCTGTGCTCAGTGTGCTGCAAATATCTGTGCTCACACTGCTTTATTGTGGGGACTGGGGACCACCAGTATTATATAGGAGGAGTACAGTGCAGAGTTTTGCTGACCAGTGACCATCAGTATTATACGTTCTCTGCCTGAAAAACGCTCCATATCTGTGCTCAGTGTGCTGCAAATATCTGTGCTCACACTGCTTTATTGTTGGGACTGGGGACCACCAGTATTATATAGGAGGAGTACAGTGCAGAGTTTTGCTGACCAGTGACCAGTGACCACCAGTATTATACGTTCTCTGCCTGAAAAAATGCTCCATATCTGTGCTCAGTGTGCTGCAAATATCTGTGCTCACACTGCTTTATTGTGGGAACTGGGGACCACCAGTATTATATAGGAGGAGTACAGTGCAGAGTTTTGCTGACCAGTGACCACCAGTATTATACGTTCTCTGCCTGAAAAACGCTCCATATCCGTGCTCAGTGTGCTGCAAATATCTGTGCTCACACTGCTTTATTGTGGGGACTGGGGACCACCAGTATTATATAGGAGGAGTACAGTGCAGAGTTTTGCTGACCAGTGACCAGTGACCACCAGTATTATACGTTCTCTGCCTGAAAAACGTTCCATATCTGTGCTGCATTGTAGTATATATAGTAGGAGTACAGTGCATAATTTTGCTGACCACCAGTATATAATATATAGCAGTACGGTACAGTAGGCCACTGCTCTACCTACCTCTGTGTCGTCAATTATACTATCCATCCATACCTGTGGTGAATTTAAGATTTGCACAGTATATATATAGTAGGAGGACAGTGCATAATTTTGCTGACCACCAGTATATATAATTTAGCAGTACGGTACAGTAGACCACTGCTCTACCTACCTCTGTGTCGTCAAGTATACTATCCATCCATACCTGTGGTGCATTAAAGTTGTGCGCAGTATATATATAGAAGTAGGACAGTGCATAATTTTGCTGACCACCAGTATATAATATATAGCAGTACGGTACAGTAGGCCACTGCTCTACCTACCTATGTGTCGTCAAGTATACTATCCATCCATACCTGTGGTGCATTTAAGATTTGCACAGTATATATATAGTAGGAGGACAGTGCATAATTTTGCTGACCACCAGTATATATAATTTAGCAGTACGGTACAGTAGACCACTGCTCTACCTACCTCTGTGTCGTCAAGTGTACTATCCATCCATACCTGTGGTGCATTTAAGTTGTGCGCAGTATATATATAGTAGTAGGACAGTGCATAATTTTGCTGACCACCAGTATATAATATATAGCAGTACGGTACAGTAGGCCACTGCTCTACCTACCTCTGTGTCATCAAGTATACTATCCATCCATACCTGTGGTGCATTTAAGTTGTGCGCAGTATATATAGTAGTAGGCCATTGCTATTGATATTTTACTGGCATATAATTCCACACATTAAAAAATGGAGAACAAAAATGTGGAGGGTAAAATAGTGAAAGATCAAGATCCACTTCCACCTAGTGCTGAAGCTGCTGCCACTAGTCATGGCCGAGACGATGAAATGCCATCAACTTCGTCTGCCAAGGTTGATGCCCAATGTCATAGTAGAGAGCATGTAAAATCCAAAAAACAAAAGTTCATTAAACTGACCCAAAAATCTAAATTAAAAGCGTCTGAGGAGAAGCGTAAACTTGCCAATATGCCATTTATGACACGGAGTGGCAAGGAACGGCTGAGGCCCTCTCCTATGTTCCTCATGACTAGTGGGTCAGCTTCACATGAGGATGGAAGCACTCATCCTCCTACTATAAAAATGAAAAGACTTAAGCTGGCAAAAGCACAGCAAATAACTGTGCGTTCTTCTAAATCACAAATCCCCAAGGAGAGTCCAATTGTGTCGGTTGCGATGCCTGACCTTCCCAACACTGGACGGGAAGAGGTGGCACCTTCCACCATTTGCACTCCTCCTGCAAGTGCCGGAAGGAGCTCCCGCAGTCCAGTTCCTGATAGTCAAATTGAAGATGTCACTGTTGAAGTATACCAGGATGAGGATATGGGTGTTGCTGGCGCTGGGGAGGAAATTGACAAGGAGGATTCTGATGGTGAGGTGGTTTGTTTAAGTCAGGCACCCGGGGAGACACCTGTTGTCCGTGGGACGAATATGGCCATTGACATGCCTGGTCAAAATACAAAAAAAAATCACCTCTTCGGTGTGGAATTATTTCAACAGAAATGCGGACAACTGGTGTCAAGCCGTGTGTTGCCTTTGTCAAGCTGTAATAAGTAGGGGTAAGGACGTTAACCACCTAGGAACATCCTCCCTTATACGTCACCTGGACCGCATTCATCAGAAGTCAGTGACAAGTTCAAAAACTTTGGGTGACAGCGGAAGCAGTCCACTGACAACTAAAACCCTTCCTCTTGTAACTAAGCTCCTGCAAACCACACCACCAACTCCCTCAGTGTCAATTTCCTCCTTACACAGGAAAGCCAATAATCCTGCAGGCCATGTCACTGTCAAGTCTGACAAGTCCTCTCCTGCCAGGGATTCCTCCGATGCATCCTTGAGTGTAACGCCTACTGCTGCTGGCGCTGCTGTTGTTGCTGCTGGGAGTCGATCGTCATCCCAGAGGGGAAGTCGGAAGACCACTTGTACTACTTCCAGTAAGCAATTGACTGTCCAACAGTCCTTTGCGAGGAAGATGAAATATCACAGCAGTCATTCTGCTGCAAAGCGGATAACTCAAGCCTTGGCAGCCAGGGTGGTGAGAAACGTGTTTCCGGTATCCACCGTTAATTCACAGGGAACTAGAGAATTGATTGAGGTACTGTGTCCCCGGTACCAAATACCATCTAGGTTCCATTTCTCTAGGCAGGCGATACCGAAAATGTACACAGACATCAGAAAAAGAGTCACCAGTGTCCTAAAAAATGCAGTTGTACCCAATGTCCACTTAACCACGGACATGTGGACAAGTGGAGCAGGGCAGACTCAGGACTATATGACTGTGACAGCCCACTGGGTAGATGTATTGCCTCCCGCAGCAAAAACAGCAGCGGCGGCACCAGTAGCAGCATCTCGCAAACGCCAACTCGTTCCTAGGCAGGCTACGCTTTGTATCACCACTTTCCAGAAGAGGCACACAGCTGACAACCTCTTACGGAAACTGAGGAATATCATCGCAGATTGGCTTACCCCAATTGGACTCTCCTGGGGATTTGTGACATCGGACAACGCCACCAATATTGTGCGTGCATTACATGTGGGCAAATTCCAGCACGTCCCATGTTTTGCACATACATTGAATTTGGTGGTGCAGAATTATTTAAAAAACGACAGGGGCGTGCAAGAGATGCTGTCGGTGGCCAGAAGAATTGCGGGACACTTTCGGCGTACAGGCACCGCGTGCCGAAGACTGGAGCACCAGCAAACACTACTGAACCTGCCCTGCCATCATCTGAAGCAAGAGGTGGTAACGAGGTGGAATTCAACCCTCTATATGCTTCAGAGGATGGAGGAGCAGCAAAAGGCCATTCAAGCCTATACAGCTACCTACGATATAGGCAAAGGAGGGGGAATGCACCTGACTCAAGCGCAGTGGAGAATGATTTCAACATTGTGCAAGGTTCTGCAACCCTTTGAACTTGACACACGTGAAGTCAGTTCAGACACTGCCAGCCTGAGTCAGGTCATTCCCCTCATCAGGCTTTTGCAGAAGAAGCTGGAGACATTGAAGGAGGAGCTAAAACAGAGCGATTCCGCTAGGCATGTGGGACTTGTGGATGGAGCCCTTCATTCGCTTAACCAGGATTCATGGGTGGTCAATCTGTTGAAATCAGAGAACTACATTTTGGCCACCGTGCTCGATCCTAGATTTAAAACCTACGTTGTATCTCTCTTTCCGGCAAACACAAGTCTGCAGAGGTTCAAAGACCTGCTGGTGAGAAAATTGTCAAGTCAAGCGGAACGTGACCCGTCAACAGCTCCTCCTTCACATTCTCCCGCAACTGGGGCTGCGAGGAAAAGGCTAAGAATTCCGAGCCCACCCGCTGGCGGTGATGCAGGGCAGTCTGGAGCGAGTGCTGACATCTGGTCCGGACTGAAGGACCCGCCAACGATTACTGACATGTCGTCTACTGTCACTGCATATGATTCTGTCACCATTGAAAGAATGGTGGAGGATTATATGAGTGACCGCATCCAAGTAGGCACGTCAGACAGTCTGTACGTATACTGGCAGGAAAAAGAGGCAATTTGGAGACCCTTGTACAAACTGGCTTTATTTTACCTAAGTTGCCCCCCCCTCCAGTGTGTACTCCGAAAGAGTGTTTAGAGCAGCCGCTCACCTTGTCAGCAATCGGCGTACGAGGTTACTTCCAGAAAATGTGGAGAAGATGATGTTCATCAAAATGAATTATAATCAATTCCTCCGTGGAGACATTCACCAGCAATTGCCTCCAGAAAGTACACAGCGACCTGAGATGGTGGATTCCAGTGGGGACGAATTAATTATCTGTGAGGAGGGGGATGTACACAGTGAAAGGGGTGAGGAATCGGATGATGAGGAGGAGGTGGACATCTTGCCTCTGTAGAGCCAGTTTGTGCAAGGAGAGATTGATTGCTTCTTTTTTGGTGGGGGCCCAAACCAACCAGTCATTTCAGTCACAGTCGTGTGGCAGACCCAGTCGCTGAAATTATGGGTTTGTTAAAGTGTGCATGTCCTGTTTATACAACATAAGGGTGGGTGGGAGGGCCCAAGGACAATTCCATCTTGCTCCTCTTTTTTCTTTCATTTTTCTTTGGATCATGTGCTGTTTGGGGACTATTTTTTGAAGTGCCATCCTGTCTGACACTGCAGTGCCACTCCTAGATGGCCAGGTGTTTGTGTCGGCCACTTGGGTCGCTTAGCTTAGTCACACAGCTACCTCATTGCGCCTCTTTTTTGCTTTGCATCATGTGCTGTTTGGGGACAATTTTTTTAATCTGCCATCCTGTCTGACACTGCAGTGCCACTCCTAGATGGGCCAGGTGTTTGTGTCGGCCACTTTGGTCGCTTAGCTTAGTCACACAGCTACCTCATTGCGCCTCATTTTTCTTTGCATCATGTGCTGTTTGGGGACAATTTTTTTAAGCTGCCATCCTGTCTGACACTGCAGTGCCACTCCTAGATGGGCCAGGTGTTTGTGTCGGCCACTTGGGTCGCTTAGCTTAGTCACACAGCTACCTCATTGCGCCTCTTTTTTTCTTTGCATCATGTGCTGTTTGGGGACTATTTTTTGAAGTGCCATCCTGTCTGACACTGCAGTGCCACTCCTAGATGGGCCAGGTGTTTGTGTCGGCCACTTGTGTCGCTTAGCTTAGCCATCCAGTGACCTCGGTGCAAATTTTAGGACTAAAAATAATATTGTGAGGTGTGAGGTGTTCAGAACAGACTATAAATGAGTGGAAATTATGGTTATTGAGGTTAATAATACTATGGGATCAAAATGACCCCCAAATTCTATGATTTAAGCTGTTTTTGAGGGTTTTTTGTAAAAAAACACCCGAATCCAAAACACACCCGAATCCGACAAAAATTTTCAGGGAGGTTTTGCCAAAACGCGTCCGAATCCAAAACACGGCCGCGGAACCGAATCCAAAACCAAAACACAAAACCCGAAAAATTTCCGGTGCACATCACTAGTTCTAGGTGGGGGTAGTGAGATGGGTGCAGTGGCATAGTGGGGTCACACAAGGATTTACCTCTAACCAGTGATTTACCACCCCTGTACCCTCACACTACAGTGGGGACTGCCACTTCCCCAGCTGCTGCCCTGCACTGATGATAATGCCCTGTACTAAGGCTGCCTGGTACCATCCCTGAGACAGGCAGGAGGAAGGTATCTGGGGTAAGACAGGAAGCTGGCACTTTTACCTGAGGAGATCCGGGTGCAGGCGGGGAGCAGCAGGATGACGGGTGCACACAGGGAGCAGCAGGATCCCAGGAGCAGGCAGGCAGCAGTAGGACGTCGGATACAAAAAGGGAGCAGCAGGAAGCACTTAGGAGCTGGACAGGGGGAGGAAGGGAGAGCAGATACTGCACAAACTTAAACTAACTGGAAGATTTTGAGTGCAACAATACTGCACCATCTGGGGAGATCACCATTTGAGCATTCTACTATACTCATCATGAGTACAGTGCCAGCCTGTGTGTGTCAACCGTACATATTGTCCATCCTTGTATTGCTGCACTATTAATTATTTAAAAAAAAGATTCCTAAATGACATGGGGGGCAAATGCCTTGGTGCGCCCCCCCTGAATCCACCTATGCTAATATATATGTATATTGACTAGCATAGAAATACAGTCCTGACACAGGATTATAAAACTTAGTGGGAAACTATTCCCCACAAAGGGTGCAAGTTGCAGTGTAAATGCCGGCAATGGCACCCCGAGTTCACACCCTTCACGGAATCTTCTAGTGCCAGACCCGCACATTTGTATTCACAGGCCATTGGGGATGCAAACTAAATTATGCCTTTCGGCAGTACCGTGAGTGCAGCACACAGCCACACTTACTTGCACCTGCGAATACATTGCGGTAATTGGATTCCTCCCATATTGTGTATGTAACAACAACATTCTCACCCAAATGATATTCTCCTCAGGGTCAGACTCTTCCTCCAAAAGCTGGCACAACAATAAAGATGGATGAAAGTCCTGATTTCTGAACTTCAGTGGCTTTGCTGAAAGTCTCTGTCACCCTGTAAAGTTTTCTGCACTGACTACTGCATTAATCAGCTCCTAACCAATATGTCACAGGTTGTGTTTTAAAAATTACAGTTAGGAGTCAGTTGGTTGTTAGGTAGCTTATTTCTCTCCACTTTGTCACTTTTCAAGGGTTAGATTAGATGAGGGCTGAATAAGCACGAGACCATATAAGAGCCCCATTTTTTGTGATTGTTTTTTTATGACAAAGCAGTTGCTAGGCAGTTTTTCCAAGGGACCTTGGGAATTTTTTATAGGTTGTTTTCCTTGTCTATCAGTATTTGTGGGTGTAGGCTTCAGTGCATTTAAAAGCTTGGGTCATGCGCTTCATACTTCCTCTTGCCATTTGGACAGCTAAGTAACACAGTCTCTGTGACTGCTGGATTTAGTTTGCAATTGTTTCCTTTTTGTTTTTCTGCATTGTCTCCCTTTGTTTTATACCCCTCTCCCAGACTCTATCCCCGACCCTCTCCTTTGTTATAACTGACTGCCCCTCTGTCCACTTGCACTATCCTCGTTGGCCGTGTCCCCCCCGCGCCAGCTGGCTGATGTTGCCCCCTTCCCCTTGCCGCGCCGGGTGGCGGAGGTTGTGGGTATGTCTCTGGGCCTCTGTGGTCAGGACACTCGCGGCGTTGGGCGCCTCCCTCCCGGTGTTTTCCTCGGTGCCCCACTTCTCGCCCGCGGAGCCTGCAGGCAGACGCTACTCCACTGTAGCGTTTTCTAGTTCCGGTGCGGCGCAGGGCGGTCAGCGACGCGGGCTTCCACAGGCTGCGGGTATCCGGCCGCTGGCAATGATTCCTCCGGCGGCCGGGCCTCATGGCGGGGGGAGTTTCTGCAGTTCACCATGCGGGTGGCGCTGTGTCCGGCGCCACGCCCGCATGTCTCCCTGGTGCCCTGTGTTTTGTGTGCGTCTTTGTGTGTGTGTGGGGGAGGGGGGCAATCCGCGGCTTATGCAGATATATGGTGGCTGTGGGATCCATCCCACCCACACCCCTCAGCCGGTTTCCCCCCCCTTTGGTGCGTCTCCTTGCCGCACGATAGCATCCGGGGGATATTAGGCCCCATGTTGGGGTCCCTGTGGCCTCAGTGGGGTGGGGCGGCACGGTTGATGTTGTGGTTGGCATTGCTGCCTCACGGCTATTATGTTTTGGTTCGGTTCCAGCTGCAGCCCTAACTGTGTGGAGTTTGTATGTTCTCCCTTTGCCTGCGGGGCATTTCTCCAGTCACTACACCCTGGTTTTAACCCTGCGGTTCCTCGGGCCTTACATTTCTTTGCACCCGCCTCCTTTTCATGGGTCTTATCAGGTCCCCCGAACCCGGCCCAGCTGCCGTAATATTTGCGGTATTCTTTCTTTCTTTCTTTTTTGTTTTGCTTTTGGCTCCCCGGCTCCCGGCCTCTGCTGCAGTGGGTGTCTCGGCAGATAGGGCCATCACGGTGCCGGCCGCGTCATTCATGTTACCCCCCCCCCCCCCGTCCTGCCTTTCACCCCCGCCCCCCCCCCTTGCTGCCTGGGCCGTCTTTTAGTATGGTTGTTACGTCTGCTTTAACCCCGTATGTTCCCTCTGAGTGTGCAGTTCCTGAGTGGTCAGGCCCGCAGAGTCGGGGTTCCCAGGTCGGGGGCCGGGAGAAGAAACGGTGTCGGTGTCTGCTGGAGAGGTCAGGGCAGGATTGGCGGCGGCTTGGGAAGTTCCGGGTCCTTCAGGTACTGGTGAGCATGCTGTTACTTCTTCTTGTTCCTCTGCACTTTTTTTTAGTTCTTCTAGTAGTGTTTTCCTCAGGTTTCCCCAGGCGCCCGTGTAAGTTGGCCAAGCTCATTGCGCGTTGCGCAGCTACATGTACTGGGTCAGACAGGGTGCTTCTGGCAGCGTTTATGGCAGCTCCCCCTCGCTTTGCTAATATTTTCTTTGTGCCGTTGCGGTGGATTCCGGGCGGTCGGAACGTGGGTGAGGGTGGGATTGGAAAGTGACAGTGGTTCCGTCTGATCCCCCACCTTTTGGGTGTGCTGGCTGGTTGCTCCGTGCTGTTTTTTCCACTATCATAGCGGCCCTGACATAGGTTGTAATCCCAGTTTACTATGTTTTTGGTACTTGGTTTTGTTTTATGCCCCGACGGGGTAGATTCTCTGTGTTGTGTCTAGTCCACAAGGGGGGTTTCGGTTCTTATTGCCGTCGGGATGCTTCCCGCGGGGTGCATTCTCCTTTTCTTCTGGGGCCCTGCATTTTGTTTCCGTTGTTGATTTTCTCTTTCAGGCCAGGGCGGCTGCTAGGTGAGCGGTTACGTCTTGGCTTCGGCTTGGTCATTGTTTTAGGTTCTGGGTTCCCGTTAGGTCGGGCACAACGGGGGTTTCGACGTGCTGCCTCCGTTATTGGGTATAGGGATAGTTTCGGCCTTGGTTTGCCATCACCTTCCCACGGACACGTTCCAGCGGCATCCAGATAATTTTACGTTTTTTGCAGGTCAGCGTAAGGGCGGCTGAGGCTGGGGCCTATTAGCTGGGCTCTTTTACGTTTGGTTTCTTTGACCCTTGGTGTCAGGCCGGTTATCCCAGCCTTTTGACTGTTGCCACAGGCCATTACGGTTCAGGGACTTTTTCTCTCAGCCTCTTTATTTTCCCGGGGGTTTCACCAGGAACCTCTTGTTGTTGGAATTGCTCCCAATCGTTGTCGCATTGGTGTTCGGGGCTCTGCAGTTTTTCGGATCGGTCTATTGTTTCTGGAGCGATTACCTGGGGGTGGTTCACGCTATTCACGATCAGCGTTCTTCCTCCCCCTTGGCCCTCCACCTGTTACGTTGTTTGGTTCCCATATGTTTGCAGCGCTCCGTGTGTTTCCCGGCGACGTGACCCGGGCATGGCCTATGGGGTGGCGGAGGCATAGTTGCGCTTCCACTTTGCTACATTCCGTGTGTTGGGGCCTGGGGCGGCTGTTGTTTGTCTTTCCGTGCCTTAATTGTGTCTGGCAGATGGCCGGGTTGGTCCGGCTACTTGGAGGGGCCGGTATTGGCTCCTCTCATGCTCAGGGCGATGGCTCGGGTGGCCGTGATTCATTGGCTTTCTTGAGTAGGTTTGTTCACTCTGGCGGGTTTGTTTTGTATTGGGTCACCTTAGGAACTTTGATGGCCTTTGTCTGGGTGTTTTTCCCAGGAGGGCAGGTTTAGGGCAGCAATGGCGTCTGCCCTTGCGGGTACTTCCTTTGGGGGGAGCGCTCCATAATTACTACAGCTGGCGGACCCACCAGGTCTTTCTTACTGTCCATGGCCCTTAATGGATGGGCGACGGGGCACCCTGTGCCTGCAGTTTTGGGTGGGCCCGTCTATTTGAAGTTGTTGGTGGTCTCGTTTGGTGTACAGCCAGGCGGGGCGTAGTCTGGTTATGAGATTGCGCTGTTCAGGATGGCTTTTGTGCTGTTTTTTTCTTTGGGGCGTTCCGGATCAGTGGGTTGGTGCCCAAGTCGTCTTTGTACTCCGGCTTGCCGTTCAGTGTCATTTTATTGCGGTGCGGCCAGATGCTGTGCGGCCTGGCCCGTTCTGCAGCGGATGGGGATGGCCGGGGTTGTTGGTGGCCCCTTAGAGCACAGGCGAATATGGCTGGTTGCCCATTGCAAGTGGCGAGGGAATGTGTCTGGTGTGTCCGTTAGGGGATGGCCATTTTCTTTTGTGTGCCATCCTGGGTTCTCTTCTCTCGGTTTTCAGTTTTTCTGCAGCGTTACGGCTATGGTGGTTGCCAGGGGTTTGCAGTGGGGGGACCAGGGTGCCCTTTCCTTGCGGAGTGGGGCGGCTACACGTGCTGCAGCAGCGGTTTCCTCAGCGGCAGCATTTTAGGTGCTGGGCTGCTTGGAATGTGCATGATATGCTGTCTCTGTGCGTTTGGAGGAGTTTTTCGGGATATGATACCCATTCCGTGCGGATTGGGGCTGTTGCGCCAGCTGCGGCGATGGATTCTTCAGCGGCAGCGATACTGGTGCTGGGCTGCTGGGAGTCTGTGTGATATATGGCATCTGTACGTTTGGATACGTTTTTCGGGTTCTGATACCCATTCCTTGCGGATTGGGGCTGTTGCGCGTGCTGCGGTGGCAGGTTCTTCAGCGGCAGCGATTCGGGTGCTGGGCGCCGCGGGGACTGTGCGCTGTATTGAGGTTTTAGGGCTGGGGTACCCATTCCTTGCGGATGGGGGCATCTACGCATGCTGCAGGTGGCAGGTTCTTCGGCGGCAGCGTTTTCAGGTGCTGGGCCACTGGGGATTTGCTTTGTTTTGTGTTTTACGACTGTGGTGCCTGTTCATTGCGGATTGACGCGGCTGCGCATGCTGCGGTGGCAGGTTTGGCAGTGGCAGCAATTCCGTTGCTGTGCGTCTGCGTGGTGTCCGACTGGTGTACGTTGAATACGTTTTCGGGCTATGGTACCCATTCCATTGCGGATGGTGGCAGTTACGCATGCTGCGGCGATGGTTTCTTCAGCAGAAGCGATTCAGTGGGGCCGCTGAGTGTGTGCGTAGTATTACGGTTTGGCGGAAAGTCGCTACCAGCCAGCGGTCAAGGGTGTGCATAAGTGGTCATTGTGAGGCACCCCCTTTTGGTAAGTCGGCGAGTGTCCTCTCCTTGAGGGTGGACTACGGACGTTCCCGTGTGGTTTCGTCCATTGCTCTGCTGGAGTAAGGGGTGGTGAGTCCTGCACAATGTGGGTTATGCTTTAGGAGGGGTGGGATGTCCCTTCCTAGGTTATTCAGTTTTCTGCTAGATGACTGATGCTGGTGGGTTGGTAGCGCCTTTTTCTGATGGCGTTTGGATGCGGCTTCAGGATTATAGTACCCACTCCTTGCGGATTGGGGCAGCTGCGCGGACTGCGGTGGCTGCGATTCGGGTGCTGGGCCACTGGGAAGCTGCGTTGGATAAGTCTTGTGTATGTTTGTAAGGTTTTAGTTGCGCCTGTTGCGTGAACCCAAAAACTGTGTTTACCGGTCCGTTTTGAATGGATAGCGTTCAGGAATTGAGGGTGTGAAGCGAATTTTAAAATTTTCCTCCAAGGGGACCTAATTACAAGTGGCTTATCAAAGGTCCACGGGAGGTTTTTTGAGTTTTCTCCTTCACTTGGGTTTGCTTTTTGCTACTGTTTATTGTGTAATTTTATTGTCTGTTTTAGTCACAGGTGTTAGGGATCTTTTATTTTTCAGATGCTTTCGACATGCAGGAGCGTGTGCCTGTTGGGCCATTTAAAAAAAAATTTGGGTGGCTTCGCATCCTATGGCAAGAGGAACGGCTGTGGTTTTAGTCATGGGGTGGTCCGTGGGTAAGGAGATCATGGCTTGCGTAGGGGTGATTTGGTGGGGTTTTCTTTTCTACCGGGTAGGTAGGTGGTGTCGCCTGTTTAGGTGTCCTGCCCTTAGTCAGTACAGTGTTTGTGTCGTGTTCGTAGGCTTCTGCCTCATATTTGCTATCAGGTCCCCTTTTGTTGTTCCATGCACTCACTGGCTGTTCAGTGGCGTTCTGCTGTCATTGGCTGGGGAGGATTATGCTTTGTTGCTTTTGTAGGGGTGCAGCGTGTTTCTCTGCTGTCTGTTCGGGCCCGGGAGACGGTGGCTCTGCAGGTTTGTTTTGTAGCTTTCGTTGGTTTGGTAGGGCGGTTTTCTTTTGCTGGTTCTCTGGGTCCGCAGTTTTTTGCAATGTTAAGCATGTTAGTCTTTTCCCCCGGGGGGGTCGGTGGTTTTCTTGATGGGACTTTTGGGTTTTGCCTTAGCTTACAAGGTTGTTTTTATGTTTTTTCTGGGGATGGCGGTCGTGGTTTCGTAAACCTCATTGTGGCGGGAAAGTCGCTACCACCCAGCGGTCATATAGGCCTAAGTGGTCATTTTGGGGCATTCTCTTTCGGAATAGACAGCGAGTGTGTCCTTACCCTGCGGTTGGACAATCGGACACTCCCCTAAGGGAGCATCCATATTTGCCAGAAGAAAGAGTGGTGGGTCCTGCACAATGCGGGTTAGGCATGTAGGAGGTGGTTGTTGTGGTAGTCCCCTCCCCAGTTTCGGTGATATAATCAGATGACTGGAGCTGGCGTTTGGTAGCACCTTTGTCTTTGCCATCCTCCAACATAAAATCTAGTTTAAAGTTCCGGTCAGCATCAATAAATACCGTCTGACCTTTTAAATCTAGCTATTGGTGTCCGTGTCTTTATTTGTAGTGCTAAGCTAGCTTAAAGTTAAAGTGTAAGTAATCACAATAAAATGATGGGCGCCTTAGTACATCTGCCCCAAAGTGACTTAACTCAGCCCTGATATATCCACCTCACAAGATGGTTGCCTCAGTAGTTCTTCTCCTCACACTATCTACAGACCAACTGCTGCTCACCAACTTCCGCTTACCAAGTGCCTTTCTTCTATCAGCTGTCCCCTGCCCTCTAGTTCACCTCCCACACAGCCTCTCTCTTCGGGATGCAGTTAATTTACCGGCTGTAGGGATCCCAGCAGTCAGGAGACCGATGCCGAAATTCCAATAGCTGGCAATATGCCATTGGTCGAAATACTGACCAAAGCCCCAAGTTCCCACTCGGGTGGTGGCGTGGACGAGGAGTGCTGAGGGAGAATATAATAGTGTGGTGAGCTAAACTCGCCACCGGGCCCCAAGCTTGGTGAGCGCAGCAAGCCCGCGAGGGAACTCGCTGCGCTCGCTGCGCTCGCTGCCGGGATTCCAGCTATCGGGATCCCGGTATCGGTCTCCTGACCGCTGGGATCCCGACCGCCGGTATTACATACCGGACCCCTCTCTTCTTGTGCATACATAGAAAAGCACAATGTTGTCTGTAGTGCCTCAATTATCAAGGGCATTACACATATAATGGCATATGCCTGCTATAGATTCAAAGGATTTGAACAAGGACCTTATGTTGGGCATTCACTGTTAGATAAAAATATCTGTCAGGATAGCACCAATATCCTGCAAAAAGCATTAGATATCTTGGCCATACACTGACAGATATTTCATAACAACCCACAGATTTATGTCAATAAAATCTGCCAGACTATATTAGTGTTCCATCACAGGGGAGAAACAAAAGAATTTGCACAGTAGGCTGGACTGCACATGACTACAAAGGCAGTACTGTGCATACGTGGACAAGGTATCAGCATGCTGCTGACGTGTCATTTGACAATTACCAAACATTATATTTATATGAAGAATAAGTTGTTTGCTACCTCCTGTTAGGCGCCGAGGGTCCGCTCGTCAGTGCGGCCGGCGCCTAGCAACGGGGACGCCACTGTCGGATCGTGTTCCCCGTTGCTGGGTCTAAGTTTATATCCTCACTGGTTTCCTGGCTGTGTAGCATGCAGCTGCACGGCATGTTGTAATTATCACTCATCTGTTTCCCTGGCCATGCAAGCTTGTCAGCTGCATGGCATTTAATCCAATCAGCCTCCAAACAGCTGATTGGAAGACTCTCTGTTAAAAGCACTCCCAGGACTCCTCACAGACGCCGGTGATAGCTTCCTGTTTGCCTGATTCTGCTGCAGAGAGAGTTCCCAGTCCCGGTCTGTTCGTTTGTTCCTGTTCTCAGTGATCCTGTACTCGGAAGTTACCATCTGTTCCTGGAGTCTGATCGAGCACCTTTAACATCTGGTGGCGTTCGTGAGTCGCGGCGCAGCCGTGTGTTGCGGCTTGTCCGCTACTATTTATTATTGTGTTTATTTTGAGTTCTGGAGCTTTGCGGAGGATTCCGCTTCCACAAGATCCACTCTGGTGTCCAGCGGTGCCGGATAGGAGTGTCGGATCCGTGGATCTTTGGTTGTCCTTTTCCCTGGCGGCTAGTCCGCACATACCTTTTGATTTAGTTTAGTTAGCTTGTAACCCCTGGCTTGGTTGCTTAGTCAGAGGGCCCCTTGTTATCACCCTGTCTCGGACTTCCCCTTGTCTCCCATTAAGACCTGCGGGGGCATCGGGGTTGGGCAGACATAATCCGCCCTTCGAACGCGGCTGCCATGGGCTCAAGCAACCATAGTCTCGCAGGGGATTTCTGATAACACGGGCGAGACAACGGAGTTAGGGCGCCAGGGGTTACTAGGCTCTCCAGCTCCCACAACCTGTATTTCATTCCTGTACTCAGATCTCTGCCATAAGATCTTCTCCAGTCTGGAGTACAGGAATCGTAACATTATCACCGGCCAGACAAAAGAGAAAATTTTCAACAGGAGTTAATTTTTTCACTTATCCAGTTGGGAGAATTTTGTCGGCCTCATGAATCCCACCGGTGTTGGGCCAAATCCTGGCCAGTTTTTGGTTAGTCAGATTCAGGAACTTACCCAGATGGTTCAGGATCTGTCCCTCCGGGTAAGCTCACAGGAAGATCTGTTACGGACTTCCCCGAGGGTCATCCCTGAACCAAAAATGCATCTGCCTGACCGTTTTTCTGGGGATAGAAAACAGTTTTTTAATTTTAAAGAGTCTTGTAAACTGTATTTTCGTTTAAGACCAGTTTCCTCAGGTACGGAGGCTCAGCGGGTTGGAATTATAATTTCTCTGCTTCAGGGGGATCCTCAGACCTGGGCTTTTGGTTTAAAGACAGACGATCCGGCCTTATCGTCTGTAGACGCCTTTTTGAAATCTTTAGGGCTATTGTATGACGACCCTGATAGAGAGGCATCCGCAGAAAGTCAGTTGCGTGCTCTAAGACAGGGTAGGAATCCTGCAGAGAATTATTGTACAGAGTTTCGCCGTTGGTCGAACGACTGTGGCTGGAATGATCCTGCCCTGCGCAGTCAGTTTCGCCTCGGCTTATCTGAATCTATAAAAGACAGCCTCCTTCAGTATCCCGCTCTTGAGAACCTTGATAAACTCATGGAGCTCTCTATTAAAATAGATCGTAGGCTCAGAGAGCGGAGGACTGAGAAAGGGGCATCTGTAGTTTCTTTTCCCTGTGTTTCTTCCGTTCCGGTAGACATGGAGGAGCCTATGCAGATTGGTCTCTCCAAATTGTCTCCGGAAGAAAGAACCAGGAGGCAAAATTCTGGTCTGTGTTTGTACTGCGGAGGTAAGGGACATTTTGCCCGTAGTTGCCCAAACAAGTCGGGAAACTTCCTGACCAAGTGAATAGTGAGGGGGTTCACTTTGGTCTACAGCTCATCTCCTCAAATAATTCACTATTGGTTCCTGCTAAAGTTTCTTATGACAGCCTCTGTTCCTCGGTCTCTGCTTTTGTGGACAGTGGAGCTGCAGGAAACTTTATGGACTTAACATGGGCCAAGGCCTTAGGTATTCCTCAGTTAACCTTAAGTAGGTGTATCACCATGCATGGTTTAGATGGGAGTCCCTTATCCAATGGGGTTATTTCTCTATGTACACCTCCTGTTTTGCTCTCGGTGGGAGCTCTACATTCTGAAAAGATTGAGTTTTTTCTTACCCATTGTCCAGCAGTTCCTGTGGTTCTGGGTCACCCTTGGCTGGCCTTTCATAATCCCATCATAGATTGGCAGTCTGGGGAGATCCTACAATGGAGTACCATCTGTGATAAAGAATGTATTACACTTCCTATCCGAGTAGCTGCTGCCAGGTCCGCACATATTCCTGGAGAATACCAAGATTTTTTGGATGTGTTTTCCAAGGGCAATGCGGATATTTTGCCTCCCCATAGGCCTTATGATTGTACCATTGAGTTAATTCCTGGTGCCACGTTGCCTAAAGGAAGGTTATATGCATTGTCTGGTCCTGAAACTGGCCATGAATGAGTATGTGAAAGAAAGTCTTGAGAAAGGGTTTATCAGGCCATCTAAATCCCCTTTAAGTGCAGGTTTTTTCTTCGTAGAGAAGAAGGATGGTTCCCTCAGACCCTGCATTGACTTTCGAGCCCTGAATAAAATCTCAGTAAAGAATACTTACCCTCTGCCTCTGATCTCTGTCCTCTTTGATCAGCTACGTTCGGCTGTTATTTTTTCTAAGATTGACCTGAGAGGAGCATATAATCTCATTAGAATCAGATCAGGGGATGAGTGGAAAACGGCATTCAGTACTCAATCAGGTCACTATGAGTATCTGGTCATGCCATTCGGCCTATCTAACGCTCCGGCAGTCTTTCAGGATCTCATTAATGATGTGCTCCGTGAGTTTCTGGGAAGATTCGTTGTGGTCTATTTAGACGACATTTTGATTTATTCTGACTCTATAGAACAACATGTTACCCAGGTGCGTCAGGTACTTAAGAAATTACGTGAAAATCACTTGTATGCCAAACCGGAGAAGTGTGAATTTCACGTCACGGAGGTATCCTTTTTAGGGTACATTATTTCCCCTCGGGGATTCCGAATGGAACCTAAGAAGCTCCAAGCCATCCTGAGTTGGGCGCAACCCACCAACTTAAAAGCAATTCAGCGCTTTTTAGGGTTTGCAAACTACTATAGAAGGTTTATTCACTCTTTCTCTGACATAGTTGCTCCCATTGTGGCACTCACTAAGAAGGGAGCAGATCCTACCAATTGGTCATGTGAAGCTAAAGTATCTTTTCAAGCCTTGAAACAAGCCTTTGTCTCAGCCCCTGTCCTTAGACATCCCAACCCAGAATTGCCTTTCATCGTTGAGGTAGATGCCTCGGAGGTTGGTGTAGGGGCTATCCTTTCTCAGAAGGATCCAGATTCCCTTGAGTTACATCCTTGTGCCTTTATGTCCAGGAAATTCTCATCTGCTGAATCCAACTACGATGTTGGTAATCGGGAGTTGCTGGCTATTAAATGGGCTTTGGAGGAGTGGAGACATTGGCTTGAAGGAGCGACCCATACCATTTCTGTTTTGACGGATCACAAAAATCTTCAATACATTGAATCAGCTAAGCGACTGAATGCCCGACAGGCTCGTTGGGCTTTATTTTTCACTCGTTTCAAATTCATTATCACCTTCAGACCTGGTTCCAAGAATACCAAGGCAGATGCCCTCTCACGCAGTTTTCTTCCCGTTCAAGACAACAGTCCGGTTACTCTCATACTTCCGCCTTCAGTCATTCAGGCAGGTCTCACACAGGATGTTTTTTCTCAATTGAAGCTGCTTCAACATCAAGCTCCGGGAAATACTCCTGCTGGCCGTCTTTTTGTTCCTGAGTTTTTGAGAGCAACTGTTTTGGAGGAATTTCATGATAGCAAAGTTGCAGGGCATCTGGGAGTCGCTAAAACTTTTGAATTGGTATCCCGCTCAGTGTGGTGGCCTGGTCTTTCTAAAGACATTAAAGAGTTTGTTGTTTCGTGTCAGGTCTGTGCACAGCATAAAGTTCCCCGTTCTTTGCCTATTGGTCAACTTATGCCATTGAATGTTCCCCTTAGACCATGGTCGCATATCTCCATGGATTTTGTGGTGGATCTCCCTCTGTCAGCTGGATGCACAGTCATATGGGTGGTAGTGGACCGTTTTAGTAAGATGGCTCATTTTATTGGTCTTCCCCGATTGCCATCTGCCCAGGGATTGGCAGTCTTGTTCCTCCGTCATGTTTTCAGACTCCATGGGTTACCCACTGATATTGTTTCTGACAGGGGTCCACTATTCATTGCACAGTTTTGGAAGTCTTTTTGTGCTTCGTTAAAAATGAAATTATCATTAACCTCCGGTTATCATCCACAATCAAATGGACAGACTGAGCGAGTGAACCAATCCTTAAAACAATATTTGCGTTTGTACTCGGCCAAACTCCAAAATGACTGGTCTGAGTTTCTTCCATTGGCAGAGTTTGCTTATAATAATGCCTGTCATTCCTCCACCAATGTGTCTCCATTTTTTGCAGTTTTTGGTTTCCACCCCAGAGCTAATTCATTTTTCCAACATTCCTCTGTCTCCTCTCTGGCCCTGACCTCTCATCTTAAACTTATTTGGAAAAAAGTGCACATAGCTCTCAGAAAAGCAGCTTTCAGGGAAAAAGATTTTTCGGACAGGTTCCGGCGGCCGTGCACTTTTAGAGTAGGAGACAGGGTGTGGCTGTCGACTCGCAATATCAAACTTCGACAAACCTCAGCCAGATTGGGTCCTAGATTTATTGGACCATTTCTCATTATCAAAAAAGTCAATCCAGTTGCTTTCCGGTTACAGCTACCAAAAACGTTACGGATCGGAAATACCTTCCATTGCTCTTTGCTCAAACCATATGTTTCATCTAGCAGATTTCCTCGTAAAAAACCTCAGGGGAGATCACCAGTTAATGTACAGGGTCAGCAGGAGTTCGTGGTTGAGAAGGTTCTCGATTCCAAGTTGTCCCGGGGTCGGCTTTATTTTTTGGTGCATTGGAGAGGTTATGGTCCTGAGGAAAGGTCGTGGGTCCTAGATGAGGACCTTCATGCCCCAAGGCTCAAAGGGGCATTTTTTCAAGAATTTCCTCAGAAACCCGGATTTAGGGGTTCCTTGACCCCTCCTCAAGGGGGGGGTACTGTTAGGCGCCGAGGGTCCGCTCGTCAGTGCGGCCGGCGCCTAGCAACGGGGACGCCACTGTCGGATCGTGTTCCCCGTTGCTGGGTCTAAGTTTATATCCTCACTGGTTTCCTGGCTGTGTAGCATGCAGCTGCACGGCATGTTGTAATTATCACTCATCTGTTTCCCTGGCCATGCAAGCTTGTCAGCTGCATGGCATTTAATCCAATCAGCCTCCAAACAGCTGATTGGAAGACTCTCTGTTAAAAGCACTCCCAGGACTCCTCACAGACGCCGGTGATAGCTTCCTGTTTGCCTGATTCTGCTGCAGAGAGAGTTCCCAGTCCCGGTCTGTTCGTTTGTTCCTGTTCTCAGTGATCCTGTACTCGGAAGTTACCATCTGTTCCTGGAGTCTGATCGAGCACCTTTAACATCTGGTGGCGTTCGTGAGTCGCGGCGCAGCCGTGTGTTGCGGCTTGTCCGCTACTATTTATTATTGTGTTTATTTTGAGTTCTGGAGCTTTGCGGAGGATTCCGCTTCCACAAGATCCACTCTGGTGTCCAGCGGTGCCGGATAGGAGTGTCGGATCCGTGGATCTTTGGTTGTCCTTTTCCCTGGCGGCTAGTCCGCACATACCTTTTGATTTAGTTTAGTTAGCTTGTAACCCCTGGCTTGGTTGCTTAGTCAGAGGGCCCCTTGTTATCACCCTGTCTCGGACTTCCCCTTGTCTCCCATTAAGACCTGCGGGGGCATCGGGGTTGGGCAGACATAATCCGCCCTTCGAACGCGGCTGCCATGGGCTCAAGCAACCATAGTCTCGCAGGGGATTTCTGATAACACGGGCGAGACAACGGAGTTAGGGCGCCAGGGGTTACTAGGCTCTCCAGCTCCCACAACCTGTATTTCATTCCTGTACTCAGATCTCTGCCATAAGATCTTCTCCAGTCTGGAGTACAGGAATCGTAACACCTCCTGAGAGATGACTGACCCCATGATAAAAGTGTAGGTGCTACAAGTGTCAGCAAGCCATTGAAAATAGAATTTTAATTACCTACCGTTTAATCCTATTCTCGTAGTCCATAGTTGATACTGGGGAACCATTTAGTACCATGGGGTATAGACGGGTCCACTAGGAGCCATGGGCACTTTAAGAATTTGATAGTGTGGGCTGGCTCTTCCCCTCTATGCCCTCCTACCAGACTCAGTCTAGGAAACTGTGCCCGAGGAGACGGGCATACTTTGAGAGAAGGATATAAAAGGATAGTGGTGAGATTCCGAACCAGCACACAAAAACAAGAGGAAAGCCAAGCTTACCAAACTTCAAAATGGCAATAGCTGAAACAAACAACAATACATAACCAAGTAACAGTGCAGGAAGTACGAAGCACTGGGCGGGCGCCCAGTATCCTCTACGGTCTACGAGAAAAGGATTTACTGGTAGGTAATTAAAATCCTATTTTCTCTTATGTCCTAGAGGAGACTGGGGAACCATTTAGTACCATGGGGAAGTACCAAAGCTCCCAAACCGGGTGGGAGAGTGCTGAGATTCCTGCAGAACTGATTGACCAAACTGAAGGTCCTCAGAGGCCAAAGTATCGAACTTGTAGAACTTAGCAAACGTGTTCGAACCTGACCAAGTAGCTGCTCGGCAGAGCTGTAAAGCCGAGAAACCCCGTACAGCCGCCCAAGAAGAACCCACCGACCTAGTAGAGTGGGTCTGAACAGATTTTGGAACCAGCAATCCTGCCGTGGAATAAGCATGCTGGATAGTGAGCGTGATCCAGCGTGCAATGGACTGCTTTGAAGCAGGACACCCAATAATTTTGGGAACATAAAGAACGAACAGCGAGTCTGATTTTCTGTGACGAGCTATTTGCTTTACATACACCTTCAAAGCCCCCACAACATCCAAAGACTTTGAAGTAGCAGAGGTGTCAGTAACAACCGGAACCACAATAGGTTGGTTGATGTGAAACAGAAACCACTTTAGGACGAAATTACTGACGAGTTCTGAGTTCAGCTCTGTCCTCATGGAAAATTAAGTAGGGGCTCTTGTGAGACAACACCCGCAGCTCCAACACATATCTTGCTGAAGCCAAGGCCAACAGTGTTACGGTCGTCCTCTTAAGATATTTTACGTCTACCTCCTGTAACGGTTAAAACCAGTCTGATTGGAGGAAATGCAGCACCAAATTGAGATCCCAAGGTGCTGTGGGAGGCACAAAGGGAGGTTGGATGTGCAGAACACCTTTCAAACCATCTGGACCTCAGGGAGAGAAGCCAATTGTTTCTGAAAGAAAATGGCTAAAATCTGGACTTACATGGAGCCTGCATGTAGGCCCACATCCACTCCCTACTGCAGAAAAAGCAGGAGACGTCCCAGATGAAATTCCACCACAGAATATTTTCTGCTATCACACCAAGAGACGTATCTTTTCCAAATACGGTGGTAATGTTTAGACGTTACCCCCTTTCTGGCTTGGATCATAGTCGGGATGACCTTATCAGGGATCCCTCTCCAGGCTAGAATAAGCCTTTCAACTTCCATGCTGTTAAAAGTAGCCGCGGTAAGTCCTGATAGATGAACGGGCCCTGTTGCAGAAGATCCTCGCGAAGAAGTAGAATCCACGGATCTTCGATTAGCATCTCTAGAAGGTTCGTGTGCCAGGCCCTTCTTGTCCAGTCCAGAGTAATGAGTATTGCATGAACTTTTTCCCTTTTTATTCTTTTGAGAATTCTTGGGATCAGAGGAAGTAGAGGAAACATGTACACCATCTGATAGACCCATGGAGTCATCAGAGTGTCTACAGCCACTGCCTGTGAGTCTCTCTACCTGGAACAATACCGCATGAGCTTCTTGTTGAGATGAGAGGCCATCATGTCGATTTGTGGATATTCCTACCGATGTTTCAAGCACCTGAACACCTCCATGTGAAGGCCCTACTCCCCCGGGTGCAGGTCGGGTCTGCTGAGAAAGTCTGATTCCTAGTTGTCCACTCCTGGAATGAAGACCGCTGACAATGCCACAGCGTGTTTTTCTGCCATGGGGAGAATTCTTGTCACCTCTGACATTGCTGCTCTGCTTTTTGTTCCGCCCTGTCGGTTTATGTACATTACTGCCGTCAGCCCGTCACATTGTCCGACTGGACCTGAATGGCTTGATCTCGAAGAAGATATGAGGCATGCAGAAGGGCATTGTATATCGCCCTGAGCTCCAGAATGTTTATTGGAAGGGTGACTTCCTGACTTGACCATCTTCCCTGAAACTGCACCCCCAGGGTGACTGCTTCCCAACCTCTGAGGCTTGTGTCTGTGGTTAGTAGAATCCAATTCTGAATCCCGAACCATCGACCCTCGATTAGGTGAGAAGTCTGAAGCCACCATAGAAGAGAAATCCTGGCTCTTGGCGACAGACGGATCCTCTGGTGTATGTGAAGATGCGATCTGGACCATTTGTCCAGCAGATCGAGTTGCAAAGGTCTTGCGTGCAACCTTCCGTACTGAAGCGCCTCGTAAGAGGCTACCATTTTTCCCAGAAGGTGAATGCATAGATGTACCGATATCCGGGTTGGCTTCAGGACATCCCGAACCATCAACTGGATTACCAATGCCTTTTCCAACGGAAGGAACACTTTCTGCGACTCTGTGTCCAGTATCATTCCCAGGAATGGAAGACTCCGTGTTGGCTCTAGGTGAGATTTTGGAAGGTTCAGAATCCACCTGTGATCCCGGGATAGTTGGGTTGAGAGTGCAATGCTGTCCAACAACCTCTCCCTGGACGGCACTTTTATCAGAAGATCGTCCAGGTATGGAATTATGTTGACTCCCTGTTTGCGGAGGAGGAACATCATCTCTGCCATCACCTTGGTGAACACCCTCGGTGCAGTGCAGAGACCAAATGGCAGGGCCTGGAACTGGTAGTGACAGTCCTGCAGTGCAAATCGTAGATAAGCCTGGTGAGGCGGCCAGATCGGAATGTGAAGGTACGCATCCTTGATATCCAGAGACACTAGGAACTCTTCCTCCTCCAGACCTGAGATCACTGCTCTCAGAGACTCCATCTTGAATTTGAACACTCGTAAGTACGGGTTCAACGATTTTAGATAAAAAATCGGCCTCACGAACCATCCGGTTTCAGTACCAAACAAGTAGGAATAATGGGGGTCATTCCGAGTTGATCGTAGCTGTGCTAAATTTAGCACAGCTACAATCAGGCACTCAGATATGCGGGGGGACGCCCAGCACAGGGCTGGTCTGCCGCGCATGTCAGTGCCGCCCCCCCTCCCCCGCAGAAATGCAAAAGCATCGCACAGCGGCGATGCTTTTGCATTTGAGGAGTAACTCCCGGCTGGCCGGGAGAACCTCTTCACTGCCCGGGTCGCAGCAGCTGCGTGTGACATCACGCAGCCACCGCGGCCTGCCCCCCCCCCACGGTCCGGCCACACCTGCGTTGGCCGGACCATGCCCCCTAAATGGCGGCTTAACAACGCCGTCCAGCCCCCTCCCGCCCAGCGACCACCTCTGCCTGTTAGTCAGGCAGAGGCGATCGCTAGGGAGCAACGGCCTTCGGCCGTCCAGCAAGCGTCGGCACACTGTAGCACCGGCGCATGCACAGATCTGACCCGATCGCTGCGATAAACTGCAGCAAGCGATCGGGTCGGAATGACCCCCAATATCCCTTGTTTTGGAGATGAGGTGGAACTGGAACAATGACCTGAGTCTGTACCAGTTTTTGAATGGCATTCTGTAAGGTTATACTTGCCTCCTGTGAAACTGGTAAGGCTGATTAGAAAAATCTGTGAGGTGTTAGCTCCTGAAACTCCAGTCTGTAGCCCTGGAAAATAAGATCTATGACTCAGGGATCCTGGCATGATGTTGTCCAGATGTACAAAGAAAAACAACTAAGAAAGCGCTGACACACTACACAATATTAAAATACACTCACTTTTTATTAAAATATGTAAAATACATATGGACTGTTCCTAGACTACCTTTGAACACTATATTTCTATAGTAATCCTGATCAATCCCTAACAGTAAATAGACAAATGAGTTCCCTATAATCACAACACTATAGATTTTGGCCAAAAATATATGTAATAAATGTATACAGCAGAATTAGTGCACTTAATACAGCCAGATGTTTGGATGGCAGCAAAATATAATAAGTAACTTTATAATAGTAACTGTTGCGGTATTTGTTTCATATAACGCAAATGGTTACAAGTCCATGCAGTTATTTCCAAGTATTGTAACAAGAGTTCCAGTTGTTAAGTGTTGGTTTGCCAAGCAAATTTGGAACTTTTATGCATGCAGAGTTGAAATGTATTACAGAGTTATAATTGTTAAACTCTATTAGACATGGCCATGCTTTAAATATCTGATTGTTTTTACCGCGACCGTCCTCTGGTAAATGGGTTCCTGTCCACTCCCGGCTCTGGTGCTCCACGACCTTTTATCAAGCCCTATCCGGAGTAAAGACGGTCCCAGAAGCAATAGAGGATAACGATCCAGCGGTACAAGTGGAAACCTCGGTGCGAGTCTCAGGTCACAGTCCGTATGAGACGCGTTTCCCCACCTTAAAGCAATTCAGCATCGGTGGCTTCATCAGTCAGTGACATGTGTAACAGTGCTTGGCTTTTTATCCACATCCCGGCTTCATTATCCACCGCACCTGTGTTCCTCAGCTGCAGATCATACTCTTTCATGGTAATTATGTGAAGCTGCAGACTGAGCATTTAGCCTGAATTTACCGGCCATTGTATAGTACTTAAACAACAAATTATATTAGGCTTCCTTATATCTGTTACTCATTGTATCTTTATTGGGTATACACCTTATACATATTCATTATTACTCGTCTAGTATAAATGTTGATTATATTTTTTCTAAGTGCTTCACCATTATATATTACTTATAGAGCTATTTGCCCCTCATTATTTTCATTTTATGCCAGCACATTATACGTGGAACCAATACACCAAAATTAACATTTAAAATAACAATTGAAGATTTAAAAAACTGAGCATTATAAAACTAAACAATTTAGACAGATCCTTCTTAAATAAGGAAAGATTTTTCCTTTCTCTTTTCCTCTCTCCCCTGGAATTGAACCCAGGATTCCTGCATATAATGCAGATATCTTAACCACTACACTGTTACGGGTGGCATGAATCTTAACCATTCCCCATATATATAGAGATATATATAGAGACTCGCACCGAGGTTCCCTCTTGTACCGCTGGATCGTTATCCTCTATTGCTTCTGGGACCGTCTTTACTCCGGATAGGGCTTGATAAAAGGTCGTGGAGCACCAGAGCCGGGAGTGGACAGGAACCCGTTTACCAGAGGACGGTCGCGGTAAAAACAATCAGATATTTAAAGCATGGCCATGTCTAATAGAGTTTAACAATTATAACTCTGTAATACATTTCAACTCTACATGCATAAAAGTTCCAAATTTGCTTGGCAAACCAACACTTAACAACTGGAACTCTTGTTACAATACTTGGAAATAACTGCATGGACTTGTAACCATTTGCGTTATATGAAACAAATACCGCAACAGTTACTATTATAAAGTTACTTATTATATTTTGCTGCCATCCAAACATCTGGCTGTATTAAGTGCACTAATTCTGCTGTATAAATTTATTACATATATTTTTGGCCAAAATCTATAGTGTTGTGATTATAGGGAACTCATTTGTCTATTTACTGTTAGGGATTGATCAGGATTACTATAGTAATATAGTGTTTAAAGGTAGTCTAGGAACAGTCCATATGTATTTTACATATTTTAATAAAAAGTGAGTGTATTTTAATATTGTGTAGTGTGTCAGCGCTTTCTTAGTTGATTTTCTTTGTATTTCTATACCTGTTGAGGGCGTGGTGGTCCCTCTAATTTAAGAGAGCTGCAGACAGACTGTTTTTAAATTACTGAGCATTTAAAATTGGTGCCAGGAGGTACTAAGTACCAACTTCTTTTTCTTTTGTATTCTCTATACCTACCCAAACCCAGGCAGCCGATTTAAATAAAAATGACATCATTAAAGTGTTTATCAGACAGAATGGAAAGGAGAAACATTTATCTTAAAGGGGCAGGTCCTAGAATAAATGATGATAGTAAGGATAATGAGATGGGAGATATGCACAGGTTGTTTAACAAACTGGAAAATCTATGTACAGCTGAGACCAGACACTGGTGGGATCAAATTACTCTACAAAAATATTTAGATACTGATATCATCCCCAGGGGTTTGAGAATTCTAAAAAGCTCAACCTTTGGTGAGGATGAGAAATTCACCAGTGAATGGAATCAGACTTTGGATACATGTTCCAAGAATCTTATTAAACTGCTTATTAAATATAGAGAAGAAAAGGTCAAGGCTTTACAGGATGAGATAGAAAAAACACAAAATGTATTAAAAGTATATGAAACACACCCAGAGTTTAAAAATAGAGATTTGAGAGTGAATAAAAATATTGAAGAATTTGAGAAAACCCTTATTTTTAAAAAAGAACAGAAAATGAATAGGGATATAATAGACTATGAAAAGGGTGAAGTACATGAATTCAATAGAAAAAATAGACAGGTACAAAACACGCCCCAAAGAAAATCAGTCAGATTTCAGGGAACACAATCCACCTCATACAATAAAAGGGCTCCTAGAGATAGACGACCTGTACAAAAATATACAAATTGGGGAGAGGCAACTAATTATGAGAGTAAAAATAGATATGAACCCCTCTTTCAAGATCGAGACCAGCAACATCCTATGTGGAGATCGAGAATAGGTAGCAGAAGGTCAGAAACTGATGAGGAAATAGAATCCCCATTTAGAAAGTCTTTTTTAGAGAAACGCAGGTACAATACGTGGGAAAATACAAAGGGCCCAAACAAAAGAACAAGGGACAGAGAGTTAGGGGATCAAGAGGAGGGAGAAGGAGAAAATCCCACAAAAAATCTGTGTGTAAGATAGGAACTGACTGCAAACAAGGTAAAGGTGTGTTTAATTTATCCTCAAGACAATTAAATGAGGAAGAAATTAGTATATAACTATGGACTAAAGTTTACATCCAATCACAGTAAAACAAATATACGTTTTCTGGACGTTGCACTACGGGTGGAGGGAGAGGAAATTGTAACCGAGACATTCATAAAACCAGTAGATCAAAGTAGATACCTGAATTTTGACAGCTCACATGCAAGGGTATGGAAAGAAAATATTCCTAAAGGGCAGTTTATTCGGATAAAGCGAAACTGCTCGACAAAAGAATCGTTTGAGAGGCAGGCAGACTCTATATATAAATCTTTTTTGGATCAAGGCTACCCTGCAAGTATACTAAAAAGAGCTTTAGAGGAAGTTAAAGTGATAGAGAGAAGTGATTTACTGAAGATGGAGAGAAAGAATAGAGAGGATACAAGTTTTTCAGTTTCAGGTATGAATAAAGTCGAGGAAAAAGGGAAGGAGAGATCATCACTATTTACAACTAAATTTAATAATTATGCACATGACATTAAAGCAATTATTAAAAAGAACTCAGAATTATTAAAGTTGGATACAATATTGAAAGAAGCAGTAAATCTGGAGGGAAAGGTAATTTTCAGAAAAGCTGAAAATCTGAAACAGAGATTAACAAGGAGTCACTATAAAAGAAATGCGACACCACTGCAATTAAGTAGTATGTGGTTACCCTCCAAACCCTCTGGATATCATAGGTGTGGAAACCCTGTATGTAATACATGTATTTATAGTAATAGAAAGGAAACTGAGCTTACCTCCCATTCGAATGGAAATAAGTTTAAAATAAAGAGTTTTATCAATTGTAGGTCTACCTTCATTGTGTACACTGTACAGTGTGGGTATGGCCGACAATATGTGGGACGAACCACCCGTATGCTCCATACTAGAATAATGGAGCATCTTAGAAATATATCTAAAGGTATAAAAACTCATCCCCTGTCGAGCCACATTGAATGCTGTCGGGACTACACAATGAAGGATATAAAAGTAACAGGGATAGAACAAATTAAAACTACTATAAGAGGAGGAGATCGATTTAATACCCTGTGCCGTAGAGAGGCATTCTGCATATATCAGTTAAATACTCTATATCCGGACGGCCTGAACGACATGGTAAAACTTAACCATATCCACTAGATCATTAAATTAGTTGATATCCCTTTCCGTCCTCTGCTCATGTCTCCGTTTTTCCAAGGTGCTGTTTTATGTGAGTGTATAAATACCCAATATTCGGTTTTTGAACTGGGTAATATCTGAGGTCCATTAGGGCTAGGTCAATGGGACTATTCAGTCTGAGCCAATAGAGGTTTTAGATTATGATGCAATTAGAAACGAATTAATAGGGCAAAGAGAAAATTAAAAATTAAAAATATAAATAATATATAAAGATTGATAAACTATACATTAAGTTTAATATTAAGAATTAAAAAAGTTCACTATCAGTAAAGCATGACCTTAATATAGTTAAATCTAAAATTTGAACATGTAAAATAATACTGTCAGAATTTAGGGAATATTGATATGTATAATGAGGATCCTGGACTATCTCCCAGTGAGTATAATTTAATAAAATCTAATAACCGAGTAAAACTATATATATGGGGAATGGTTAAGATTCATGCCACCCGTAACAGTGTAGTGGTTAAGATATCTGCATTATTTGCAGGAATCCTGGGTTCAATTCCAGGGGAGAGAGCAAAAGAGAAAGGAAAAATCTTTCCTTATTTAAGAAGGATCTGTCTAAATTGTTTAGTTTTATAATGCTCAGTTTTTTAAATCTTCAATTGTTAATTTTAAATGTTAATTTTGGTGTATTGGTTCCATGTATAATGTGCTGGCATAAAATGAAAATAATGAGGGGCAAATAGCTCTATAAGTAATATATAATGGTGAAGCACTTAGAAAAAATATAATCAACATTTATACTAGACGAGTAATAATGAATATGTATAAGGTGTATACCCAATAAAGATACAATGAGTAACAGATATAAGGAAGTCTAATATAATTTGTTGTTTAAGTACTATACAATGGCCGGTAAATTCAGGCTAAATGCTCAGTCTGCAGCTTCACATAATTACCATGAAAGAGTATGATCTGCAGCTGAGGAACACAGGTGCGGTGGATAATGAAGCCGGGATGTGGATAAAAAGCCAAGCACTGTTACACACGTCACTGACTGATGAAGCCACCGATGCTGAATTGCTTTAAGGTGGGGAAACGCGTCTCATACGGACTGTGACCTGAGACTCGCACCGAGGTTCCCTCTTGTACCGCTGGATCGTTATCCTTTATTGCTTCTGGGACCGTCTTTACTCCGGATAGGGCTTGATAAAAGGTCGTGGAGCACCAGAGCCGGGAGTGGACAGGAACCCATTTACCAGAGGACAGTCGCGGTAAAAACAATCAGATATTTAAAGCATGGCCATGTCTAATAGAGTTTAACAATTATAACTCTGTAATACATTTCAACTCTGCATGCATAAAAGTTCCAAATTTGCTTGGCAAACCAACACTTAACAACTGGAACTCTTGTTACAATACTTGGAAATAACTGCATGGACTTGTAACCATTTGCGTTATATAAAACAAATACCGCAACAGTTACTATTATAAAGTTACTTATTATATTTTGCTGCCATCCAAACATCTGGCTGTATTAAGTGCACTAATTCTGCTGTATAAATTTATTACATATATTTTTGGCCAAAATCTATAGTGTTGTGATTATAGGGAACTCATTTGTCTATTTACTGTTAGGGATTGATCAGGATTACTATAGTAATATAGTGTTTAAAGGTAGTCTAGGAACAGTCCATATGTATTTTACATATTTTAATAAAAAGTGAGTGTATTTTAATATTGTGTAGTGTGTCAGCGCTTTCTTAGTTGTTTTTCTTTGTATTTCTATACCTGTGGAGGGCGTGGTGGTCCCTCTATTTTAAGAGAGCTGCAGACAGACTGTTTTTAAATTACTGAGCATTTAAAATTGGCGCCAGGAGATACTAAGTACCAACTTCTTTTTCTTTTGTTGTCCAGATGTGATTGAAATTTTTTTAGTCGGGCTCCCACCTGCCAGTCTTCCAGGCATCGCGGTCCACCGTCATGCTGAAGGCTTTGAGGAAGCAGAGCTGGAGCTTTGTTCCTGAGAACCGGCAGTTGCTGGTTTGCGTGGTTTACCTCTAGCTTCTTTGGTGGCTGTAGAAGAACCTCTGGTTTTGCCCTTAAACTTGGCAGTCTGAAAGGCCTGCAGAGTGGGCCCTGAGTAGGTCTTCCTGGTTGGGGGAGCTGCAGAAGGAAGATAAGTGGACTTACCCACAGTAGCCTTGTAGATCCATTTGTCTAGTTTGTCTCAAATAAGGCCTCTCCTGTGAAGGGTAGGCCTTCCATGCCTTTCCTGGAGTCTGCATCCACAGTCCACTGGCGTAACCATAAGCCCCTGCATGCTGACACTGCCATAGCAGTGGTACGTGCATTAAGCAAACTTCTACCATAAAGTTTGCAGAGTCCTGTATATGTTGCAGGAGTAAAACAATCTCCCCCTAGAAAAGGAATCCAACCCCTCAATTAGGTTACCTGACCATTTAGCAATGGCTTTAGTAAGCCATGCACATGCTATAGTGGGTCTCTGGGCCACCCCAGCAGCTGTGTACAAAGATTTGAGTGTAGTTTCAATTTTACGATCAGCCATGTCTTTCAGGGAGTCTGCACCAGGTACAGGTAATACAATTTTTCGTGACAACCTGGACACTGATGCATGCACTATCGGTGGACTTTCCAATATTTTCCTATCCTCAGGAGGAAAAGGAAAGGATGAGAGTAACCTCTTAGGGATTTGAAATTTCTTATCATTATTAACCCACGGTTCTTCAAACAGGAAATTCAATTCCTTTTATACAGGAAAAGTGACTGAGCACTTCTTTTTTACATTAAAATAAGATTCCTCACACTCCTCTGCCACCTTATCAGGAATTTGCAGCACATCTCTGAAAGCTTCTATAAGAGCCTCTGGGGGTCATTCCGAGTTGATCGCACGCTGACGATTTTTGCTGCACTGCATTCAGGTCTCTACTGCGCACGCGTATGCACCTCAATGCGCACGCGCGTCGTACGGGTACATGCGGATCGTTGCTGAGCTATGCATTTAACGAAGAATCCATACGCACAGCCGATCGCAAGAAGATTGACAGAAAGAGGGCGTTTATGGGTGTCAACTGACCGTTTTCTGGGAGTTGTAGGGATAACGCAGGCGTGTCCAGGCGTTTGGAGGGCGGGTGTCTGACGTCAATTCCGGCACCAAAAAGACTGAAGTGAAGTGATCGCAAGGGCTCAGTAAGTCTAGACCTACTCTGAAACTGCACATAAGGCGCCCATCATTTTATTGTGATCACTTACACGTTAACTTTAAGCTAGCTTAGCACTACAAATAAAGACACGGACACCAATAGCTAGATTTAAAAGGTCAGACGGTATTTATTGATGACTGACTGGAACTTTAAACTAGATTTTATGTTGGAGGATGGCAAACATAAAGGCGCTACCAAACGCTAGCTCCAGTCATCTGATTATATCACCGAATAGGAGGAGGGGACTACCAAAACAACCACCTCCTACATTTCTAACCCGAATTGTGCAGGACCCACCACTCTTTCCTCTGGCAAATATTGATGCTCCCCTAGGGGAGCGTCCGATTGTCCAACCGCAGGGTAAGGACACACTCGCCGTCCATTCCGAAAGAGGGTGCCCCACAATGACCACTTAGGCCTATATGACCGCTTGCTGGTAGCAACTTTCCCGCCTATCTGGCTTTTAATAGCCGACAAAAGAGAAAACCAGAACAGAAAATTGACTTCCGAGAAAAACATGAGGGAGGGCGGGAGGGGCTGTCCAAATGGCAAGAGGAAGCATGAAGCACATGACCCAAGCTTTTATATGTACTGCAGCCTACACCCACAAATACTAATGGACAAGGAAAACAACCTATAAAAAATTCCCAAGATCCCTTGGAAAAAACTACATAGCAACTGCTTTGTCATAAACAACCAATCACAAAAAATGGGGCTCTTATATGGTCTCGTGCTTATTCAGCCCTCATCTAATCTAAGGCGCCCATCATTTTATTGTCATCACACTTTAACTTTAAGCTAGTTTAGCACTACAAATAAAGACACTGACACCAATAGCTAGATTTAAAAGGTCAGACGGTATTTATTGATGACTGACCGGAACTTTAAACTAGATTTTATGTTGGAGGATGGCAAAGACAAAGGCGCTACCAAACGCCAGCTCCAGTCATCTGATTATATCACCGAAACTGCAGAGGGGACTACCACAACAACCACTTCCTACATGCCTAACCCGCATTGTGCAGGACCCACCACTCTTTCCTCTGGCAAATATGGATGCTCCCCTAGGGGAGCGTTCGATTGTCCAACTGCAGGGTAAGGACACACTCGCCATCCATCCCGAAAGAGGGTGCCCCACAATGACCACTTAAGCCTATATGACCGCTGGCTGGTAGCGACTTTCCCGCCACACGAGGTTTACCAAACCACGACCGCCATCCCCAGAAAAAACATAAAAACAACCTTGTAAGCTAAGGCAAAACCCAAAAGTCCCATCAAGAAAACCACCTACCGCCCCGAGGAAGAGACTAACATGCTTAAACACTGCAAACAACTGTAGGCCCGGAGGGCCAGCAAAAGAAACCGCCCTACCAAACCAACGAAAGCTACAAAAACAAACCCGCAAAGCCACAATCTCCCGTGCCCGAACAGACAGCAGAGAAACAGGCTGCACCCCTACAATAACAACGAAGCATAATCCTCCCCGGCCAATGACAGCAAAACGCAGCTGAACAGCCAGTGAGTGCATGGAGCAACAAAATGGGACCTGTTAGCAAATATGAGGCAGAAACCTACGAACGCGACCAAAAAACAGTACCGACTAAGGGCAGGACACCGAACGGGCGACACCACCCACCCATCCGGTAGAAAAGAAAACCCAACCAAATGACCCGCGCGCAAGCCACGAGCTCCGTACCCAGGGACCACCACGTGACCAAAACCACAGCCGTTACTCTTGCCATAGGATGAAAATCCGTCCAAAATTTTATTTTGTTAAAAATAGCCCAACAGGCACACGCTCCTGCGCGTCGATAGCATCTGTAAAAGAAAAGATCCCTAACACCTGTGCTAAAACAAACAAGAAAATTTACACGATAAACAGTAGCAAAAAACAAACCCAAGTGAAGGAGAAAACTCAAAAACCTCCCGTGGCCCTTTAATAAGCCAATTGTAATTATGCCCCCTCGGAGGAAAATTCAAAAAATTTGCTTCACACCCTCAATTTCTGAACGCTACCCGTTCAAAAACTGACCGGTAAACATAGTTTTTGGGTTAGCGCAACAGGCGCCACTAAGACCTTACAAACATAAAGAACTTATACAACGCAGATTCCCAATGGCCCAGCACCCGAATCACAGCCGCCGTAGGTGGCGCAGCTGCCCCATTCCACAAGGAATGGGTACCATAGCCCTGAAGCCGCATCCCAAAACACCGTTAGAAAATGGCGCTACCAACCCACCAGCATCAGTCAACTAGCAGAATACCAAAAACCAAGGAGGGGACTACCCACCACCTCCTAAAGCATAACCCGCATTGTGCAGAACTCACCACCCCTTACTCCAGCAGAGCAACGGACGAAACCGCACGGGAACGTCCGTAGTCCACCCACAGGGAGAGGACACACTCGCCATCTTACCAAAAGGGGGGCGCCCCACAATGACTACTTATTCACACTCTTGACCGCTGGCTGGTAGCGACTGTCCGCCAAACCGTAACACAATGCACACTCCCAGTGGCCCAGCACCTGAATCGTTTCCACTTAAGAAACTGCCGCTGCAGCATGCGAAACTGCCCCCCTCCGCAAGGAAAGGGGAACCATAGCCCAAAAACCTTATCCAACGTACACACGTAGGATACCACGCAGATGCCCAGCGGCCCAGCACCTGAATCGCTGCTGCTGCCAAACCCGCCACGCAGCATGAACAGCTGCCTCAATCCCATGAAACGGGTACCCCAGTCCTAAACTTGAAACAACGCAAATCCCCAGCCGCCCAGCACCCGGATCGCTGCCGCTAAAGAACCTACCACCGCAGCACGCGCAACAGCCCCAATCCGCAAGGAATGGGTATAATAGCCCGAAAACCTCAACCAAACGTACAGAGGCTACAAATCACACAGACTCCCAGCAGCCCCGCACCTGAATTACTGCTGCTGAAGCACCCGCCGCCGCGGCATGCGCAACATCCCCAATCCGCAAGGAAATGGGTATCATAGCCCGAAAACCTTACTCAAACGCAATGAGGCTGAATATCATGCATATCCCCAGCAGCCCAGCACCCAAAAAAGCTACCACTGAAGAAACCGCCTCTGCAGCATGCGTAGCCACCCCAAATCGCAAGGAATGAGTACCCGGGTACCCCCCACTGCAAAAACCCCTGGCAACCACCAAAGCTGTAGGCGCAGCAGAGAACCAAACTAGAGAAGAGGACTCCCCCTCGGAGGAGGGCACACAAAAGTAAATGGCCATCCCTTAACGGTTGCAACGGACACCGTCCACCGCCACATGCAATGGGCCACCAGCCGCCTCCGCCTGTGCCCTAAGGGGCAACCAAAGACCCAGGCCAACCCAATCCGCTGCAGAACGGGGAAGGCCGCACAGCGCCTGGCCGTAACCGCAACAAAACATCACTGAAAGGCAAGCCGGAGTACAAAGACGACTTGCCACCGGCAACCGAACCACCGATCTGGAACGCCCCAAAGAAAACCAGCGCAAAAACCTATCACAAACAACGCACACCTCATAACCAAACTACACCCCGCCGGTCCAGACACCTAAAGGGACCACGAACAGCTTCAAATTAATGGGCGCCCCAAAACTGCAGGCACAGGGTGCCCCGTCGCCCACCCATTAAGGGCCATGGATAGTACAACAGACCCGGTGGGGTCCGACAGCTGCAGTAGTATGGAGCAAAAAGAAATACCCACAAGGGCAGACACCATGGCCGCATTAGACCTGCCCTGCCGGGAAAAACTCCCAGACAAAGGCTGTCAAACATCCGAAAGTGACCCAATAAACACAACCCACCGGAGTGACCCAACCTACTCCAAAAGGCCAATGAATCACGGCAATCCGAGCCATTGTCCAGAGCATGGGAGGAGCCCCACACTGACCCATCCAAGTAGCTGGACCAACTCGGCCAGTCGCCAAGTCAGGCATAGAAAGAAACATAAACAGCCGCCCCAGGCAACAACGCACAGAATGCAACAAAGCGTAAACGCAACCATGTCTCTGCCACCCCATGGGCCATAATCGGGTAACGTCGCCGGGAAACACACGTCGCCTGCAAACATAGGGGAACCAAATGATGGAATAGGCGGAGGGCCGAGGGGAGGGAGAACGCCGATCGTGAAGAGCGCGAACCATGCCCAGTCAAACACCCAGAAAAACAATGGACCGATCCGAAAAACCGCAGCGCTCCTAACGCCGATGCGACAACGAAAGGGAACAATTCCAACAACAAGAGGTTCCTGGTGAAACCCCTGCGAAAATAAAGAGGCTGAGTGAAAAAGTCCCCAAGCCGTAATGGCTCGTGGCAACCGCGAAAGTAGGAGATAACTGGTCAGACACCCAAGGGTGAAAGAAAGGTAAGCCAAAAGTAAAAGAGCCCAACCAAATAGGCCCCAGCATGAGCCGCCCTTACGCTGACCGGCAAAAACTGAAAAGTATCTGTATGCCGCTGGACCTTGTCCGCAGTAAGGTGACGGCCACGAATGGCCGAATCCATCCCTACAACCAATAACTGGGGCAGCACGCCAAAAAACCCCGGTCTACCCGACCCAACGGGAACCCAGAACCTAAAACAATGACAAAACCGGAGCTAAAACATACCGCGATCCGAGCAGCCGCCCGGGCCTGCAATGAGAACGATACAATGGAAACAAAAACGCAGCGCCCCAGAAGAAAATATGAAAATGCAGCCAGTGGGAAGCATCCACAACAAGAACCGAACCCTCCCCCCCCTGTGGGTGACCAAATGACGGGAACCAATCCGGGACCTACCCGTGCACCACCCCAAAAGGAGAGACACACAGTGATTAATATAAAGGGGGGGGGGGCAGCGTAGAAAAGGGGCTGCATATGCCCCTGCGTATCCCCGTCTGAAATGTCCCAGTACAACGAACGGAACCGTATCCACAACAGAGAATCTGACCCCGCAGGGCAGCAAACACAGACAAGTACCAAAAACATAACGTGGGATTCCAACCTATGCCAGGCCTGTTATGCTAGAGGAAAAACAGCCCCACCACGGAGCTACCGGCCATCACACCCAAAAGGTGAGGGATCAGACGGCACCACTGTGCCTGACCCGGCCGAGTCATTGATACTATGCGCTGCGCAAGGAGCTGAGCTAACCTACCCTGCGCCCGGGTGACCCAGAGTAAACACTATGATAAGCCTAGAAGAGGAAAGATAATGGAACAAGAAATAATTGCATGCTCACCCGTACCCGAAGAGCCCGGAACGCTATCAGCCTCCCCGGCCGACGACGATCTCGCTCCACACGCCTACTGAGGACACCGATCCGGATCACACGTCGACCTCCGACTCCATGCCTGCTCCAAAACTGCAAACTAATGGGGAACAACAAACTAGGGTTAAAGCAGGCGTATCAACGCCACCAAAGGCAGACAAATACGGAAGGAAAGGAGTGAGGTGGGAGGGGTTGCACTGCCTCACTGGAAACCGGAGGGTAACCAGGAGGCAAAGGTAACAAACATGGCGTGGGCTGAGCAGTGGCGGCAGGTGCAGCCCCGCCCGCCGTGCAATAGCCCACGCCATAGGCCGGCAGCCAGGGATCCTTAATCGGGGGTACAAGGGATAGGAGTTTGAAGTCCGGTAAAGGACCATGTGCGCTGAAGTACGGGAAAAGGAGAGGGGCCACAGGCAGACCGGTATATGCGAGCCATGGTAACGGGGGAAGGTGGCTTGCCAAAAAATTAGACCAAAAATAACATGCTTAGTAGAACCCCTGTGGGAAGCACGAGCGGGAGGGGGCCGACCGCGCGGGGTAAGGTAAAATATATGTCCCATAACAAACTGCGGCATACCAGAGCGCACCCACACACACACTGTGCGACCCCGCACCAGGCCCAGGACCGGGGACCCCGGTAGCAGGCCTAATAACGCTCCCTCCCCCCCGCATAGAGAAAAAGGTAACCCAACCCATGTGGAAAAACAGGCGGCCAGGAGGGGCCCCCAAGATCCACAACAAAGCACCCCATATAAACCGCGGGAGGCCCGGCAGAGAGACCCGCCGCAGCATTGGGCCGTAGGGTGACAGCCTGCAGCAGCGCCAGCACAGAACTCCCGCACGGGGAAACTCAGAGACCCCCGCCACGCGGCGCATCCGCCGGAAAACCCAGCGACAGCAGCCAGAGATCCCCGGCCCGCGCAGATCCGCGCCCTCCCCCCCCCCCCACCGCAGGCATCCCAGAACCCGACCGATGCCACTGGTGAGTGCCATTAGCCGCTAGGCGCTGCAGCCGGGAGAAGGGGAGGGGGACCACGGCAAACGCCGGGCGGGGGGAAAACCATGCCGGACGCGGGGCAGGGGGGGGACACACGCCCAGGATGGGGTAAAGGGGACGGCAGGGCATGCATGTGGCTTAACATAAAAAGGGAGAGCTGAGGGGGGGGGGGTGAAGGCTGGGAGTGAGAGGGGGATGAACTAACAAACAACAGGGGACAATTGCAGAAAACTAAGAGGGAGGAATGAAACAACATGAACATTAATGCAGCAGTCACAGAGACTGTGTTACTTAGCTGTCCAAATGGCAAGAGGAAGTATGAAGCACATGACCCAAGCTTTTATATGCACTGCAGCCTACAACCACAAATACTGATGGACAAGGAAAACAACCTATAGAAAATTCCTAAGATCCCTTGGAAAAAACTACCTAGCAACTGCTTTGTCATAAACAACTAGTGATGAGCGGGTTCGGTTCGTCGGAATCCGAACCCGCCTGAACTTCACCTTTTTTTTGCACGGGTCCGAGCAACTCGGATCCTCCCGCCTTGCTCGGTTAACCCAAGCGCGCCCGAACGTCATCATCCCGCGGTTGGATTCTCGCGAGATTCGTATTCTATATAAGGAGCCGCGCGTCGCCGCCATTTTTCACTCGTGCATTGGAGATGATCGTGAGTGGACGTGGCTGGCGTCCTCTCAGTTTCTATGTTCAGGGGGCTGCAAATATCTGTGCTCAGTGTGCTGCAAATATCTGTGCTCAGTGTGCTGCAAATATCTGTGCTCAGTGTGCTGCAAATATCTACGTTCTTTGCCTGAAAAACGCTCCATATCTGTGCTCAGTGTGCTGCAAATATCTGTGCTCACACTGCTTTATTGTGGGGACTGGGGACCACCAGTATTATATAGGAGGAGTACAGTGCAGAGTTTTGCTGACCAGTGACCACCAGTATTATACGTTCTCTGCCTGAAAAACGCTCCATATCTGTGCTCAGTGTGCTGCAAATATCTGTGCTCACACTGCTTTATTGTGGGGACTGGGGACCACCAGTATTATATAGGAGGAGTACAGTGCAGAGTTTTGCTGACCAGTGACCAGTGACCACCAGTATTATACATTCTCTGCCTGAAAAACGCTCCATATCTGTGCTCAGTGTGCTGCAAATATCTGTGCTCACACTGCTTTATTGTGGGGACTGGGGACCACCAGTATTATATAGGAGGAGTACAGTGCAGAGTTTTGCTGACCAGTGACCACCAGTATTATACGTTCTCTGCCTGAAAAACGCTCCATATCTGTGCTCAGTGTGCTGCAAATATCTGTGCTCACACTGCTTTATTGTGGGGACTGGGGACCACCAGTATTATATAGGAGGAGTACAATGCAGAGTTTTGCTGACCAGTGACTACCAGTATTATACGTTCTCTGCCTGAAAAACGCTCCATATCTGTGCTGCATTGTAGTATATATAGTAAGAGTACAGTGCATAATTTTGCTGACCACCAGTATATAATATATAGCAGTACGGTACAGTAGGCCACTGCTCTACCTACCTCTGTGTCGTCAAGTATACTATCTATCCATACCTGTGGTGCACTTCAGTTTTGCACAGTTTGCTGACCACCAGTATATAATATATAGCAGTACAGTACAGAAGGCCACTGCTCTACCTACCTCTGTGTCGTCAAGTATACTATCCATCCATACCTGTGGTGCATTTCAGTTTTGCACAGTTTGCTGACCACCAGTATATAATATATAGCAGTACGGTACAGAAGTCCACTGCTCTACCTACCTCTGTGTCGTCAAGTATACTATCCATCCATATCTGTGGTGCATTTAAGTTGTGCGCAGTATATATATAGTAGTAGGACAGTGCATTGCCACTCCTAGATGGGCCAGGTGTTTGTGTCGGCCACTTGGGTCGCTTAGCTTAGTCACACAGCTACCTCATTGCGCCTCTTTTTTTCTTTGCATCATGTGCTGTTTGGGGACTATTTTTTTAAAATGCCATCCTGTCTGACACTGCAGTGCCATTCCTAGATGGGCCAGGTGTTTGTGTCGGCCACTTGGGTCGCTTAACTTAGTCACACAGCTACCTCATTGCGCCTCTTTTTTTCTTTGCATCATGTGCTGTTTGGGGAGTATTTTTTTGAAGTGCCATCCTGTCTGACACTGCAGTGCCACTCCTAGATGGGCCAGGTGTTTGTGTCGGCCACTTCGGTCGCTTAGCTTAGTCATCCAGCGACCTCGGTGCAAATTTTAGGACTAAAAATAATATTGTGAGGTGTGAGGTGTTCAGAATAGACTGAAAATGAGTGGAAATTATGGTTATTGAGGTTAATAATGGGATCAAAATGACCCCCAAATTCTATGATTTAAGCTGTTTTTGAGGGTTTTTTGTAAAAAAACACCCGAATCCAAAACACACCCGAATCCGACCAAAAATTTTCAGGGAGGTTTTGCCAAAACGCGTCCGTATACAAAACACGGCCGCGGAACCGAATCCAAAACCAAAACACAAAACCCAAAAAATTTCCGGAGCATATCACTATAAACAACCAATCACAAAAAAATGGGGCTCTTATATGGTCTCGTGCTTATTCAGCCCTCATCTAATCAAATGTTTTTGCAGAGCTCGGCTGCACAGGCGTTTGCACACTTGCAAAGCGAAAATACACTCCCCCGTGGGGGGCGCCTATGCGTTTGCACGGCTGCTAAAAACAGCTAGTGAGCGATCAACTCAGAATGACCCCCTCTATTCCCTGTGACAGAGCAGCATCCCCCGCCTTTGAGTCCACCTCACCCTTCTCCATATCTGACGTCAGAGTCAGACTGCAGGATATGGGCCAGAGCACGTTATTGCGTACAAATAGCAAGGGACTGAGACGCTTGTTTGGGAACTGAGTCTATATTCATAATCTTATCCACAAACTGTCGTAAGTTTTGCGTCTCTTTCTCATGGTGAGACAATTTATTAGAGATATTGGAAATCATTCCTTTAATGGAATCCAGCCACAATGGTTCAGCCCCGCTAGCTTGAGAAGGTGTACTACACTGAGTACATAGTAGTGAGCTCCCTGGGGAAGAGGAACACTCTTTGCCTGACATATTGTAAATGTGACAGCACACACACACAGGAAAGGTTAGAAACACAATTACCCCACAAAGAGCCCTTTCAGGGATACACAGAGATATTGAATCCAGCACACCGTGCCCTTATCGCTAATGCCAAGCTTAGCCGGGTTGCAGACTAAGCACCCAGATTAGGGAGTTAGTACACTAATAATCACTCCCCCCCCTTGCTGTGACCCCCTGGTACTGCTGAGGTAATCTGGAGTCCCTGTCAGTCAGCGTCTGTGTCCACTGCAGAGGGAAAATGGCGCTGGTGAGCTGCTGGATCCACTCATATTGAAGCCCCGCCCCTTCAATGGCATGCGGCCTTCTCACTTTTTTTATTCTGGCTGAGGTCATTTTGTACTTAAAATGGAGATAGATCCATTTTAAGGCTTTGCTTGCCAGTCTGGGTACTGTGTACAGTGTACTGAGACGGAATTGTGTACTGAGTCTGGAGACGCAATCCGCCTCGGTTAGGAGCCGTGCGTCTCCGTACCCTCATGCCGCCGTAATGGCCGGCGACCTGCTAACTGGGACGCCGGCTTAGTACTCACTATTCTTTCTTCTGGCTCTCTTAGGGGTGGCGGCGTGCTGCGGTAATGTACACTCGCCGTGGTGGGGCTTGCGAATAGTTCCCTCAGGAGCTAGTGTCCTGTCAGTGGGGAACGGGACCATTAACCCTTCAAGAGGTTGGGCCATTCCCCCTTCCTAAGTCCCACGAAGCAGGCAGGCTGGTGCCAACCAGTCCTACCTGAAAATAACAAACAGAAAAATAAATGCAGAAAACTCTTCAGGAGCTTCCATAAGTGTGACCGGCTCCTCCGGTCACATTTTCTAAACTGAGTCTGGTAGGAGGGGCATAGAGGGAGGAGTCAGCCCACACTATCAAATTCTTAAAATGCCCATTGCTCCTAGTGGACCCGTCTATACCCCATGGTACTAAATGGTTCCCCAGTATCCTCTAGGATGTTAGAGAAAACATATTGTGTAAGGTTATACCAGGGACCAGTAATGGCACAAAAGAAATCATAGTGTTTGCTACCTTTTTTATGACCACCCACCCAAAGTTACCTCAGTACTTTTCACTTAATACAATCTCTCAAAATTGTATTTTTCCTGCTAATAAAACATGTTTTATGGGATAGACTGGGTTAGCATAACTAGTGTTCCCGCTAGGATTCTAAGCAGGCAAGGTGCAAGTGTTGCATGGGATGTGTATAAAAGGGGGACGTGGCCCCACCGGCATCTCTATTGGGGGCAGGCCAGCTCCCTCAATGCTACTACTGGGGGGCATGCCCCAGCAGGTGGCTTCACTGATGGGGGCGTGATCAGGACCTACGGAGGTGCTGGGTTCACCCCTAGCTCTCTATTCACACGGTGGCAACACAGAGAGTGCAGGAGAGTTTCAGCAGGGTGTTGCTAAAGGGGCAGGGTGTACTTTGTAATTGGGGTCGACCCGGCGGTGGAGGTAGTGGCGATGGTGATGGCGCTTGCGCAGCAGGACATCGGGGTATTTTTCCCGAAAATACCCTGATGATGTTGCGGAAACACATCGCAGGGACAGATCTTGCTTGCAAGCTCTCTTCCTGCATGCGAAAATTGATACATCTATGAGATGTAATTAATTATCGCAATGCGGATTCGCGTGATTTTATCACACCACATCCGCATCCTTGGATGCGTATGGTGATAAATAGGGCCGTCATTCTCTATATAACCTGTCTAGTACAGAGAAACGTGTCTTTATAAATATTTATGTAAATTGGCAACTTTGATCACTAGATGGTGCTATCTTCACTATATACTGTATGTTGTTCAAAGGCTGTAAGTAAGCTAAGGCACAGGATGCCATGTTTGAAATAACTTATTCTCCTATGACAGCTGCTGAGCTGAATGCAGCCTCTCACACAGTACCCACGAAAGCCGTTGGAGAGGAGTCGTGTCCAGTGCCGTCTTAACAGCAGTGTAGGCCCCTAGGCAATGCAATGCAGTAGCTTTGATGTCCTGCAGGGAGTATCTTCCTCTCAGCATATAGGACCTGGAGCAGTAATTTCTGCTAATTACTCCTATACTGCATAGATGGTGGGACATGGGGCAGGAGGGAAAACACTAAACTGTAGAAGGGGGCATTGGGCTGAATGAAGGGGCCCCGGTACATGCCTTCCAGGGCGGTAATATGGGGGTGTTTAATACGCAGGGGAGGGGGGAAATAGTGGAGTGGGCTTAATATTCATAATTTTCTGGTGGGAGGACAGCTTGCTTGACTGCAGATATCTCTAGTTCCTGGAAATAGATTTCTTAGATTTCAATGGGATAATAAAAACTAGAGAGTTACACCTTTGAGGAGGTTCTTGGGACTTGGGGATTAGAGTTCAGGTGCCAGAGCAGTCCACCAGAAAAAATATAAAACTGCATACCACGCGTATGTAGCTGGAGCAGGGACCAGCGAAGTCAAATATCTCTGGTTCCCCATTGCCGATTGTCAAAAATCTGGTACCCCTGGAAAAAGGGGACCCTCAGCTATCAGCCTATGGCCTTCCTATGGCCCTTGGGCAATTTCTCATTGAGCCCATATGAATAGACGGCCCTGGATGTTTCTGTAGAGGACCCAGACCCAAATATGTTCCCTTGGTAATGCTAACAGCCAGTGGTGCCTTCACTTTCATCACTACTGGAGGGGAGATTACAGACAATAACTCCAGTTTACAGTTTGATTGTTAATTTAATTTACTTAATATTCTGAACAAGTTTACTTATGTTCTGAATAGAGATGAGCGCCGGAAATTTTTCGGGTTTTGTGTTTTGGTTTTGGGTTCGGTTCCGCGGCCGTGTTTTGGGTTCGACCGCGTTTTGGCAAAACCTCACCGAATTTTTTTTGTCGGATTCGGGTGTGTTTTGGATTCGGGTGTTTTTTTCAAAAAACCCTAAAAAACAGCTTAAATCATAGAATTTGGGGGTAATTTTGATCCCAAAGTATTATTAACCTCAAAAAACATAATTTACACTCATTTTCAGCCTATTCTGAACACATCACACCTCACAATATTATTTTTAGTCCTAAAATTTGCACCGAGGTCGCTGTGTGAGTAAGATAAGCGACCCTAGTGGCCGACACAAACACCGGGCCCATCTAGGAGTGGCACTGCAGTGTCACGCAGGATGGCCCTTCCAAAAAACCCTCCCCAAACAGCACATGACGCAAAGAAAAAAAGAGGCGCAATGAGGTAGCTGACTGTGTGAGTAAGATTAGCGACCCTAGTGGCCGACACAAACACCGGGCACATCTAAGAGTGGCACTGCAGTGTCACGCAGGATGTCCCTTCCAAAAAACCCTCCCCAAACAGCACATGACGCAAAGAAAAAAAGAGGCGCAATGAGGTAGCTGACTGTGTGAGTAAGATTAGCGACCCTAGTGGCCGACACAAACACTGGGCCCATCTAGGAGTGGCACTGCAGTGTCACGCAGGATGTCCCTTCCAAAAAACCCTCCCCAATCAGCACATGATGCAAAGAAAAAGAAAAGAAAAAAGAGGTGCAAGATGGAATTATCCTTGGGCCCTCCCACCCACCCTTATGTTGTATAAACAAAACAGGACATGCACACTTTAACCAACCCATCATTTCAGTGACAGGGTCTGCCACACGACTGTGACTGATATGACGGGTTGGTTTGGACCCCCCCCAAAAAAGAAGCAATTAATCTCTCCTTGCACAAACTGGCTCTACAGAGGCAAGATGTCCACCTCATCTTCACCCTCCGATATATCACCGTGTACATCCCCCTCCTCACAGATTATCAATTCGTCCCCACTGGAATCCACCATCTCAGCTCCCTGTGTACTTTGTGGAGGCAATTGCTGCTGGTCAATGTCTCCGCGGAGGAATTGATTATAATTCATTTTAATGAACATCATCTTCTCCACATTTTCTGGATGTAACCTCGTACGCCGATTGCTGACAAGGTGAGCGGCGGCACTAAACACTCTTTCGGAGTACACACTTGTGGGAGGGCAACTTAGGTAGAATAAAGCCAGTTTGTGCAAGGGCCTCCAAATTGCCTCTTTTTCCTGCCAGTATAAGTACGGACTGTGTGACGTGCCTACTTGGATGCGGTCACTCATATAATCCTCCACCATTCTATCAATGTTGAGAGAATCATATGCAGTGACAGTAGACGACATGTCCGTAATCGTTGTCAGGTCCTTCAGTCCGGACCAGATGTCAGCATCAGCAGTCGCTCCAGACTGCCCTGCATCACCGCCAGCGGGTGGGCTCGGAATTCTGAGCCTTTTCCTCGCACCCCCAGTTGCGGGAGAATGTGAAGGAGGAGATGTTGACAGGTCGCGTTCCGCTTGACTTGACAATTTTGTCACCAGCAGGTCTTTCAACCCCAGCAGACCTGTGTCTGCCGGAAAGAGAGATCCAAGGTAGGCTTTAAATCTAGGATCGAGCACGGTGGCCAAAATGTAGTGCTCTGATTTCAACAGATTGACCACCCGTGAATCCTTGTTAAGCGAATTAAGGGCTGCATCCACAAGTCCCACATGCCTAGCGGAATCGCTCCGTGTTAGCTCCTTCTTCAATGCCTCCAGCTTCTTCTGCAAAAGCCTGATGAGGGGAATGACCTGACTCAGGCTGGCAGTGTCTGAACTGACTTCACGTGTGGCAAGTTCAAAGGGCATCAGAACCTTGCACAACGTTGAAATCATTCTCCACTGCACTTGAGACAGGTGCATTCCATCTCCTATATCGTGCTCAATTGTATAGGCTTGAATGGCCTTTTGCTGCTCCTCCAACCTCTGAAGCATATAGAGGGTTGAATTCCACCTCGTTACCACTTCTTGCTTCAGATGATGGCAGGGCAGGTTCAGTAGTTTTTGGTGGTGCTCCAGTCTTCTGTACGTGGTGCCTGTACGCCGAAAGTGTCCCGCAATTTTTCTGGCCACCGACAGCATCTCTTGCACGCCCCTGTCGTTTTTTAAAAAATTCTGCACCACCAAATTCAAGGTATGTGCAAAACATGGGACGTGCTGGAATTTGCCCATATTTAATGCACACACAATATTGCTGGCGTTGTCCGATGCCACAAATCCACAGGAGAGTCCAATTGGGGTAAGCCATTCCGCGATGATCTTCCTCAGTTGCCGTAAGAGGTTTTCAGCTGTGTGCGTATTCTGGAAAGCGGTGATACAAAGCGTAGCCTGCCTAGGAAAGAGTTGGCGTTTGCGAGATGCTGCTACTGGTGCCGCCGCTGCTGTTCTTGCGGCGGGAGTCCATACATCTACCCAGTGGGCTGTCACAGTCATATAGTCCTGACCCTGCCCTGCTCCACTTGTCCACATGTCCGTGGTTAAGTGGACATTGGGTACAACTGCATTTTTTAGGACACTGGTGAGTCTTTTTCTGACGTCCGTGTACATTCTCGGTATCGCCTGCCTAGAGAAGTGGAACCTAGATGGTATTTGGTAACGGGGGCACACTGCCTCAATAAATTGTCTAGTTCCCTGTGAACTAACGGCGGATACCGGACGCACGTCTAACACCAACATAGTTGTCAAGGACTCAGTTATCCGCTTTGCAGTAGGATGACTGCTGTGATATTTCATCTTCCTCGCAAAGGACTGTTGAACAGTCAATTGCTTACTGGAAGTAGTACAAGTGGGCTTACGACTTCCCCTCTGGGATGACCATCGACTCCCAGCGGCAACAACAGCAGCGCCAGCAGCAGTAGGCGTTACACGCAAGGATGCATCGGAGGAATCCCAGGCAGGAAAGGACTCGTCAGACTTGCCAGTGACATGGCCTGCAGGACTATTGGCATTCCTGGGGAAGGAGGAAATTGACACTGAGGGAGTTGGTGGGGTGGTTTGCGTGAGCTTGGTTACAAGAGGAAGGGATTTACTGGTCAGTGGACTGCTTCCGCTGTCACCCAAAGTTTTTGAACTTGTCACTGACTTATTATGAATGCGCTGCAGGTGACGTATAAGGGAGGATGTTCCGAGGTGGTTAACGTCCTTACCCCTACTTATTACAGCTTGACAAAGGGAACACACGGCTTGACACCTGTTGTCCGCATTTCTGGTGAAATACCTCCACACCGAAGAGCTGATTTTTTTGGTATTTTCACCTGGCATGTCAACGGCCATATTCCTCCCACGGACAACAGGTGTCTCCCCGGGTGCCTGACTTAAACAAACCACCTCACCATCAGAATCCTCCTGGTCAATTTCCTCCCCAGCGCCAGCAACACCCATATCCTCCTCATCCTGGTGTACTTCAACACTGACATCTTCAATCTGACTATCAGGAACTGGACTGCGGGTGCTCCTTCCAGCACTTGCAGGGGGCATGCAAATAGTGGAAGGCGCATGCTCTTCACGTCCAGTGTTGGGAAGGTCAGGCATCGCAAACGACACAATTGGACTCTCCTTGTGGATTTGGGATTTCAAAGAACGCACAGTTCTTTGCGGTGCTTTTGCCAGCTTGAGTCTTTTCAGTTTTCTAGCGAGAGGCTGAGTGCTTCCATCCTCATGTGAAGCTGAACCACTAGCCATGAACATAGGCCAGGGCCTCAGCCGTTCCTTGCCACTCCGTGTGGTAAATGGCATATTGGCAAGTTTACGCTTCTCCTCCGACAATTTTATTTTAGGTTTTGGAGTCCTTTTTTTTCTGATATTTGGTGTTTTGGATTTGACATGCTCTGTACTATGACATTGGGCATCGGCCTTGGCAGACGACGTTGCTGGCATTTCATCGTCTCGGCCATGACTAGTGGCAGCAGCTTCAGCACGAGGTGGAAGTGGATCTTGATCTTTCCCTAATTTTGGAACCTCAACTTTTTTGTTCTCCATATTTTATAGGCAGAACTAAAAGGCACCTCAGGTAAACAATGGAGATGGATGGATTGGATACTAGTATACAATTATGGACGGACTGCCACGGTTAGGTGGTATAAAAAAACCACGGTTAGGTGGTATATATTATAATAATAATACAATTATGGATGGACGGACTGCCTGCCGACTGCCGACACAGAGGTAGCCACAGCCGTGAACTACCGCACTGTACACTGGTTGATAAAGAGATAGTAGTATACTCGTAACAACTAGTATGACACTATGACGACGGTATAAAGAATGAAAAAAAAACCACGGTTAGGTGGTATATATTATAATAATAATACAATTATGGATGGACGGACTGCCTGCCGACTGCCGACACAGAGGTAGCCACAGCCGTGAACTACCGCACTGTACACTGGTTGATAAAGAGATAGTAGTATACTCGTAACAATTAGGATGACACTATGACGGTATAAAGAATGAAAAAAAAACCACGGTTAGGTGGTAGGTATATAATAATAAATAATACAATTCTGGTCGGACGGACTGCCTGCCGTGTGCCGACACAGAGGTAGCCACAGCCGTGAACTACCGCACTGTACACTGGTTGATAAAGAGATAGTAGTATACTCGTAACAATTAGGATGACACTATGACGGTATAAAGAATGAAAAAAAAACCACGGTTAGGTGGTAGGTATATAATAATAAATAATACAATTCTGGTCGGACGGACTGCCTGCCGTGTGCCGACACAGAGGTAGCCACAGCCGTGAACTACCGCACTGTACACTGGTTGATAAAGAGATAGTAGTATACTCGTAACAATTAGGATGACACTATGACGGTATAAAGAATGAAAAAAAAACCACGGTTAGGTGGTAGGTATATAATAATAAATAATACAATTCTGGTCGGACGGACTGCCTGCCGTGTGCCGACACAGAGGTAGCCACAGCCGTGAACTACCGCACTGTACACTGGTTGATAAAGAGATAGTAGTATACTCGTAACAATTAGGATGACACTATGACGGTATAAAGAATGAAAAAAAAACCACGGTTAGGTGGTAGGTATATAATAATAAATAATACAATTCTGGTCGGACGGACTGCCTGCCGTGTGCCGACACAGAGGTAGCCACAGCCGTGAACTACCGCACTGTACACTGGTTGATAAAGAGATAGTAGTATACTCGTAACAATTAGGATGACACTATGACGGTATAAAGAATGAAAAAAAAACCACGGTTAGGTGGTAGGTATATAATAATAAATAATACAATTCTGGTCGGACGGACTGCCTGCCGTGTGCCGACACAGAGGTAGCCACAGCCGTGAACTACCGCACTGTACACTGGTTGATAAAGAGATAGTAGTATACTCGTAACAATTAGGATGACACTATGACGGTATAAAGAATGAAAAAAAAACCACGGTTAGGTGGTAGGTATATAATAATAAATAATACAATTCTGGTCGGACGGACTGCCTGCCGTGTGCCGACACAGAGGTAGCCACAGCCGTGAACTACCACACTGTACACTGGTTGATAAAGAGATAGTAGTATACTCGTAACAATTAGGATGACACTATGACGGTATAAAGAATGAAAAAAAAACCACGGTTAGGTGGTAGGTATATAATAATAAATAATACAATTCTGGTCGGACGGACTGCCTGCCGTGTGCCGACACAGAGGTAGCCACAGCCGTGAACTACCGCACTGTACAATGGTTGATAAAGAGATAGTAGTATACTCGTAACAATTAGGATGACACTATGACGGTATAAAGAATGAAAAAAAAACCACGGTTAGGTGGTAGGTATATAATAATAAATAATACAATTCTGGTCGGACGGACTGCCTGCCGTGTGCCGACACAGAGGTAGCCACAGCCGTGAACTACCGCACTGTACACTGGTTGATAAAGAGATAGTAGTATACTCGTAACAATTAGGATGACACTATGACGGTATAAAGAATGAAAAAAAAACCACGGTTAGGTGGTAGGTATATAATAATAAATAATACAATTCTGGTCGGACGGACTGCCTGCCGTGTGCCGACACAGAGGTAGCCACAGCCGTGAACTACCGCACTGTACTGTGTCTGCTGCTAATATAGACTGGTTGATATTTAAAGAGATATTAGTAGTATACAACAATACTATACTGGTGGTCAGGCACTGGTCACCACTCCTGCAGCAAAAGTGTGCACTGTTAATTAATATAATTGTACTCCTGGCTCCTGCTAACAACCTGCAGTGCTCCCCAGTCTCCCCCACAATTAATTATAAGCTTTTAATTTATACATTGATGACTGTGCAGCACACTGGGCTGAGCTGAGTGCACACAGACTGAGTCACACTGTGTGACTGACTGTGCTGTGTATCGTTTTTTTTTTCAGGCAGAGAACGGATATAGCAGAGAGAAGTGAACGGATATATTATATTAAATAAAAGTTAACTAGCAACTGCACTGGTCACTGACTGTGGTAAACTAACTCTGTCTGCGACTCTGCACAATCTCTCTCTATCTAATCTATCTATCTCTATTCTAATGGAGAGGACGCCAGACACGTCCTCTCCCTATCAATCTCAATGCACGAGTGAAAATGGCGGCGACGCGCGGCTCCTTATATAGAATCCGAGTCTCGCGAGAATCCGACAGCGTCATGATGACGTTCGGGCGCGCTCGGGTTAACCGAGCAAGGCGGGAAGATCCGAGTCGCTCGGACCCGTGAAAAAAAACATGAAGTTCGGGCGGGTTCGGATTCCGAGGAACCGAACCCGCTCATCTCTAGTTCTGAAGCAGTTTAGTTATGCTAACCAAGGGGGCCCCATGTTCTGAACTTGTTTTTAAACATTTTATTGTGTAACACATTTTAAATACAGTTGTGCCTCGCAGCATAGTGTCTCCTTAGGCCTCCACTGTAAGGGTACCTGTCATCCCCCACAAGCAATACACCCCCTAGTGCCAAGACCTAACACCATCCCACAGTGGCATGACATATATCTATTATAGTCCCCCGTACATTCCGTGGCCTCAACTCCCCACCGTACTCATATATAGTACCCACAAGATTTGTAAGTTTATGGCAATGGTGGGTTGAGAGTAGAAGTGTTTTAATTTTTACCTTTATAAACTCTTAGTTTACTTGGTTGGTTTTCAGATGAATATGTCACAATGGAGTAGTTGCTCTCATTATAGCAGCTTGTATTTGTCGTTATAAAAGCTTGAAGTACAAAAAAGAGTAAAAGAAATCGTAGTTGCTAGACAAAGGAATGGCTATTTAAAAGAGAACATATCTGTCACATGCCTTTACTCCATGACATTTGTGAAAATAATCCAGAGGATTATCGTAACTACCCACGTATGGATAAACAATTAATTTGTTTGAAAGATTTATTTGTGACAACAGTTTTACAATTTACAACATAATTGAACTTCCACAAATAGTATCCCAAAGAGCCACAAAATTTCATATGTAACGATCTGTAAATTTCAACATTTCTTTTGGATTCATGGCAAAAAATTAGACCATAAGTCTAAGTCATTGTGAGTTGAGGGGAAGGGTTAGTAGGAGGGATAGTTTGTTTGAAAGAACATACAAGTTTAACATGTAAAATTAAGCACCAAAACTACACAAATGCATTAATAAAACATTGATAAACAAATAATCCTCACAATGACTACCTTGTTGAGGAGAAACACTTTTTACTGGTGAAGGGGTAGCATTGTTTTGCTGTCTTTGACTACATGATGGCTGTGAAGATGATTGAATATAAATATGGCTACTAGGGGTGTGTCAAGAGAGGAGGAGGCCCGTGTGCAGGATCAGCCTGAGCACCTTCCTCTCTAGCTGGCAGCTCTGCAGCTCTGGGCACTAGGGACACATGCGGCGTGCTGGCAATGCAGAGTGGAGTAAATAAATTGTCTTTTGGAGTCCGTAAAAACAGCGCTTCCTCCAACGCATTTCAGGCTACCAGCCCTTAATCATGATCCATCGCCAGCACGCCGCAGGGTTTTGCTAAGCCGCCTCACAGACCGGCACAAAAATCAGTCATCAGCGCCGCACGGCGCAAGTGAGCAGAGGCCGGAGAAAGCAGCAAGTAGGAGCGGGGGAACCAGCCGGAGGAAGACGGACGTCACCATCTCAACGAGGTTGGTAGCATAGGGATAGTCAGGTAACCGGAACTCTCTCTGTATTAGCCTCCCTGAACGCAAATGTGGAACCCCTTTGTTCTAACATTAGGAGACCGCAGCAATCTCATGAAAGGGCTGTAAACATTTACTAACTCCTTTCTTTTTTCAGGTATTGCACGTTCCATCATCATTACATACCACTGCAAACATTTCACATATATATCAGTTATATACAATCTCAAGCACTTTGTTACAATATTTATAAATCCATTTTTATATACAGAGCAGCTCAAGCACTAGGAATCCCAGTCACAGCGCGGTTACTTTTTCTTATTGAAGATCGACAGTGTCTAGGTCGACAATGTTTAGGTTGACCACTATAGGTTGACAGTCACTAGGTCGACAGGGTCAGAAGGTCGAAATGTTCTAGGTCGACAGGTCAAAAGGTCGACATAAGTTTTAAAAAAAGTTTTCATACTTAACGATCCACGTGGACTACGATTGGAATGGTAATCTGTGCCGAGCGAAGCGAGGCACCTTGCCCGAAGCATGGCGAGCGAAGCAAGCCATGTGAGGGGACACAGTGCACTAATTGGGGTTCCCGGTCACTCTACAAAGAAAACGACACCAAAAAAACGTAAAAAAAATCATGTAGACCTTTTGACCTGTCGACCTAAAACATGTCGACCTTCTGACCCTGTCGACCTAGTGACTGTCGACCTATAGTGGTCAACCTAAATATTGTCGACCTAGACACTGTCGATCTAATGATCCACACCCATTATTTAGAATAGTGTCGGACGTCTGTGTGGGCTGGTTAAGGGTGTGTGTAAGAAGTTTATCGATGTAAGTGGTTGGGCTAGGGTCATCACAGTTGCTTTGCTCTAGAACTGCGGATTCCTTTATTGTAATTGCAGAATGCTGAAAAGATAATAACATCAAATAATGTTTCTCTTTAGTATTATAATAACATTACAATTAATGCATGTTTGTCTTTTTACAGTTGCCTTCTACACCAGGAGATTGGATGGATATTGCCCAGAAATTTGATGAATGTTGGAATTTCACCAATTGTGGAGGAGCAGTAGATGGGAAGCATGTCAGAATAGTTCCATCTGCCATCTCTGGTTCATACAGTATTATTACAATTATAAAGTTTTTCTAGTGTGATTTAATGGCTATTGTCCATGCCAATTACAAATTCATTTTTCTGGGCATTGGTAAACATGGTCGAGTGTCAGATTGTGGAGTTTATGAACAGACAGCATTTCATCGCAGACTCACCAATGACACTCTTCATTTGCCTTCTGTGAAGCAAAGAGTGGCCTGAATTTAATTTTTGTGGCTGAAAGGGCCACGTTTCTGAATGTATGGTGATGTACATTGTTTCTATCACTAATTTTTTGTTTATAGTTTTAAGGATTATGCACACTTCTACTGTGGGGTTTAAATATAATTTCTTATTAAATACCTTAATTTTGAAACCTGTATCCTGCTTTTTTAAGGTTAATATGACATGTATATTGAGATGTACATGTTTTTGCTTGCTCAACTACTTTAAATTAAATTACTTTTTTAACAAGGATCAAAATCTAATTTTATGAAAAAGTTTTAGAAAAGTATATTATTTAGAATATAAACAGGCACATTTTCTAGCAATAGCTAAATTCCACCCAATATCAACATTATTTTGTGAGAACTTACCGTGTTGTCCCCCAGGTACTGTGCAGTGAAGGATTTACCACAAGGCAACCACAACCACTGCTTAGGGTCCTTTGGGTCCCAGGGGGCCCACCGACAAGACTGTATAAAGGGCATTTCCAGCAGACCACGAGCACTGCCAACATTGTTCAAGAGCTAGCTGGGCTGGCTGACAGGGGCTGGCTGGCAACTTTCACCCTGGGGGGCAGACTCAACCCAGCTTTTCACAGGGAATGCAGTGCAAAAATGGCCCTCAAAGACTTAAATTGCACTGGCCAGGGGGGCAGATGGCACCCTGCCCCCCTGCCCAGCCAGCCCCTGCTGGCTGAATACTCCCAGCAGGATGTTAGTGATTAAACAGCAGTTGGGTGCCAGCTCCATCACATGCCTATGTCTCCAATCCTGCAGTATAGTGCGTGTGACCTGTCATGACACACGTGTGCATGAGGTCAGACGTGCAGAGAGAGGAGCCAGGATGCACAAAGAAAAACATGAGGTCTGCCAGTGTACTTTGTTACAGTATAACATCCACCTACCTGTACTTCAAATTCCAATATATTCTCTCTCCCTCTCTTGCTCTCTCTCTCTCTCTCTATATATATATATATATATATATATATATATATACATTGGATCCAGCGCTCAATAAATAGACTTACAGAATAAACAAACTCGCCCTCTGATCACACTGCAAAAGCAGTGCTATAGACATACAAGCAGACAGCAGCAGCACACAGGGAAATAAAGACAAGCAGATAACAGGTCTTCTGGTCAATGTTTCAATTAAATATCTATTCATTTGCGATAGGCATTCATGGGCAGTGACTGGGGGTTAGCTTTGTTTGGCTGGCATGTTGATGGGAATGTTGGAGGCTTGACAGTGTCAATGACAGAGCCAGTGTCAATGACTGACACTGTGAGGCAGTGCTGACTGTGAAGCAGCGCCGCAGCTGACTGAGTATCTGTCAGCCATGTCAGTCACCTTATGCAAGCAAGGAGAAGCGAGTGGGGGCAGGGGGGCACTGAAAAAGTTCATTTAAATTATGTAGCACATGACACTAGTCCTGCAGTGCCCCTGGATCAAGCTTAGGCAGAGGGGGTAGGGGGCTATTAGAAATCAGCTATTGAAGAATAAATGTTTTCCCTTTAATTAATAGATAAAAATAAATGAATTGTAGTGTCCCCCCTTCCCCTGCCTAAACTTATTCTAGCAGCAGGGCTAGTGATTTCTATTGTCAATTAGGTGCACTATTGTATGGGATAATGTGTATAGGGGTACTACTGTGTGGCGTCACATGGACTGGAAAAGAGTGAATGTAGTACCACTGCACAAAAGTGGAAGCAAGGAAGAAGTGAGTAACTACAGACCAGTAAGCATTACATCAGTAGTAGGAAAAGTAATGGAAACACTATTAATAGAAAGAGTTGTGGAATATCTTAAATCCAACAATTTACAGGATCCCAAACAGCATGGATTTACTATCATGCCAAACAAATTAACTTTTTTGACTCCGTGACTAAAATAATAGATCAAGGTGGGGCCGTAGATATAGCATATCAAGACTTTAGTCAGGCATTTGACATTGTCCCACATCCCTGACTGCTAAATAAACTCTGTGAGATTGGATTATAAAACAGTTAAATGGTTAAAAACCTGGTTGCAGGATACGAAACAGACAGTAAATTGAGTGTATTCCAAGGAAGGATATCTTACTAGTGGAGTACCCCAGAGAACTGTACTTGGACAGTGCTCTTTAATATCTATGTTGTTAACATTGCAAATGGTATTGAAGGAAGGGATGCCTTTTTGCAAATGACACAAAGATATGCAACAGGCTAGACATACCGTGAGGGGTAAAACAAATGATTCATGATCTAGGTAGACTTGAGGAATGGTCAAGAACGTGAAAACTAGTTTACCGCTAAAAAAATGCTAAATCATGCATTTGGGTCTCAAAAACCCAAAGACTTAATATAGTATCAAGAGTACTATAATGGAAACTACTGAGTAGGAAAGGAATCTAGGAGTCACTATTCAAGTGACTTAAAGGCTGGGAAGCAATGAAACAAAGCAATGAGAAAGGCAAGTCAGATGCTAGGTTGCAAGGTAGCATTTCTCATTACAAGTAGCTAGAGTGTGCATTCTAGGGCCCCTACCCTTACATCCACTATTATGTGTATATACACTGCTCAAAAAAATAAAGGGAACACTTAAACAACACAATGTAACTCCAAGTCAATCACACTTCTGTGAAATCAAACTGTCCACTTAGGAAGCAACACTGATTTACAATCAATTTCACATGCTGTTGTGCAAATGGAATAGACAACAGGTGGAAATTATAGGCAATTAGCAAGACACCCCCAATAAAGGAGTTGTTCTGCAGGTGGTGACCACAGACCACTTCTCAGCTTCTATGCTTTTTGGCTGATGTTTTGTTCACTTTTGAAAGCTGGCAGTGCTTTCACTCTAGTGGTGGCATGAGACGGAGTCTATAACCCACACAAGTGGCTCAGGTAGTGCAGCTCATCCAGGATGGCACATCAATGCGAGCTTTGGCAAGAAGGTTTGCTGTGTCTATCAGCGTAGTGTCCAGAGCATGGAGGCGCTACCAGGAGACAGGCCGGTACATCAGGAGACGTGGAGGAAGCCGCAGGAGGGCAACAACCCAGGATCAGGACCACTACCTCCGCCTTTGTGCAAGGAGGAACAGGAGGAGCAATGCTAGAGCCCTGCAAAATGACCTCCAGCAAGCCACAAATGTGCATGTGTCTACTCAAATGATCAGAAACAGACTCCATGAGGGTGGTATGAGGGCCCGACGTCCACAGGTGGGGGTTGTGCTTACAGCCCAACACCGTGCAGGACATTTGGCATTTGCCAGAGAACACCAAGATTGGCAAATTCGCCACTGGCGCCCTGTGCTCTTTACAGATGAAAGCAGGTTCTCACTGAGCACGTGACAGACGTGACAGAGCCTGGAGACGCCAAGGAGAACGTTATGCTGCCTGCAACATCCTCCAGCATGACCGGTTTGGCAGTGGGTCAGTAATGGTGTGGGGTGGCATTTCTTTGGGGGGCCGCACAGCCCTCCATGTGCTCGCCAGAGGTAGCCTGACTGCCATTAGGTACTGAGATGAGATCCTCAGACCCCTTGTGAGACCATATGCTGATGTGGTTGGCACTGGGTTCCTCCTAATGCAAGACAATGCTAGACCTCATGTGGCTGGAGTGTGTCAGCAGTTCCTGCAAGATGAAGGCATTGATGCTATGGACTGGCCCGCCCGTTCCCCAGACCTTAATCCAATTGAGCACATCTGGGACATCATGTCTCGCTCCATCCACCAATGCCACGTTGCACCACAGACTGTCCAGGAGTTGGCGGATGCTTTCGTCCAGGTCTGGGAGGAGATCCCTCAGGAGACCATCCGCCACCTCATCAGGAGCATTCCCAGGCATTGTAGGAAGGTCATACAGGCACGCAGAGGCCACACACACTACTGAGCCTCATTTTGACTTGTTTTAAGGACATTACATCAAAGTTGGATGAGCCTGTAGTGTGTTTTTCCACTTTAATTTTGAGTGTGACTCCAAATCCAGACCTCCATGGGTTAATAAATTTGATTTCCATTAATAATTTTTTTGTGATTTTGTTGTCAGCACATTCAACTATGTAAAGAACAAAGTATTTAATAAGAATATTTCATTCATTCAGATCTAGGATGTGTTATTTTAGGGTTCCCTTTATTTTTTTGAGCAGTGTATGTACACTTGAAGGTTGAGACTCCTTCAGTATGGATTGGCACCCCTCCCCACCTGCCTTTGATTGTTTTTAAGTAGGGAACTAGCATTTGGCTGTACATTGAACAATGCACAATTACAGATAAAACCTTTGTACATTTACAGTATATGCGTTTATGTACATTTATGTCAGTTGTGGAATGAGCATTGGGGTGTGGGGCTCCCTGGACTGCTCTGTCTGGGCCACTTCAGGGCATCACGATTTAACACTTATTTTAACACTTCATGCCACTTTCTTTGTGTTTTTATCTATGTAACACTTTTACACGCATTTTCCACTCTCTTAACACTCCTAAAACTGAGCAGCTGCGTTCACTCACCTAAAACTTTGTAACACTTCACTGCTATCTTTTATATGTGTGATGCCTTGGGTGGTTTTTACTGTACTGGTTTAGGAGTGCCCTGTGCACAGATGTGAACCCTTAGAATGTTAGGGACATACCTGATGAGATGACCTTGGTGGGTAAGCCCATAACTTTGGGCAAATTTTTGCTAACAACCTCTTATTTGATGTTTAATTGTAAATTGTATTTATATTTTGAATAGTAATGTTTGTATAGTGCACCGGCATCTTTTTTTCTATGTGTAGCACTAAAAGTTTCATCAATGTAGCACCTCTCATTGCAAATAGCTAGGGTATGCAGTCTAGGGCACCTCTGCCTATATAAGCAATGTAACAAAGTGATGAGAAAGGCAAGTCAGATGCTTGGTTGCATAGGGAGAGGAATCAGCAGCAGAAATTAAGAAGTAATAATGCCACTATATAGGTAATTGGTACGGTCTCATCTTGAAAATTGTGTCCAGTTCTGGAGGTTATATCTCCAGAAGGATGTAAATACATTAGAGAGCATATAAAGAAGGCAACTAAAATGGTGCATGGTCTACATCAGAAAACGTACCAGGAAAGACTAAAAGATCTTAACATATGCATTTTGAACCAGAGAAGGGAAAGAGAGAACATGATAGAAACTTTCAAATATTTCAAGCGTTTTAACAAGGTCCAGGAGGGAAACATTCTTCAAAGGAAGAGAAGTTCTTGATCACGAGGACATGCACTGAGACTGGAGGTAGGTAAAATTTAAGGAAAAATTACTTCAAAGGAAGGGTAGTGGAAAGGTGGAAAAGCCTCCCATCAGAGGTGGTCAAGGCTAAGTTAGTAGAGTAGGTGAAACATGCTTGTGATAGGCATATGGATATCCTTACAAAGGAGTAAGGATCAAATAGGAATGAGGTTACCAAAAGGTTAAACGAAAGCGGCATGCAAGATGGGCCACGTGATCTGCTGTCAATTTCTATGTTGCTATGTTTATATGTATAAGGGGTACTACTGTGAGACATAATGTGTGTAAGATGTACTACTGTGTGGCATAATGTGTATAAGGGGACCTACTGTGTGGCATAATGTGTAAAAGGAGTACTACTGTGTGGCATAATTTGTGAAAGTGGTTCTACTGTGTTGCATAATGTGTATAGGAGGTCCTTCTGTGTACCGTAACATATATAAAGACTACTACTGTGTGGCATAATGTGTTTAAGGGGCACTACTGTATAGCATAATGTGTGTAAGAGGTACTACTGTGTGGCATAATGTGTGTAAGAGGTACTACTGTGTGTCATAATTTGTTTAAGGTATACTACTGTGTGGCATAATGTGTATAAGGGGCTTTACTGTATGGCATAATGTGTCTAATGGTTATTACTGTGTGGCATAACATGTACAAAGGGTACTACTACTATATGGTGTAATGTGTATAAGGGGTATTACCAGAGGCGGATTGGCCATAGGGTTTACAGGGAAGATTCCCGGTGGGCCGACGCACCCGCGGGGCCTGTTTTGTTTGAGGACATGTGGTCCTTTTTATAGACGTAATGAATAAGATGCAAAATAATCTGCATATATGAAAATTACTTTGCCTGTAATTGCAGATGATCTAGTGTATACTCTGTCTGCCTGCTTGGCTGACATATAAGATTGAGTGAATAGTGATTGGGATACGGTTAGTGTAATAAGCAAGAAAATATCTTTCTAAAGAATTATATAGTTTCCTAAATTCTGAAGGTGTATCATATAATGTGCTCATAATATTTAATTTTATTTCTTTTTAACTTCCCCCTTGATGCTGGACATGCCCACAATCGGGAAAATCTTGGGGGGAGGGTGCTGCTGCCATGGCCCATGGCTAGATCTTACACCTCTGGTGCTACCCATGTGGGGCCACTAGTACAAATTTTTCCAGGGCCGCTTTTTGTTCCCAATCCACCCCTGGGTATTACTGTGTGTCGTAATGCATATAAGAGGTCCTACTGTGTGACATAGTTTGAATAACAGGTATTAGGGGGGTACACACTAGGCGATTTCTGGCTAAAAAAATGATAACAACATTTATGTCGTTATCATTTATTTTTAGCCTGAAATTGTCCAGTGTGTATGGGGGTGATATTGGTGAACGATGAACGATACATGTTCCTGCACATCGTTCAGCATTCACAAATTTTGAGCTGACATGCAGCTCAACCCATCTATGTCGGGCTGAGCTGTATGTTCAGGAATGCCGGCGGTGACGTCAAACTGAACGTTATTGTTGAACGATAACATTCAGTGTGTATGAACTATATTGTTGAACGCTACAGTATGTCGTTCAATGATATAGTCATTCATTGACGGCATTTAAACATCGGGTAGTGTGTACCCGCCTTTACTGTGTGGCATAACCTGTATAAGGGGCACTACTGTGCTGTGTAATGTAAATAAGGTTGTACTGCTGTGTGTAATTTGAATTGGGGGTACTATTGTGTAGCCACACCCCTTATCCACGAGACTATGCCCCTTTTTTGAGGCATGCACTGTCCCTGGGGGGGATGGGACACTGGTGCTTCTTCTGGCACAGGTCACCAAAATTTCTATCTATGGCTCTGGAGGCAGTTCCACTGGCATTGGTTGCTATGTACCATCGGACATTCTGAGCAACTGTAGGGTTGCTTTAATATCTGATTGCGCGATTATTTCTGTACCACAGCAGATTAGAGCCTCAGCCAATGAGTGTCTCAGTAGACAGCGTATTGGCTGCTGCACTAGCATAATTTTGAAGTGGCACCTGTGAGAAAAGTTGTAGACACTACTACATTAGTGTCTGCCTCTTAATCAGGCCCATAATGGGAGTGGTTCACCATCCACCCACCTAGTCAAATTTTTTCTGCCCTTGTTGTATTGAACATGGGTCATTTGACTGCACCCATGTTACTTTTGCATGGGATTTATGTTGTTATGTTTTTCCTGTTGTTAATAACGCTTTATAGCATGCTGCTGCTGTTCTTCTTTTTCTTATTTACAGATCTACTGTACATGCATTTGTTTCCTGTAGACACCACTGGGTCTGAATGAGTTCCCACTTAGTGCCAAAGCTTGTCTGCCAAATTCTTTACCATCCCACACCCCCCAAAATGGCCACTTGAAACTCATATTTCTGATCACCAAAGGGCTTAATATCCGAGAAAATAGATAAAGACACCGTTTTAAAAAGAAAAGAAGCCTCATATGTCTAAATCCACAGGTATTGCTATCCTATTTGTTAGTAATATCCCTGTCACAGATATCTCCTTTAATCTGATGCATTATGGCAGGGGTACAGTATGTTAGTTAAGTGTATGATTTTTAGTCTGGTGTTTACTTTCGTAAATCTGTATGTTCCTAGCCAGTGTCAGCCATCTTATCTGGCAAATACAGTATGGTGATATCTCCTCTGATTATCAGTGGGGACATCAATTGGATCCTTGATTCCACTCTCTACTCTTCTAACAATGGGCCTGATTCAGGTCCGGTTGTTAGTGCAGTGCAGCTGCAAGGCACCAATGTTTGGTACTTTGTGCATGTGCTGGACCCATACTGTGCATGTGCAGTACGGGTCTGCAATGATGGTTGCACTACAGCATCAGACTATCAGCAATTGATAGTCTGATGCTATTTTAGGGTGGAGAGGGAGCGGTGACAGCCTCCATTTCTCTAACCACAGGCGTGTTACTGCCACTGTGGTAGAAGGATGAGGCCAGGATCTCCGTCAGAGGAAGGAAATATCCTGGTAGGTCTGGTGGTGGCCGGATTGTGTGACCCCATGGGTTACAGTGGCAAACGCAGGATTTCTAGAGGGGGGGTTTCCAAATGCAATCCACAATCTCCCACTCTAAACCATAAACCAAAAGTAGCTGTTAGCTAGGGCTCTCAGGGTAGCACACCCTCTGACTTTCATACATTCTATTAAGGATGGGTGTGGTACTGTTCATTACAACACAGAGGAGATAGCCAGCGGTTTCCATGCATGCATATTATTAAAACCTTTATCATCTATCTCATACTATGCCTACAATTGATGAGAATCTTCTTAAAAACAAATATTTCAGCCTTTCTAGAGTTGGTTTCTTTCCCCAAACTGCCAATGGCAATGTTTCATGCTCTTGATAAAGCAAACACCCTACACGATTTAGGGCCTAATTCAGACCTGATCGAAGCAGCAAAATTATTCTCTAATGGGCATAACCATGTGCACTGCAGGTGGGGCAGATATAGCATGTGCAGAGAGAGTTAGATTTGGGTGAGGTGTGTTCAAACTGAAATCTAAATTGCAGTGTAAAAATAAAGCAGCCAGTATTTACCCTGCACAGAAACAAAATAACCAACCCAAATCTAACTCTCTCTGCACATTGTTTGGCCCATAAGAGAACAATTTTGCTGCTGTGATCGGGTCGGAATTGAGCCCTTCGACCTGACCTCAACATCCACCTCACCCAGAAAGACTATAGACACCAGGGCCAGTATTTACTAAAAATCCGAGTTTGGCCGATTTGTGTTTTTTTTTCAAAGTCCCAATCCGGGAATTCATTAAGCAGAAATCTCGGCAGTGTCTGGTCTATTCGTAATGGTTTGATTGGCAAAGTTCTGAAATACGAATGAATAGACCATCGGTCAAATGCGGCTGTTATTTCATGCAATACGGGTATTCACTATTCATTCGTATTTGGGTGTTAGTCTCTGAGTGCTCAAGTGCGGGTCTATTTTTTTTCGAATCGTTAAAAAAAGCAGCAAAAAAATAGACCTGCTTTTTCCAGTCGAGTTTGGATAACCATGCACGGATCAGTGAGATCTGTGCATGGTTATCTATGGGAAAGGGTGTGTTTAGTGTAAAAAGTGAAAAAAAAAATTGCGTGGGGTCCCCCCTCCTAAGCATAACCAGCCTCGGGCTCTTTGAGCCGGTCCTGGTTGACAAAATATGGGGGAAAAAATGACAGATGTTCCCCCATATTTCATCAACCAGCACCGGGCTCTGCGCCTGGTCCTGGTTCAAAAAATACGGGGGACAAAAAGCGTAGGGGTCCCCCGTATTTTTAAAACCAGCACCGGGCTCCACTAGCCAGGTACATAATGGCACAGCCGGGGGACACTTTTATTGTGGTCCCGGCGGCCCTGGCATTACATACCCAACTAGTCACCCCTGGCCGGGGTACCCTGGAGGAGTGGGAACCCCTTAAATCAAGGGGTTCCCACGTACTTGGCAAAACAAAAAAACGTAAATCCGACCACGCACTGAAAGGGGTCCCATGTTTACACATGGGACCCCATTCCCCGACTGCCAGGACCCCCCCTGACTCCCTGATTGGCTGAAGGGACCCTCTTTGACAGGAGTCAGGGGGGGTCCTGGCAGTCGGGGAAAGGGGTCCCATGTGTAATCATGGGACCCCTTTCAGTGCGTGGTCGGGTTTCCATTTTTTTGTTTTGCCAAGTACGTGGGTTATACAAAGAACAGAAGCAACACTGGATTATGTGAGTATAATTTTTTCACAGGTACCCCAAGGATTCTACAGGGAGAAGAGGACAGAGCCTCGTGTGAACATAGGTAAGTATGTATGTTTGGAGGTGTGCATGTATGTAATAAACTTATACTGTCACGGTGTGTGTGTCCTGTTTTTTTGGGGGGGTATTTTTTTAGTAGTAGTACTACAGGTGCCAGCGGGCCCGGTTTTCCACCGCATGCTGGTACTTGTGGTTCTCCAAGTACCAGCTTGCGGGGAGGCTTGCTGGGACTTGTAGTACTGCTACTAAAAACAATATTCACATTTTTTACACAAGGCTATCAGCCCCCCATCCGCCGCCCTTGGATGGGGGGGACAGCCTTGGGCTACACCCCTGGCCCTTGGGTGGCTGGAGGGGGGGACCCCTTGATTTAAGGGGTTCCCACTCCTCCAGTGTACCCCGGCCAGGGGTGACTAGTTGGGTATGTAATGCCAGAGCCGCCGGGACCACAATAAAAGTGTCCCCTGGCTGTGGCATTATGTACCTGGCTAGTGGAGCCCAGTGCTGGTTTAAAAAATACGGGGGACCCCTACGCTTTTTGTCCCCCGTATTTTTTGAACCAGGACCAGGCGCAGAGCCTGGTGCTGGTTGATGAAATATGGGGGAACCCCTGTCATTTTTTCCCCCATATTTTGTCAACCAGGACCTGCTTAAAGAGCCCGAGGCTGGTTGTGCTTAGGATGGGGGACCCCACGCATTTTTTTCAGATTTTTTAACACTTTAAACACCTTTTTAAGGTACACAATGAAGCCCTGCACGGATCTCACAGTTCCGGCCGGGATTCCTTGTGTTTTTTCAGGCAGTGTTTTACTCATCACTCCCGTAAAACACTGCCTAACATTACGAATCACATCGACATCGGAAAATACGAATTTGGAAAAGTCGGCAGATTAGTGAATGACCGTATCAGGATTCAAAAAGTTGCAGTAAAATGCACCCGATACCATTCGAGATCAAACACCCTTCAAAACTGCAAAAACACGAATCTTTGTAAATATACCCCCAGTTGTTTTTCACCTACAGTAACATAGAAACCTAGGAACATAGAAGTTGACGACAGATAAGAACCACTTGGCCCATCTAGTCTGCCCCTGTTTTATCCTTTAGGTAATCTAAACCCTTTTTGGTCCTTAGTTTTTTGTAAAGATATTCATATGCCTATCCCAAGCATGTTTAAATTGCTCTACTGTCTTAGCCTCTATCACCTCTGAGGGAAGGCTATTCCACTCATCCACTACCCTTTCTGTGAAGTAAGTTTTCATAAAATTTCCCCTAAACCTGCCTCCCTCCAGTATCAGTGTATGCCCTTCAGTCCTAATACTTTTGAAGAATGTTACCCTTGGTATATTTGAAAGTTTCTATAATGTCCCCCCTTTCCCCCTACTCTGCTCCAAACTAAACATGTTAAGATCTTTTAGTCTTTTTGGGTATGTTTTGTGATGTAGGACATGCACCATTTTAGGTGCCCTTCTTTGTATGCTCTCTAATCTATTTATTTCCTTCTGGAGATATTGTCTCCAGAACTGGACACAGTATTCCAGATGAGGTCGTATCAATGACCTATACATTGCCATTATTACTTATTTTTTTCTGCTACTTATTCCTCTCCCTATGCAACCAAGCATCTGACTTGCCTTTCTCATTGTATTGTTGCATTATTTTCCTACCTTTAAGTCACTTGAAATAGTGACTCCTACTGTAAATCCCTTTCCTCCTCAGTAGTTTCTATATAGTACCTTTGATACTATATGTAGCCTTTGGGTTGTTGAGGCCCAAGTGCATAATTTAACATTTTTTTTGCATTAAACTGTACAGTAGTTACCATGTTCTTGATCATTTCTCAAGTCTACCTAGATCATAAAGCATTTGTTTTACCCCTCCCGGTGTGTCTACCCTGTTGCATATCTGTGTGTCATCTGTAAATACCCTTTGCAATGTTACCAACACAGATTTGAAAGAGCGCTGGGCTATATACAGATCCATGGAGTACTCCACTTTTAGCATTTCCCACCATAGAATGCACTAGATTTACTACAACTGTCTATTTCCAATCCTGCAACCAAGTTACTATCCATTTAACTGTTTTATAATCCAATCCCACACTTTTTGAGCTTATTAAGCAGTCTGCGATGTGGGATAGTGTCAAATGCCTGACAAAGGTTTTGATATGCTACATCTTCGCCCTAGCCCCCCCCCCCCCCCCCCCCCGATCTATTATTTTAGTCACGGAGTCAAAAAAGTCAATAAGGTTTGTTTGGCATGATCACCCCCAGTAAATCCATGCTGTTTGAGCCCTGTAATTTGTTTTATTTAAGATATTCTACAACTATTCATTTTTACAGTGTTTCCATTACTTTTCCCTACTACTGATGTAAGGCCTTGTAGTCTGTAGCTACTTGCTTCTTCCTTGCTTCCACTTTTGTGCAGAGGTGCTACATTCATTATTTTCCAGTCCTCTGGAACTGCACTTGTATCTAGTGACTGGTTGAATAATTCTGTTATTGGTACTCCGAGCACACCTTTTAGTTATTTTAATATCTTTGGATGTATCCCATCTGACCCCATTGATTAATCCACTTTCAGTTTTGTGAGTTCTGTTAAGACCTACTCCTCTATAAATGTACTTCAATCTACCTTATTTTTATGAATGTCCTTGCAAGTTTACTGTGGCCCTCTGCTTCTGTAGTGAATACTGACCAAAAATAATTATTTAGATGACCTGCTGTTGCCTTGTCTCCCTCCACCAAATTCTCACTCTCTATCTTACGTCTTATTATTCTTCCATTTGATTTTCTCTTTTCACTTACATACTTTAAAAAAATATTGCCCCCTTTACCCTTTATCTACTGACTGGGCCATGTTCTCATCAGCTTCTGTCTTTGCACACCTGATTACATTCTTAGCCTTCTGTCATACACCTCTTTGTTATTATTTTGAGTCTGTTTATATTTCCTAAATTCCATATTTTTTGCTTTCACACTAGTTGATACCTTTTTGTGTGAACCACTTTTAGTGTCCTCCCCCCCTCCTGCACTCCCTTCAAGTTCCTCCAATCCACCAATGAATTTCTTAAACATCTCCCCATTTTTGCAAAGTCAGCCTTCCTAAAATCCAACAACTTTGTTTTTGTGTGACAGGAGTTGGGCTCTGTCTCTATACTAAACCATACTGCTTGATGATTACTGGATCCTATGTTCTCAGCCACATATATATCCTGTCACCATATGTGAGTATTCAATCTAATATTGCATCTTTGAGTGGGCTCCCTCAACAATTGCTTGAGAGATGCTCACTGTAAGGAATTTAGAAATTTGGCAGTTATAATTGAACTTGCAAAAGACCCCTCCTAATTAACATCAGACAGATTAATGTCTTCCATGATTATGACCTCTCGCTTTAAAGCCATTATAGTGATATCCAGCAATAGGTTCCTGTCCAAATCCTGCCCCTGGCCTGGTGTTGTGAATTGTGTCCTTCTCCCCCGTTCCTATGGTCATCCAAAGGGTCTCAGTTTTTTCTTCAATGTTTTGTATTTAAGTAGAATTTATGCTTTTTTTTATATATATATTGCTATCCCTCCTCCGATTCTTCCCTTTCTGTCTTTCCTAAATAAATTGTATCCTGGTATACAGTAGCTACAGTATGTGGCAGTCATGATTATCATGACAGTATCTAGATCATCCCTTGTGAGTATCGCAATTAGCTCTGGAATTTTGTCTCCTAAGCTTCTAACATTTGCACACATACAGTAGCTTTAAGACTGTTGTTTGTGCATTTGTTATTCCTGGCTGTGTTCAGACAGTACAAAAAAAATGTCAAGTCTAAAGTTGAAATTACCTGTTTCGTGATGTTGTTCAATGTTTGGTCAATTTTTTTTTACTGTTCAGAAATCACACTTTTCCCTTTACAACACGGCTGGACCTCACTAAATCTAAAGATTTAGTAAGACTGTTTAAGACAGGCTACACCTGACCACAAATGGCCAAATGATCAAAGGAGATAATTAGCACTGTGTTTGAGTAAACACCAGGCAGCATGCAACAATAAACTTTGATTTACTTCCCCACACAGGCAATTCCATTTCCAAGCAAGTAATTACATCAAAACTTTAAAAACATACATGAGTTTGCATAAGAGAGAAATGTAGTGAACAGTATGCACGGAGGTGTTAGTTAGGGCTAAAGAAGGAAATCCAGACATACATGGTATTATTATAGGAGATGTTAAAAACAAACTGCATTATTTGTCAATGTATTCTTAAAGTCTGTATTCAATCTTGTGGTCTCCCTCCCAAACCTGATGAAGGAAGTCGACAGATTTGGGGACATATTTAATTTGAAGATCATTTACATGAAGTCTGTCATCCTTAATACATCTATCCCTGTCTCTGTGGGGGTGGGTTACAGCATAATACTGTTTCTTTGGCAACCTTTCCACTTGAAATACTTGTCATGAGTAAAACTCCATCTGGCCTATTCCAATCAAACTTTCCGCCTCTTCTCTGTAAATTATATTAGAACTGAAAGGTTATTTAGGCCATATATTTTCTTGGCTGGGATGAATCAATATCATAAAACTGTATATTCTCTACCCATCCCCCCATGTTGATTCATCCTTTGTGGACTCTAGAAGGTGCTCTAGCTACTTCAAATAGTCAAATTGCCTCTATAATGACAGATTATTATAAACAATTGTATGCAGCGTCCCCTCACCGATATCTCTTGACCCTCCCAATCCTTCCCCTGACTCACATACTCTTTGGTCACACCTCCCTTATCCACAAGTTCCATCTGATCTAACGGATTCCCTGTTGAAACCCACTACACTGGAAGGGGTCTGTAAGGCAATAGCGTCACTTAAACCCACCAAAGCCCCAGGACCGAATGGTCTAGGAGGGGATTTCTAAAAACTCCTCTCAGTGCAGGTTGGGGAAACTTTGGTCTCAGTGTTTAATTCGATATTGTCCACTCAGTCTCTTCCTCCTTACTTTCATTCTGCCATTCTCAAGCTTCTTCCGAAGGCTGGTAGGGATTTATCCAAACCAGAATCCTAAAGACCTGTCTCACTCTTAAATTACGATTATAAACTGCTATCGAAAATCCTTGCTGATAGAGTAAAGGTTCTCCTTCCTCATATAATACTTCCTGATCAAGCTGGATTTATATGGGGATGTCACTCAGTACTTAATGTATGTAGAATATTGGTTGCAATCCAATATTCTCAATCCCTTCCCTCTGATTCGCCCTCTAGTGTCTTATTATCGGTCGATGCAGAAAAGGCTTTCGACTTAGTACTTTGGCATCATTTATCATTTACAAGATTTGGCTTTCCGGACACATTAATTTATTTAATAAAAATCTTGTGTTTCCTTCCACTTCCAAAATATTCTGCAATGGCTACCTCTCCCCCACTTCCCTATACAGAAAGGCACAAGGCAAGGCTGTCCCCTATCTCCACTCTTATTTGCTATTGCAATTGAACCACTAGCTATAGCATTAAGAATTTTACCAGGTTTTCCAGGTGTTACGATTGCTAATGTTGATCTGAAACTGGTGTTACTCGCTGATGACATGTTATTGTTTATTTCAAACCCAGCAGAATCTTTTCCTTTTATTATGGATATTATTTTATCATTCGGGGCAGTGTCAGGTTATAAGATCAACATTAGCAAGTCAGAGATTTTGCCAGTTAGGGGTCCAGCCTCACCCTTGAAGGCTTCTCCAGTATTTAAACAGTTTAAAATTTCTACATCTCAAATTAAATATTTAGGAGTTTATATCACATCCTCTATATCTAATCTTTACTCCACTAATTTCCCCACAGTTATCACTAAGATCTCCGCATAGCATTAGAAACACCTCCCGCTTTCATTATTGGGTAAAACTGTAGTTTTGAAAAGCGTAATTTTTCCCAAGGTTTTTTATTTAATGCAGATGTTACCCATTTCTATGTCCAAAGCTGATATTAAACATTTAGAAAAATTAATGACCTCTTTTTTATGGAATGCCAAAAAGCCTAGTAATTCACTCTCTAAATTAATATTGCCTGGTTCCCAGGGTGGCCTTAGTATACCAGATTTTATTGCATATTCGTCAGCCATTAATTTTCATTATGTAAGTGATTGGTTTTTGGAACACTCGGTATACATAGGTATAGCCTGAGATTTGGCCTTGTTTTCACCTTATTCTAATGGCCCTCTCTTACATTGTAAGACTAAAGATATTCCATGTGAAATTTTGGAGAATATATTATTTAAAGATAATTTTGCTAATTGGCTAATATTGAATAAGTCATTAAAAGGAATCAACTAACTTCTTCATACATATTTCTTTGTGGTAATACAGCTTTTCCCCCATCATTGTACAATACTTCTTTCAGCCAATGGCGTCAGCAAGGTATGAACATTACTACCAAAGTCTTTGATCCCAGAGGCTCTCTTCTTTCCTTTGCTGACTTAAAGGACACCTACTGTACCAATTACACAATAGTAATTTTTATATGTTCTTACAACATACTCGCCACTACATTAAATTCCTTCTGCCATAAATGTCTTCCCCTTTGCCTAAAGATCCACTTGATTCATTATTTCATTCTCTGACCTCTATTTCTTACAAAATCAAATTTCTCTATACTCTGTTATTGAATTCTGCTAGACTTTCACTTAGAGATACTCTCTTAGCCATCTATTTACTAAGCCTTGGATTGAGATAAAGTGGACGGAGATAAAGTACTAGCCAATCAGCTTCTAACTGCTGATGTCACAGGCTATGTTTGAAAAATGTCAGTTAGGCGCTGGTTGGTTGGTACTTTATCTCCATCCACTTTGTCACCATTCAAGGCTTAGTAAATAGACCCCTGAGTCTCTTGGAGATCAGATACATTAGATTTAACTGGTATAGATGACTTGTTTCAATATTTTGACACTACTATGAAACTCTTACAATCTTCTTACCTGCAAGAAGTACACTTCTGAATGATATATAGGGCTTAAATTACTCCAGCCCAATGCAAACATATGGTATCAAATGAATCTGGGGAATGTGTAATAGTCGTATGCTTAATGCTGGTTTCCTAAACTGTTTTTAGAACCGCTACAAAGTCAGAAGATTTTGAAATAAAATTATGTTTCTCAATACTATTTTTAGTTTACAACTTACAAATTGGAATTTAGGTAGTGAGAATAAATCGGTCATTATCACACAAGCTAAAAAATATTAGCTGGTCACTGGACCAAAAAAGCAGCTCCAAGAATCCAAGAGCGAAAGCACAAGCTTCTACAATTACTTTATTTTGATAGATCGTCTCTTCCTGATGATAAAATGAAAGTTGGGAAGTTTCATCTTAAATGGGGCACTATATTGAGACCTTAGATTAGTGATGAGCGGGTTCGGTTTCTCGGAAACCGAACCCCCCCAAACTTCACCCTTTTTACACAGGTCCGAGCCATACTCGGATTCTCCCGTATGGCTCGGGTAACCCGAGCGCGCCCGAACGTCATCATCCCGCTGTCGGATTCTCGCGAGATTCGGATTCTATATAAGCAGCCGCGCCTCGCCACCATTTTCACTCGTGCATTGGAAATGTTAGGGAGAGGACGTGGCTGGCGTCCTCTCCATTTATGTTGATGCATTGCAAATATTTTGTGCTTGCTTATTACTTAATTGTGGGGACTGGGGAGCAGCTGTATATAGGATGAGTACAGTGCAGAGTTTTGCTGACAGTGACCACAAGTAATACGTTGTCTGCCTGAAAAACATTCCATATCTGTGCTCAGTGTGCCGCATATATCGGTGCTCACACTGCTTAATTGTGGGGACTGGGGAGCAGCTGTATTATATAGCAGGAGTACAGTGCAGAGTTTTGCTGACAGTGACCACCAGTATACGTTGTCTGCCTGAAAAACACTCCATATCTGTGCTCAGTGTGCTGCTTTATTGTGGGGACTGGGGACCACCAGTATAATATTATATAGGAGGAGTACAGTGCAGAGTTTTGCTGACCAGTGACCACCAGTATATAATAATATAGCATTACGGCACAGTAGGCCACTGCTGTACCTACCTCTCAGTCATCATTAAGTATACTAGTATCCATCTACATTCTATACCTGTGGTGAATTTTAGTTTTGCAGTTTGCTGACACAGTGACCACCAGTATATATAGCAGTACGGTACGGAAGGCCACTGCTGTACCTACCTCTGTGTCGTCATTAAGTATACTATCCATCTACATTCTATACCTGTGGTGCATTTTAGTTTTGCAGTTTGCTGACACAGTGACCACCAGTATACTATAAATAGCAGTACGGTACGGAAGGCCACTGCTGTACCTACCTCTGTGTCGTCATTAAGTATACTATCCATCTACATTCTATACCTGTGGTGCATTTTAGTTTTTCAGTTTGCTGACACAGTGACCACCAGTATACTATTAATAGCAGTACGGTACGGAAGGCAACTGCTGTACCTACCCCTGTGTCATCATTAAGTATACTATCCATCTACATTCTATACCTGTGGTGCATTTTAGTTTTGCAGTTTGCTGACACAGTGACCACCAGTATACTATATATAGCAGTACGGTACGGAAGGCCACTGCTGTACCTACCTCTGTGTCGTCATTAAGTATACTATCCATCTACACTCTATACCTGTGGTGCATTTTAGTTTTGCAGTTTGCTGACACAGTGACCACCAGTATACTATATATAGCAGTACGGTATGAAAGGCCACTGCTGTACCTACCTCTGTGTCATCATTAAGTATACTATCCATCTACATTCTATACCTGTGGTGCATTTTAGTTTTGCAGTTTGCTGACACAGTGACCACCAGTATATATAGCAGTACGGTACGGAAGGCCACTGCTGTACCTACCTCTGTGTCATCATTAAGTATACTATCCATCTACATTCTATACCTGTGGTGCATTTTCGTTTTGCAGTTTGCTGACACAGTGACCACCAGTATACTATATATAGCAGTACGGTATGGAAGGCCACTGCTGTACCTACCTCTGTGTCGTCATTAAGTATATTATCCATCTACATTCTATACCTGTGGTGCATTTTAGTTTTGCAGTTTGCTGACACAGTGACGACCAGTATACTATATATAGCAGTACGATACGGAAGGCCACTGCTGTACCTACATCTGTGTCGTCATTAAGTATACTATCCATCTACATTCTATACCTGTGGTGCATTTTAGTTTTGCAGTTTGCTGACACAGTGACCACCAGTATACTATATATAGCAGTACAGTACGGAAGGCCACTGCTGTACCTACCCCTGTGTCCTCATTAAGTATACTATCCATCTACATTCTATACCTGTGGTGCATTTTAGTTTTTAAGTTTGCTGACACAGTGACCACCAGTATACTATATATAGCAGTATGGTACGGAAGGCCACTGCTGTACCTACCTCTGTGTTGTCATTAAGTATACTATCCATCTACATTCTATACCTGTGGTGCATTTTAGTTTTGCAGTTTGCTGACACAGTGACCACCAGTATACTATATATAGCAGTACGGTACGGAAGGCCACTGCTGTACCTACCTCTGTGTCGTCATTAAGTATACTATCCATCTACATTCTATACCTGTGGTGCATTTTAGTTTTGCAGTTTGCTGACACAGTGACCACCAGTATACTATATATAGCAGTACGGTACGGAAGGCCACTGCTGTACCTACCTCTGTGTCATCATTAAGTATACTATCCATCTACATTCTATACCTGTGGTGCATTTTAGTTTTGCAGTTTGCTGACACAGTGACCACCAGTATACTATATATAGCAGTACGGTACGGAAGGCCACTGCTGTACCTACCACTGTGTCATCATTAAGTATACTATCCATCTACATTCTATACCTGTGGTGCATTTTAGTTTTGCAGTTTGCTGACACAGTGACCACCAGTATACTATATATAGCAGTACGGTACGGAAGGCCACTGCTGTACCTACCTCTGTGTCGTCAAGTATACTATCCATCCATACCTGTGGTGCATTTCAGTTTTGCACAGTTTGCTGACCACCAGTATATAATATATAGCATTACAGTACAATAGGCCACTGCTCTACCTACCTCTGTGTCATCAAGTATACTAGCTTAGTCACACAGCGACCTTGGTGCGCCTCTTTTTTTCTTTGCATCATGTGCTGTTTGGGTACAATTTTTTTGAAGTGCTATCCTGTCTGTCACTGCAGTGCCACTCCTAGATGGGCCAGGTGTTCGTGTCGGCCACTTGTGTCGCTTAGCTTAGTCACACAGCGACCTTGGTGCGCCTCTTTTTTTCTTTGCATCATGTGCTGTTTGGGGACTATTTTTTTGAAGTGCCATCCTGTCTGACACTGCAGTGCCACTCCTAGATGGGCCAGGTGTTTGTGTCGGCCACTTGTGTCGCTTAGCTTAGTCACACAGCGACCTTGGTGCGCCTCTTTTTTTCTTTGCATCATGTGCTGTTTGGGGACTATTTTTTTGAAGTGCCATCCTGCTTGACACTGCAGTGACACTCCTAGATGGGCCAGGTGTTTGTGTCGGCCACTTGTGTCGCTTAGCTTAGTCACACAGCGACCTTGGTGCGCCTCTTTTTTTCTTTGCATCATGTGCTGTTTGGGGACAATTTTTTTGAAGTGCCATCCTGCCTGACACTGCAGTGCCACTCCTAGATGGGCCAGGTGTTTGTGTCGGCCACTTGTGTCGCTTAGCTTAGCCATCCAGCGACCTCGGTGCAAATTTTAGGACTAAAAATAATATTGTGAGGTGTCAGGTGTTCAGAATAGACTGGAAATGAGTGGAAATTATGGTTATTGTGGTTAATAATAATATGGGATCAAAATGACCCCCAAATTCTATGATTTAAGCTGTTTTTTAGGGTTTTTTGTAAAAAAACACCCGAATCCAAAACACACCCGAATCCGACAAAAAAATTTCGGTGAGGTTTTGCCAAAACGCGTCCGAATCCAAAACACGGCTGCGGAACCGAATCCAAAACCAAAACACAAAACCCGAAAAATGTCCGGTGCACATCACTACCTTAGATACAGATACCCATAAGAACATTTTACATTGTTTGAATCCACTGACTGATTCCACCACAGACGTCTTCTGACGTATTTCATGACAGATTACTGCTTACCTGATACGCTTTAGGGGTCTTATAATAAACTGTACTGTTAATCTCTTTAGACCTGGTATGGGAATATTGTATAGATTATATGTGTATTTCATTTTATTTTTGCATTTCATTTCACTTAGCCTTTTTCCTTTTTGATTTGATATATAAGCTTATCAGCACTCCAAAACTCTTTATATTATCCTTGTGTGTTATCCCAGTGTAGTTTTGTCCTATGTCTTTATCTCCATTACTGTACCTCATGTTTAGTTGTTGTTCAATCTGTATTGTTTTAGGGTATTTAAAGGTACACAATTTGATGATTCCAGTATACTCGATCTTGATAGATCCCTGGATTAGCGATGAGTGTACGCATTGTAATCTTTCTTTACAGGGGCCCATACATCAGCAATCACAATTTATCGTTTCACAGATCCTGTGAATTTTTTCTCCAGATATATTGTTTCCCCAATCCATCTAACTTTGCTCATACATTACAAATATTTCTCAATGATTTGCAGATAATTTTCAGTTAAACAGATCTGCCAATCTTGAAAGACTCATCAGTTTACTAGAAACGGTCGCAGATCTGCTGTTTGTTACCCATTAGCAATACACTAGCGATCTACAGTCCCAATGGATCTGTGAAATTTAAAAAACCTGATTTAACAATCCCAATTGATTTGTGGCTGAAATATGTGATCTATAAACCCCATACATTGCAGATTTATTGACAAAATCATTTGCAAAAGATTGTCCCAATTGATTGCTGATTTATGGGCCCCCTTTATGTTTGAAAATTCAACTTAGATCGAACATGCTGGTTTACCCTTTCTTTTTTATTGTATAACCTCTCATTATATATACATGTTATTTCTTTCTCATGTACATACCTATAAAATCCTAATAAAATGTTTTAACAAAAAAAAGAATATTATCATACAAGTAACAAAATTTAAAAAATGTCCTACCATAATTCCCTCCTTCCAATTTTTCATAGACTTACAAAGAACTGTGAGATAGTTTGTTTGGGTTGGTAAGAAGGCTTGGTTAAAGCATGATCTTCTACATAAACAATAGTCCCAGGGTTGTACACAATTCTCATGGCTCCTGTGTAATTATCATGCACTCATATTAAATAGAGTTTTGTATTGACCCTACGCCCCTACATCCAAACAGTGGTTACAGACAATCAGTTAAAACACCTTTTTATATAAGCCCCTAGATAGAAGACATCATAACTTTCATCCTAACGTGTACTATGCAAACTAATCTCCTTTGACATCTATTGACATTACCTTCAGTAAACTGCCTGCATCCTCAAGCTCTGTTAGTATGATGCACCTGGGGTGCTCTCGGGATTGGTTGACTGGTGGTTTCCAGTGGGAATTGACAATTTTTGGCCCTGTAGGATTTTCTTTTTCTTCCTATTGGATAAGAATGCTATGCAACTGAAACAGTCTGCCCATTATTTTAAAGCAGCAATCAATTACAAGGCAAAATCAAGTTGCTTTTGCCTTTTAAATGATTGCTGCTTTAAAAAATCGGAAGACATGCACTAAGTCCCGCACCTCCAGCAACTCAAAGGCTGTTACATTAAGCCCCAAGTGTCTATGTGCTAAGCCTTAGAGAGATATAGAGTGGATGGAGATAAAGTACCAACCAATCAGTTCCTAACTGTCATGTTACAGGCTGTGTTTGAAAAATGACAAGAGCTGGTTGGTTAGTACTTTACCTCCATCCACATTATCTCTCTCCAAGGCTTAGCCTTAGTAGATAGACCCTTTAGTTCTGAATCAAAGTTCCCACAAACATACTATTTGCTCTAACTGGAGCTTACCATTGCATGATTTGGCTTCCTTACTTTTTCTGAAATACAGTAGTTATATATATATATATATATATATATATATATATATACGTAAGTAGCTCCTCCTTTCAAAGTGATTTCTGTTCTGTAAGGTACAGCTTTATCACATACAGTATATTACTCATCAGTAGTCTGAGGAACTTCGGTATATTATTATTTATTAATCATTTATAATGCCATCAGACTTACTAATTTTTCCTGCTTTTTATCACCATACTGTATGTATCAGTAATAAAGAAGTACATGCAAGTTTTTTTTTTTTTGCATTGAAGTTTATTACATTTCAATCTACATACATTTTTTATACATAATAGCATACTACATTCTGACTTGATTCATGTATTGGTACAACTGTTGCAATAGTATATATGACATTTTTATTTGTACAGCTAGGTTCTATCTACATAATGTCATAGGCTCAGATTGCTAAAACTACCGATCCTGAAGTTCCCATGATGCTACTTTAGCCTTCAATTACTGAACTTTTGTTGGTGTTTTCCTGGCTGTACTCTGAGTATTTAAGCTGTGCATTAACACCAGAGTTAGGTGTGCAGAAGGCGCCAACACAGCCACATCTGAGTACGTCAATGTAAGTGTAGCTCTCACTTCTTCCATCGGCACAAATCATTTCAACGGTCTTTGTCCCTACTTCAAGCTCTGTACAGCAAGAACATGAGTGGTCCATGTTCCTAGTAGTCATAGAGTAGCTGTAAAATTAAAACAAAAAGTTTATTTAATAACTTGAAATTAAAATTTTATTTTTAAAGTATCATGTATTCACAATTTTTTATGAAATACTTCAGATGGAATAATGATTTCAAGATTACTTCTAATTAAAGCATGTAATTTGCATTTGGTAAGTGACTTATTTAATCATTAAAGACATGCCATAATTGAAAATAGTACTAAAAAAACCTCCCACACATCATTAACAGCAGCATTCACTGATTTTAGCATGTCTAAAACATAATTTCAGAATTACATTTGTTAAAAGTCCCTTCATATAATTTATCATGGACAGAATGGTCACAAGTTTATAATTACATGCAGAGCTGTAACTAGACTTTTTGATACCCTGTGCCAGAGAGAGAATTGGCTCCCATCCCCCCCCGCCCCCCCCCCCCATTTTTCCAATAGGGACATAAGGCGGGGAAGCTGCAAACTTGATCCCAGAGAAAGCCCAGGCTATGATGCCCATTCCCACATTATATATATATATATATATATATATATATAAAAAAAGAGGTAGCATGGACCGGCACTCCCACAGCTAGAGATGTATTCCCCGGTGCCCTCTGGTACAAATGTGGTAGACTGGAAACAATGAAGCCTTGACAAAGGGATGTGTCAGTCCCGAAACGTTGGTTTTCATGCCGTGATTTTTCAATACAGTTGCTTGCTGAAATAAGACCCTGAGTGCCGCTGTTTGCTTCATTGCTTCCAGTATATATATATATATATATATATATATATATATACACAGACGGTGCCATCTTTATCTTGGCCTTTATTAGGATTAATTGAACCAGAGCAGTCGGACTTAATCCCCTGCTGTAATGACTTAATCCCTTGATGTATTGTATTGCAGCTGAGAACAATAGATGAAAGGTTTATGCTAATAAACCATGGTGTGCCTAGGCGCAGCAGAGAGGCCAAGATGAGTGTGACTCCATCTGTATATATATATATATATATATATAGCATTGGGTATGTGTGGTGACCGGCGGCCAGATCCCAGCTGTTGGATGGCCGGCAGAGGGGGCGAGCGAAACTAAGCCCCTTGCGGGCTCACTGTGCTCACCATGCAGCGGCCCTGCTGTGCTCACCACAGGTTCTATTCCCACTCTATGGGTGTCGTGGACACCCACGAGTGGGAATAGTCCCTGTTGGCCGGCATGCTGACCGGCGGGATTTTCAGAAGCCGGGATACCGGTGTCGGCATTGTGACCGGTGGTCTCCTGACCGCCGGTCACATAAATAAATATATATATATATATATATATATATATAGCTGTGTTACACACACATTTATAGAATACTGCAAGAAAATGGATTTGGACACAAATCCTCTTTATACGACATTCATGCACTTAACTTGAGAGTACATTGTTGTTCAGTTACAATACACTTTCTCAAGTGACACATTTCAATATATTGCCATACCCATGATTTAAACTTATAACTTGTTACGTTTCAGTCAAACACCATAATCACTGAGATATTTGATCCTGCTTAAAAACTATGAGAGGTTTATGAAGCTAATTGTACTTTATAAACAAAATAAAAATCAGCAGTGCAAGTGAGCAGATCTATGTAGTGTGCAGCCACACATCCAATCCCTTGCAGGCACACACTACATAGATCTTCTCAGCTGCATTGCTGAGAATTTTTTAACAAAGTACAAGATAAGCTTCAAATAGTAAGAATTTTCTAGCATAGAATTCTCTACCTTTTTATGCAAGGGCAGATAGCTCAATGAATAGAGTATCTGACTGTAATGCAACAGGCAACGGGTTTGAATCTGGGGTATTGTATGTCAGCATCTTGAAATGTAATAAAGGACAGCGTGACTGAATAACAAAGAGCTCTAAAGTTAAGTTCATAAATGTTGTATAGGTATTAGCCACAGAAAGAGTTGGGGTAGGAAACAGGGGCGGTCAGGATATGCTGGGCTTCAAAAAGGGGGACAGCTGCAAGTAAAAGTAATTAAAACAGATAATTGACAAGTGCCGCCAACAGTACCCCCTAACCTGCAGCGCTATGTGCGGTGGTACACACCGCACACACCTAGTTACAGCCCTGATTACATGGTTCTGATTATGTTCCTTTAACAGATTGTTACCACATCTACTTTAGTTTTTACCAATCTTGTGGCACTCAATCTAAGAATAACTGAACTTAGTACCTTTAGCACACATGGGTAGGTGCTAAAGGAACTAAGTTTAGCTAAATACCTAATCTGTTTTACATTGTTTTCAACTCTGCCTATGTTTAAAGTTGTTAAAAGGATTTTTAAGAGGATCATTACTTTTTATACAATATACTGATATTAAGTGAGAATGATAATGGTCCTTTAGTGACTTCCGGAGTAACCATTTTACCCCACAGTAACTCTGATTTACATTGTTTATGCACAAAATTTCCTTTTTAGGTGGCCACCTAGTTGAATGCATATTAAAGTGATAGCTAAAAAATGTGTCTATGTGAAGAATAATGCTATAAACTGGGATGCTATCGGGATCCTGGTGCTTGGCATGCCGGCAGTCAGGAGACTGACAGAGGCACCCCGATGGTCAGGATTCTGACAACTTTTAGGTACGCATGCTAACCGTCCCCCTCTAGCCCCCATCCCCCAACCCTCTCTGCACCCTTAACCTAAACCCCTCCCCGCAGTCTAACCGTAACCTCCCCCCACCAGAGCCTAACACTAACCCTTCCTATAGTCCCTAAACCAGTGGTTCCCAAACTTTTTTGAATCATGGTGCCCTAGAGTATCAGAATTTATTTCACGGCACCCCTTGACCAAAAGTTTCTTATTAAGAAATTTAGAAAAAAAATTTAAATTAAGTAAATTGTCTTTATAGATCATCCTTAGGTTCCGTTATGTGGTGAGGGACAAGATTTGCTTCTTTTTGTCCACATATTTATAATTGGCAGCCAACAGCACTGGTTTTGCCTGTTACAGTACATTGACCAAAAATATTTTGAACTGGCCCTGGACCCCAATCCAAGGCACCCCTGCAAGTGTCCTGAGGCACCCCAGGGTGCTACGGCACACAGTTTGAGAACCACTACCCTAAATCTAACCTTTCCCCACCCGCAAGCCAAACCCTAACCCTCCCCGGAATTCTTACGACCAGGATGCCGACAGTCGGGATTCTGGCATTGTGAGTGATTTTGGGATTCCATCATCTGTATTCTGACTGCTGGTATCTCGACAGCCAGTATACTAACTGGATCCCATATCAATCATCTATCAATTTTTTGTTCTCACTAAATTAGGAATAGAAAGTACTTATCTGACTGGTTGCAATAAGTTACAGTCTATTACATCATTATTTAGCCTCTGGTTCAGTTGTATTAAATGATACGCTCCATAGCCCAACTATTTGCAAACATGGCTGAAGACATAGTCTACGGTAATTTAGATGGACTGAAGATTGCATATGAGTTTATGAAGAACTTCTATAATGTGACTTTTCAAACTTATGTTACTTTTCAACTGTTATGTTAGTCATGTAAAAAAAAGTGTGTTTATTATACTGCCTACAATATATGCAATGTTTAATGTAAAATTTACAGTTATAACAAAAACATCTGACTTACAAGGATGATCCCATGCAGGGGCCTCCACAGTATGAAAGCTCCACGGTCACCTCACAGTCATCTTGTTTAAGAACAGTCAAGTTTGTATGAACACCACAACCTTCAGGAATCTTCGGTGCAGGTGTTACTGATGAGCCTGGTGGTACTGATGAGCCTGGTGGTACTGAGTAGCCTGGTGGTACTGATGATTCTGGTGGTACCGATAAGCCTGGTGGTACCGATGAGCCTGGTGGTACTGAGTAGCCTGGTGGTACTGAAGAGCCTGGTGGTACTGATGAGCCTGGTGGTACTAACCATCCTGGTGGTACTGATGAGCCTGGTGGTACTGATAAGCCTGGTGGCACTGATGAGCCTGGTGGTACTGATGAGCCTGGTGGCACTGATACACCTGGTGGTACTGAAGAGCCTGGTGGTACTAACCATCCTGGTGGTACTGATGAGCCTGGTGGTACTGATAAGCCTGGTGGTACTGATGAGCCTGGTGGTACTGACGAGCCTGGTGGTACTAACCATCCTGGTGGTACTGATGAGCCTGGTGGTACTGATGAGCCTGGTGGTACTGATAAACCTGGTGGCACTGATGAGCCTGGTGGTACTGATGAGCCTGGTGGCACTGATACACCTGGTGGTACTGAAGAGCCTGGTGGTACTAACCATCCTGGTGGTACTGATGAGCCTGGTGGTACTGATAAGCCTGGTGGTACTGATGAGCCTGGTGGTACTGATGAGCCTGGTGGTACTGATGAGCCAGGTGGTACTGACGAGCCTGGTGGTACTAACCATCCTGGTGGTACTGATGAGCCTGGTGGTACTGACATGCCTGGTGGTACAGATGAGCCTGGTGGTACTGATGAGTCTGGTGGCACTGATACACCTGGTGGTACTGAAGAGCCTGGTGGTACTAACCATCCTGGTGGTACTGATGAGCCTGGTGGTACTGATAAGCCTGGTGGTACTGATGATCCTGGTGGAACTGATGAGTCTGGTGGTACTGATGAGCCTGGTGGTACTGACGAGCCTGGTGGTACTAACCATCCTGGTGGTACTGATGAGCCTGGTGGTACTGACATGCCTGGTGGTACAGATGAGCCTGGCGGTACTGATGATCCTGGTGGCACTGATGAGCCTGGTGGTACTGATGAGCCTGGTGGTACTGACGAGCCTGGTGGTACTGACGAACCTGGTGGGACTGATGAGCCAGGTGGCACTGATATGCCTGGTGGTACTGACACGCCTGGTGGTACTGACACGCCTGGTGGTACTGATACACCTGGTGGTACTGACGAGCCTGGTGGTACAGAGTTGCCTGGTGGTACTGATGAGCCTGGTGGAACTGATATGCCTGGTGGTACTGACACGCCTGGTGGTACTGATACACCTGGTGGTACTGACGAGCCTGGTGGTACAGAGTTGCCTGGTGGTACTGATGAGCCTGGTGGTACTGAAATGCCTGGTGGCACTGATGAGCCTGGTGGTACTGATGAGCCTGGTGGCACTGATACACCTGGTGGTACTGAAGAGCCTGGGGGTACTGACACGCCTGGTGGTACTGATGAGCCTGGTGGCACTGATACACCTGGTGGTACTGAAGAGCCTGGTGGTACTGATGAGCCTGGTGGAACTGATAAGCCTGGTGGTACTGATGAGCCTGGTGGTACTGATAAGCCTGGTGGTACTGAGGAGCCTGGTGGTACTGTAGATAGGCCTATAAAAGAAATACTCAGTAAAGTCAGTAAAAATTCCCCAAGTGAAGATATTTAAACATTGATAAAGGTAGAAGTATTTGTTCCCATAGAGTTGTGACAAATTTGCAAACTAAATACAGGAGAGATGTATCAAACTTTGGAGAGAGATAAACTGAAGTTGCCGATAGCAATTAATCAGCTTCTGTCATTATATATGTACTAGATAAATGACAGAAGATGATTGCCTGTTGTAGCAACTTCTCCACTTTATCTCTGTTGAAGGTTTGATACATTTTCCCCTTAAGACTTAAATTGTTTAATCTTCTGAACATATCTTGATAATTATGTTATAAGTATAACCTGATATTTCTTAAATTGGTTTATAATTATGCATATTCAAAAAAGGTTTCCATATATTACCGTAATGTCTCAGAGGTTGGCATGTCCGGCAGCAGCCATCTGCATCATATTGTAGTGTACTCTAAAATATAGCAGAAAAACAATGTATAACGATTTATATACCAGGGCTGCTATTAATAAACTTGAATAAATATATAGTTTATTAGTTTAAGTCTAGTGTTTAATGTAAACATACAATAAATACCTTAAATAACAACTGTTCCTAACTGACAGCTATAGACATTGGTGTTTACTGACGAAGAGTTGGGTTGTAAAACCTGGCATTTCTGATTGTGCTTATGGCCAGTATTTAAAGGGCACTGTTTTTACAAGCAAGACATTGCTAGCAAAAGCATTGCCCTTTTAAATATTGGGCATAAACATGATCAGACACTTCGTAAATACATCACACTGTTGAATGTGTTTTTTTATGGTTTCAGAAATAAGAAACATACAGTGACACGCGTATGGACCAACAGAATCACAACAGTATACTGAGTAGCATGGGAAGATTGCATGTAAATGTGTAAATATATTTAATTAAAAGCTAAACTAAAATGGGTACAAAAGCAGGGGGAACAGAGAAATATTGAGAACTAATGCATACTGTATGTATGTCAATCAGGAATGACAGCAATAATGCAGAGCACAAGCAAGAATGAAGAGAAGAAGAAAAAGAGGCCTAGTACAAGTCTATAGAATTGACATAAGGGAAACAGACGCATGAAATTTCCATAAAAGCAGTAGCAGTTGAGGCAAAGGGATACATAGTCACTCTACAGCAAGAGGTCCAAAAAGCCAGAGGGAAGGGACCCATGAGGGGTAGTATTATTGTATATAAGCCAGTCATGCCAGATCATGAGGAACCTATTGGAAGAGTTATGAAGATAGCCTGATATTTTATCCATGGCTGCCATATGCCAGATTTTATTCATAAGTTGCTCGTGGGAAGGAGGATCAACACATTTCCATTGCTTAGCAATCAGGCAATGTGCTGCATTTAGAATGTGCAGGGAGAGCGAGCAAATCAGCTTATTCATTGAGACCCTCAAGAGAGCAGCCATCCTATATCGAGCAGGTGAAAGCAATTACCAGGTGCAATTGAACAGGGTCGGGTCTATCCAAAGAAGCTATGCCAACAAAGGAAGACATTGTGGGAACTGTGCAAGAGTTAGCTTTTATCAAGACCCATCTTGGTACATGCGATGATGCAAACCATGCAATTGCCTGACTCAGGTGGGTAGCATAATAATAAAAGCTGACCTGGTACCGCTGTTGGTAGTTGGACATCTAAGGGTGAGAAAGCTAACACGAGGGGTTTTAGCTCACAAACAAATTGAACAAACCACCTATGTAGTTGTATTAAGGCTGATCTTGGGACCACAACTGGGAGTGCCTGGAAGAGGTATAGCGGTCAACTTAATTGTCACTATCCTACCTAACCATGAAATGATAAGATCCTTCCACTGAAGCAAATCCCACTTACTGCTCTTAAGCAAAGGGGGAATGTTTGCCAAATATAAGGACTCGTAACGACACGTTGTTGTTTGTGCTTTTACATATTGTAAGTTTTCCCAGTTCTCCTGTGCTATGCACAATAAACAAAGCGTATTTACTATGCAAGTCAGCAATGTTTTGGGCACAAAGGGCCCTTTCTCAAGCTAGTAGAAGCTTAAAAAAGAGCCACCTGTGGCTGATTTGTTGCTGACTTGCACAATAAACACATTTTTTTAGTGCAAATATTTTCTGTTTTCTTCACACTGTTTTCTCTACATTGGAGTTGGTACCAAGTGTATGTACAGTGTATATATATATATATATATATATATATATATACAGTATTGATTATATAATATATATTATGTGTGTGTACTTACATTTCTTTGTTACCAGTGCTTGATGTGGATCCAGAATTGAGGCTATGTTAACATATGTTACACACATTCATTGTGATATAGAGTATTGTATTGTGATATAGAGTATTGTATTGTGATATGAGTATATCTATTAGACAGTGTTTGTTTTCATTTATATGATTGTTACTGTTCTTGTCTGCTGTCTAAAATACTTTAATATACTTAGAATCGAAAGTAATAACAAAAAAAAAACACTTAAAAAGAAGAAATAACTACGGGTAGAGTCTCCCATATCCAATATGCTTGGAGCTTTGTATGTCAGATTTTTCTGTATTTTGCTATATTTGCATACCTTGAGATATCTTGGGAATGGAACCCAAGTTTTAATACAAAATATATTTACAGTATGCTTCATATACACTACAAATGTATGCAATTGTATAATATTTTTAATAATTTTGTGCATGAAACTAAGTTTGTGTACATACACAGAATTTATTTATGTTTTACATATACCATATCCACAGTCTAAAGATAATTGTTTACAATTTTTCAAAATAATTGTGTGCATTAAATTTTGTGTTCATGGAACCATCAAAGAGCCAAGGTGTCACAATCTCAGTTACGCTAAAAAAAAATCCATATTTCGGAATATTCTGTATTTTGGAATTTTGAATATGGTAGAAACAACCTGTATAAAATATAACACCTAAAAATTTAGATAATGACCTACCAGGTCACATGTGGTAATGTCCAACTCTTGGCAAACTGTCTTGACTTTGGTTAGGACTGGCTGACCATTCTCTTCATCGCATTCATAGTAGCTGCATTTACTGTCAATATTGCGGTACTGTTGTCCAACCTAAGACACAGAGATTGATTCTAATTTTGCAACATAATACAGTAATAACAGCACTTTGTAGAACATTTATCTCTGAGCTTCACAGTATATTAGATAGCGAGCCCCATATATAGTTTGAGGCCAGTAATTTGGGGATGGTATGTGGATGTTATTGCACCTGGGATGCATCGATCCTAATCCCTAACCCCCTAACCCTCATTTCCCACAGTCTAACCCTAACCCTCCCCCCTTGCAGCCTAACCCTAACCCTCCCCAGTGTTGTCTAACCCTAACCCTCCCTCCCCACAGCCTAACCCTAACCCTCCCCCAACAGCCTAAACCTAACCACCCCCCCCCCCCCCCCACGACTTATGTCTGTCCAGTCCCGGCAGTCCTTCAATCGGGAATCCAGTGCTGGAATTGCGATCTATGTCGTGATCCCTACATTGGCTTTCCAAGCAATGTCAGGATTCTGGCGTCAGTGTTCCGACTGGGATCCCGAACGCCAGAAACCTAACCGAATCCCCGTAATTTGTTTTGCAATGTAAATGCATTTCCGTACTTTGCATACATATTAAAAAGTGTTAATGTCTCAATTTATAGGTACCACAGACTTGCATACTCTTATGCCTGGAAAGGTGGAATGTGGGCGGTCAGGGTTTAGTAAGTGTAGGCTGAATAAGGGCATGTCAGGGTGTGTTTACGTAAGTGCAAGCAGACATATCCTTGTACTTGTGAGCTACTGCACAGATCTGTGATATAATGATTACCATCAGTGGTACGATCTAGCAGCATCTGGTTGGCTCCTTTTGTATAAACCTCTGCAGCTGATATTACTTAATTCGTTATAGACTTGGCTACAGTACATTACTGTATATAAAGCGCTGGACAGTTTTTGCATTACTTGTCATTTCCATTTGGACTAATGCAGGAAATAAAAATCCCAATGGAATTTTAAAAGTACATTTTTTTGGGGGTACGGTACATCTTTCTACATACATTCTGGACCTGCTGCAGAATTGCACATAAGACTTTGTCGTGGGTGAATCTTGCAGTTGTTTGCATTGTGCATTTGTCCAAGCTGAGCTTATGAAATTATGAGCAACCAAGGGCAATTCCCAGTCATACTCACATCCATTTACAGCTGTATGGGTATAATTAGAAGGCATTAGGTCATTTGCACTGTTGGCAAGTTTTCTGAGGGTTGGTTGTGGGGGTTCACTACGGCTGGCCGGCGGTCGGGCTCCCGGCGACCAGCATACCGGCGCCGGGAGCCCGATCGCCGGCTTACTGACAGCGTGGCGAGCGCAAATGAGCCCCTTGCGGGCTCGCTGCGCTCGCCATGCTACGGGCACGGTGGCGCGCTACGCGCGCCACACTATTTTATTCTCCCTCTATGGGGGTCGTGGACCCCCACGAGGGAAAATAAGTGTCGGTATGCCGGCTGTCGGGCTCCCGGCGCCGGTATACTGAGCGCCGGGAGCCCGACCGCCGGCATACAGAAGACCACCCGGTTGTGGGTATGTAGACATAATTGCTGACTAGGCAGAGGTGAACACATGCAGAGTAATTCTGATTTAGGATTTATCTTCCCGCAGTGAGGCTAGAGCTGGTACGAAACTTCACAAGTGGTTGAATGGTGGCAGGGAGGCTGCATACTGTAGATGCAGCCAACTAAAGTCCATATTTATTTTTGTGCACAAAATGCGTCCGTGCATGTGATTTATGAGTAAATGCATCTGACTTGAAAATCAGGCTCACAATATTTATTTCAGCAGCATGATCCGATCTACATTATATACTATTGAGATTGATAGCTTTGTATTGAGAAACCATCTAAGCTTTTATCTTGTCAAGTAAGTTAGACAAATGAAGTCATTGGTTGCGATGGGCCACTTTTTCACTTAATCTCTCTCGAAGGTTTGATTAAGTTTCCGCTAATTTTATATATGTAAGATAAAAAAGCTTTAAAGAAGATAAAAAGCAAATAAATCATTGAATATTCCTCAATAGGATATACTGTTGGTGATAGCATCAGGGGCACATCTAGAGAGGAGGAGGTCCGTGTGAGACTCCGTCTAAGCCCTCTCCTCCTTAGCCGGCAGAGTTGTAGACTCTGGGCACTACGGTTACAAGGGGACCCTAATGCTAGTGTGCATGCGCAGGTCTCTGGGAAAATGGCACGGTGGCCATTTTCCCGGTGATTTCCTTACTGTGCATGTACGAAACACCAGTAAAAATGGCCCGCATGCCAATTTCCTGGTGATATCTGAAGCAATGCTGCTCCCTACGTGGGACTCTGGAGGGTAAGTATTGAAAAAATGGGTGCATGGTGTGCAGTGTAGTCTCCCCTGGACCCCAGGGATGGCATGGTTGTGGTCCACACAGTTATATAGATGACAAAATAATATAACTACAGCAAGTGGTATTTAACTAATTGCTTACCTCAATGCTGACATCAGTGTTGTTTTCCCCCTTCATGGTACATTGTTTTGCCACACATTGCCCGCAGCACTCTCCACTACGTTGTTTGTATTCATAGCCCTAAGATAAAGTAAAGGACAGATAATACAGTATATGGATTATTCTCGAACAAAAATATCATATGAAATTAAACCAGATATATACTTAGCTCTTGGCTTCCAAAAGGAATAATATTTACAAGATAATGAACACATAATACTGAAGCAATTATAGTAACTTGGATTTATTATTTTTTATACGCCTTTAGGTTGCATGATGTATATACTGTACATATTATTTATGAATGTTTTAATAAATGAGCCTCATAGACAAAACAACTCATATTTAAACTCTGCATAAGTGCACTCCATTAATTGTGAGTGTGTTCAGATTTTAATAAAGCACAGCAGAATATGCTGGCTATCTATGAAAATATGTTAATAAATTGTATTGTTAATGGTATATTTCTAGAATTTAACTGTGGGAGAAAAGCAGTGTAATATAATAGGATGCATCACAAATTGTCCCACCATTAATGTAAAAATATAATTTCTTCTTACTGTGCTGCAGGTGGTGTCACATACAACTGGGGAACATTTTATTGCATAAAACCCTGAATTCATATCCATGTCATGAGAACATTCACATGTTTGGCATGCATCTTGTGGCTGTGGAATAACAGATCCTCTCTAAAGAGAAAAAAAAATGCAAAAAGAACAATAATAAATTATTTATGCAATGACAACAAAATAAATATATATATGTAAGCAACATAAGTGATCAATGAAATAATCTATAGTCCAAATAATAAAATAATAAAAGCTATGAATTATTAAATACGCCTTTACCCAATTTACATAACAAACACTACCCTCAGTTATTATAGTACCACTTCAGTACCAAATATACTTTAAGTAGATATGAGCGGTTCGGATCCCTTGGAATCCGAACCGCTCCTAACTTCTGGGATCCGAGTCTTCCTGATCCGCAGCTCGGGTTTTACCACCAGACTCGGATACCACTTTGAGGCAAAACTTAATCCTATTGATGTTGGATTCTCACTGGTTTTGGATTCTATATATGGCGCTGCAGCCGGGACTCGGCGCCATTTCACTCCCAGGCTTGCTACTGTATGTTGTGCTGTAGTCTGTTGTATTGGCTGTGCTGTGTTAGACTTCAGACTTACAAGGGCATATAGGGCCTTATACTTACAAGAGTATATAGGGCCTTATTAGAGATGGACGCAGTCGCTGCATTCACAAGCAGCGGCCGCGTTCATAGGGTCTGCGCACATGCATTAGCTATAGTGCATGTGCACGATCCTTCACCATGTAATTGCATCCCGGAAGGATGCAATCGCATGGTGATTGACAGGAGACGGGCATCCAGCAGCGGCGGCGACGTGTTGTTGGGAGGGCAGAGAATTAAATTGCGGATGCATCGTGGGGCAGCGCCACACATGCTGGATGGCCTTGCCCTGTGCTTGGATGCCTCCAGCATGTGAGTATATTAATGTAGATTTTGCTGCGGGAGAAAAATCAGCGTCCATCTCTGAATAGCCTCCATAGTCAGTGCATAGGGGGAACGTGTTAGACTCCAGACTAACAAGTGGCTGTGCTCTGTATATAGTCAGTGTATAGTGGCACACTGCTGTATGCTGCATTGTACTCTGCTGTATTGGCTATACTGTGTCAAAATCTAGACTTACAAGTGGCTATGCTTTAGATATAGTCAGTGTATAGGGGAAACGCTGCTGTATGCTGCGCTGTACACTGCTGTATTAGCTATACTGTGTCAAACTCCAGACTTACAAGTGGCTGTGCTCTGTATATAGCCAGTGTATAGGAGAAATGCTGCTGTATGCTGCGCTGTACACTGCTGTATTGGCTGGGCTGTTTGAGGCTCTAGACTTACAAGTGGCTGTACTCTGTAAATAGTCAGTGTATAAGGGGCATGCTTCTGTATGCTGTGCAGTACTCTGTTGTATTGGCTATACTATGTCAAACTCCAGACTTACAAGTGGCTGTGCTCTGTATGTAGCCAGTGTATAGTGGGCATGCTGCAATATGCTACTCTGCACTCTACTGTAAATTGGCTGTGCTGTGTCCATCTAAAGTGGCTCTTCACAAGCAGCACTATGTTGTGTATATTGTTTGTACTGTTTGGTGCACTTTACCCTAGTGCACTTTGTTCACGTTCATATATAAGCCCTGGGACTCCACAAAGATGTGAACCGAGCTGAAAGTTAATAACAAAATTATATATATATATATATATATATATATATATATATATATATATAGATCTGTTGTTTGTACTGTTTTGTGTGCTCTATCCTAGTGTGCTTTGTTCACATGCATCTACAGTATAAGCCCTATGACTCCACGCAGTGATCTGCATATTGAAAAATGGATAACGATCAGTTTAGAGAAGGGCAACCAAACACTAGTGTTGTAGCTGCTGCCACCAGTCATGCACTACTTTTCCTTTCTGCCACTGACATGTGGCAGTGTTTCATAGATGTGCTATAAACTGCTGTGTGTTTATGCCGCAAGACACCAGCCAGTTCGTTGCAGCCTTTGTCGTAAAGCAGATGAAAGTAATATTGTGAGCTGTGAGGTGGCCAAAATTGACTGGAAATGAGTGGAAAGGAATGTTATTAAGTTTAATGATACCCTAGGAATAAAAAAAAAAAAGCCATCTATGTGATTTTAGCTTTTTTTGTACATTTTTGGAAACAAATTCAAATCCAAAACCAGTCACAGACGAAATCCAAAACTGAATCCAAAACCGGACAATAAATTAGGACCCAAACGAGCAAAAATGGTCTGGTGCGCATCTCTAACTTAAACTTATTGGCAGCAGTGCAATAAGAAGAAAAGATTAAGGGGCCCATTTATCATAGCATATTTGCAGCTACTGTATAACCCCATTTTTGCAGGTTAGCTGCAAATATTAGGTAACATCTTAATGTAAGAAGGAGAGACCTGCTGCGACCCCTCTATTGCTACCCACAGCCGCATCCCCCATAGGTTTCTGCAGGGGATACGATAATGCCAGATTGGCCAATTTCTGGAATGCGATGTGCTACACACCACACTTGTAGCCAGCAGCGGGTTCCCCCGGAACACTCCCCGAAAGTGGCCACTGTACATGTGCGGTCTTAGCTGACCATGCATGCGCGGCAACCCCCGGCAGCCATCACAGCACATCGCAGGGGCCCCTGTCCTTGCATGTGCTGGATCATGCATCCAGACAATAGGATTGCATATTGCAATGCGATCCTGGGCAGTAAGATCCTGCTCAGATCGCATTGAATGTGCGATCAATGATAAATGACGAGGTATACATAATCAGTACCATGTTGGATTTGAGATAATATAAAGACAGTTATTGTACTATAATATTAAGTTTAATGTGTCAACAAAATTACTCTATCAAGGCTTTGCAATACAACAAGGGAAAGATAGGTATTTAAAGGGATGTTTTACCTGATATACATCATTTTCATAGACACAGACAGATTCAGGCACTGTTGATAAATACATACAATAAATTGCAGCATAATATTCCAAATAAGAAAACATGATTAAGAACATTCGAGTAGTCCCTAATGTCTCTCAGCCATTTAAAGTGATAACAACTAACAGATTAAGGAGGACGTGCAAAGCAGTGATAAAAGTGGAGAAGGGAGCCAGCGGAGAAGTTGCCCAAGGCAACCAATCAGCATTGATGTAACATTCCTAATTTGCATACTTTAAAAGTATACAGAGCAGCTGATTGGTTGCCAATGGCAACTTCTCCACTGGCTCCCTTCTTCACTTTTATCACTGCTTAGTACATGTCCCCCTAAATATTAAATACACTTTCCATAGAACACATACTGTACATATATCTATTTGTTAAATGCTTCTTTACCATAAAATTGCATTACTCACCATAATCGTCCAACATCAATCTGACAAGAGGCTCTTGTCATGACACTATGAAGTTCAGTGAGTCTCCTTAATCTAATGATCTAACTCTGTGTGTCTGTGGCTTCCCATTTTCCTCTGGCACGCCATCAGTTACCTAAAGCTCCATCCGCATTGTGCAATCACACAACTTGAAAAGTCATTCCCTCCCGCAAAGTAATCACACTCATATCCTGAAGCACTTTGTGCTGCTCTGAACATTCTTACAATCTGATTTTCTACTGAATGCTACAGTGTATACTGGTCACTTCAAATATATCCACACCAAGACTGAATTAGTCAATCAAACCTAGAGGTAACTTGTCATAGATTTAATAATGAAGAGAGGCACTTATATGAAATGCACATAGAGAGTATAATTTACAGACATAATTGCCATCCTTTAAAGCCTCCTCTCCAGGAGAAGCCCAGAGAGGAGACATTGCCTCCACCTTCGTGGTGAGGCTAAATAACATGGATTCACATCATCAAGCCCTGTGCCCCCCATACTGCACTGCAATTCCCATAAAATCTCCTTATCCTGGTTGCTTCTCTAGGAAACCAACAGCATGATGGAGATCTGGCCACTCTTCCATGGGTGTGGGGGACTGGCTGAAAAATTACGAGTCTCCCGGCACTTGCGGAGGAGTAGACATGTATGTTTTATAAGTGTTTTAAAACTAAAATGACAACAATTAATAAACAGAAAGGTAATATGGCTTTCTTACCGCAAGTTATATTGACACAGCAGGCACCAGGAGGCAGGAATGAAACTACTTGGTAGCCAGATCCGCATTTTGGCATCATGCACACACATTCACCGCAAGCTATAAAACAAGTAGAAGGGAAAAGTCAACTTTTTAGACTTTGTAATTTACTACAGGGATTAGTGGGCTTTATGTATTACCTTACCACAATATAGTATTTGCTATACGTAAAAAAAGAAAAAATATAATACTGTTCATTTCTTTAATTTTTAGAAATGTAAAGAACTATAGACAGACTATTGGTAGTTTCCCACTCATTTGAATTTACAACATGTCATAAAGAAGGTTATCAGCTGTTATATATTGGTCTGCATTTCAATGTACAAAATAACAATTAGCAGTAGTCTTGGGAACTAGGTTTACGGAATATTTATTTGAATCAGCTATTAAATTAGTTAATAATATCACTTTTTCTTAATATAAAATATAATAAATATATTTTGGAAGAAAATATCTTAAGTCTGTATGAAGAATTAAATACTGAAAATAGCAAACTTACAATGAGCAGTGGGATATGAGAGGGTTGTATTAGATACGGGAGTTGATATAGTTGTTGAAGATCTGACAGATTCTGATGTTGAGAAATTGGAAGTTACACTAGTAAAAGATGGTGTGATGGTTGGAACAGTTGCTGATCCAGTTGATGATGATATTGTTAATCCAGGTGTTGTTGTGCTAGAAACTAAAGTTACTGTGGATAAGGGTGTTGAGCCTGTTGGTATTGTATTTGTTGCTCCAGATGTTAATGATGTAGTAAGTGATCCAGTGGTTAATGGAGTTGATACTGTTGGGGTTGATGAGCAATCCCCAACATGTCTATCTGGCTTACAGTCATTGCTACAGATTGCATAATATTCACAACCATTGCTGTCTGCTGTTCTATATATAACATCACCTATTAAGGAAAAAAAATATAAGTAAAGTGCCTATAATCAACAGGAAAATAGAAATAAAAAATATAAAAAAAGAAAATCTTTGAATATTGTCATAGTTAACAAATTAATCATTGGAATTATGATTTTAAATTTGTTGATGAAATTCAGGATTTCACAGAGCTCACATATTACACTGCAGTACTTTACATAACATACTGTATAAATTGATATAAATTATGATTTCTAAGAATTTAGAAACTACATTCTCGTTTCAATGTTTCAATTCCAAATGCCTAAAGTATGAGTCCCAAATATGCATGAAGAGCAAAATCTAAAGGATTGCGTGATCGTATTTTAGGTATCTAATAAACGGAGTGCCACAGACATTTCTGCATAATGGCCATAATAAAAAGCAAAGAAAATTGCTTAAAATTGTCAGCTTTCAACAGAATATGTTTGCTGAACTTATGTATACAGAATGCACATACATGCAGTATAAAATTATCAATATATTTGCATTTAAAATCTATATAATAAAGACATTTTATAAAATGAACTGCTTCACATAAAAAATATACTAAAATATAGTGTAATATATAATATCCACTTACCAGGTGAAAATAATGATTTATTTACTTGGCAAAAACAAGGTGTTGACGTGCTGGCTGATGACAAAATAGATGGAGTTGATGGAGTGGTCACAAAGGAACTAGGTGTAGTGCTGGGTCCAGATGTAGTTTTTCCACTGGTAGATGATATAGTTGTAGACAAGGGGGTTGTTGTAGTAGTTGATGATGTGGATGACGTAGAAAACAAAGATGTAGATATTAGGGTAGTAGTTGTTCCAGAAGTAGAAGTAATGGTAACAGTTGGAGAAGATGTAATAATTGTTACTGGGGTTGGATAGGATGTTAAGGTAGTTGAGGTACGACTTGTAGTTGAAACAATGGTCACTGGTGTTTCTCCTGTGGTTGTGGGTAAAGATGAAGTTTCTCTTGTGGTTGATTCTGTAGAAACAGATGAAGAGCTAGTTGCTGTATTTGATGGAGAAGTGGATGAAGTGGAAGTGATTGGTGTTTGGCTTGTGGTGGTTGTTGGTGAAGAAGAGGTAGAGGTAGTTGTTACTCTTGTTGAGATGGTTGTTGGAGTGGTTGATGGTCCACTTGTGGTGGAAATGGGAGAAATAGGGGTTGATGGGGATATGTTTGTTGAAGTGGTGGATGAAGTGGAAGTTACTGAGGTTCCACTTGTAGCTGAAACAGAGATATAGGGAGTTGTATTTGATGAAGTGGTGGGTGAAGTAGAGGTGGTTGAAGTTCCGCTTGTAGTTGAAACAATGGTCACTGGTGTTTCTCCTGTGGTTGTGGGTAAAGATGAAGTTTGTCTTGTGGTTGATTCTGTAGAAACAGATGAAGAGCTAGTTGCTGTATTTGATGGAGAAGTGGATGAAGTGGAAGTGATTGGTGTTTGGCTTGTGGTTGTTGTTGGTGAAGAAGAGGTAGAGGTAGTTGTTACTCTTGTTGAGATGGTTGTTGGAGTGGTTGATATTCCACTTGTGGTGGAAATGGGAGAAATAGGGGTTGATGGGGTTATGTTTGTTGAAGTGGTGGATGAAGTGGAAGTTACTGAGGTTCCACTTGTAGCTGAAACAGAGATATAGGGAGTTGTATTTGATGAAGTGGTGGGTGAAGTAGAGGTGGTTGAAGTTCCGCTTGTAGTTGAAACAATGGTCACTGGTGTTTCTCCTGTGGTTGTGGGTAAAGATGAAGTTTGTCTTGTGGTTGATTCTGTAGAAACAGATGAAGAGCTAGTTGCTGTATTTGATGGAGAAGTGGATGAAGTGGAAGTGATTGGTGTTTGGCTTGTGGTGGTTGTTGGTGAAGAAGAGGTAGAGGTAGTTGTTACTCTTGTTGAGATGGTTGTTGGAGTGGTTGATGGTCCACTTGTGGTGGAAATGTGAGAAATAGTGGTTGATGGGGTTATGTTTGTTGAAGTGGTGGATGAAGTGGAAGTGATTGGTGTTCCACTTGTGCTGGATGTTGGGATTAAAGTGGTAGAGGTAGTTATTTTTGTTGAGGAAGTGGGCAAAGTGGTTGAGGTAATGATTGAGGTAGTTTTTGTTGATACAGAGGAATAGGGATGGGTTGGTTTTGTTGAGGTTGTTGAAGAAGTGGAAGTGGCTGAAGTACTACTTGGAGTTGAAGTATTGACATATGGGCCTGGTGTAGATGGTGAACAAACTGTAGAACAACACTGAACCCTTATCTTGTAATTTTGACATTCTGGCATAAAGATTCCTTTCTGCTTGGCATTAAGACATGCAAGGCCAGTTTTCATATCACATTGCGAAACTGCTGTATTTTTATTGTTGATTGAATCTGATGCTACTTGACACTGTATTTGGCTTGCCATTTCCTGTACTGAACATATTTCAGATCCAGTAGACTTTAATAGTTCCAAGCTGCCACTATCTTCACCAGAAGAGTGTCTTGAAGCATCATGATTTTCTTCACTTGAAGTACCTCTTGACAGATTGCTGCCTCTTTCATTTGAATCACTCTTTGAAGATTTATTTTCTTTTTGCTTAGAATCCTCTCTTGAAGTGCTGTCATCTTTACCATTGGATGATGTTTTGGAATTACTGTTTTTTTCATTAGAATGACTTCCTTTTTCATTAGAATATGTAATTGTTGGACTACTGCCCTCAATCCATGATGACCAGGAGCATTTCATTAAATATGGGCAAGTTGTTGAAGTGGTAGTTGAAACTGTAGTGGACGAGGGTGTAGATTTAGTAGATAAAGTTGATGTATGTGCTGGGGTTGGACTTGAAGAAGTAGAGGAAGAGGGAGTTGATGTTTTGGATGAAATGGTGGAAGCGATTGGTGTTTGGCTTGTGGTGGTTGTTGGTGAAGAAGAGGTAGAAGAAGTTGTTACTCTTGTTGAGATGGTTGTTGGAGTGGTTGATGGTCCACCTGTGGTGGAAATGTGAGAAATAGGGGTTGATGGGGTTATGTTTGTTGAAGTGGTGGATGAAGTGGAAGTGATTGGTGTTCCACTTGTGCTGGATGTTGGGATTAAAGTGGTAGAGGTAGTTATTTTTGTTGAGGAAGTGGGCGAAGTGGTTGAGGTAATGATTGAGGTAGTTTTTGTTGATATAGAGGAATAGGGATGTGTTGGTTTTGTTGAGGTTGTTGAAGAAGTGGAAGTGGTTGAAGTACTACTTGGAGTTGAAGTAATGACATATGGGCCTGGTGTAGATGGTGAACAAACTGTAGAACAACACTGAACCCTTATCTTATAATTTTGACATTCTGGCATAAAGATTCCTTTCTGCTTGGCATTAAGACATGCAAGGCCAGTTTTCATATCACATTGCGAAACTGCTGTATTTTTATAGTTGATTGAATCGATTGCTACTTGACACTGTATTTGGCTTGCCATTTCCTGTACTGAACATATTTCAGATCCAGTAGACATTAATAGTTCCAAGCTGCCACTATCTTCACCAGAAGAGTGTCTTGAAGCATCATGATTTTCTTCACTTGAAGTACCTCTTGACAGATTGCTGCCTCTTTCATTTGAATCACTCTTTGAAGATTTATTTTCTTTTTGCTTAGAATCCTCTCTTGAAGTGCTGTCATCTTTTCCATTGGATGATGTTTTGGAATTACTGTTTTTTTCATTAGAATGACTTCCTTTTTCATTAGAATATGTAATTGTTGGACTACTGCCCTCAATCCATGATGACCAGGAGCATTTCATTAAATATGGGCAAGTTGTTGAAGTGGTAGTTGAAACTGTAGTGGATGAGGGTGTAGATTTAGTAGATAAAGTTGATGTATGTGCTGGGGTTGGACTTGAAGAAGTAGAGGAAGAGGGAGTTGATGTTTTGGATGAAATGGTGGAAGTGATTGGTGTGTGGCTAGTGGTGGTTGTTGGTGAAGAAGAGGTAGAGGTAGTTGTTACTCTTGTTGAGATGGTTGTTGGAGTGGTTGATATTCCACTTGTGGTGGTAATGGGAGAAATAGGGGTTGATGGGGTTATGTTTGTTGAAGTGGTGGATGAAGTGGAAGTTACTGAGGTTCCACTTGTAGCTGAAACAGAGATATAGGGAGTTGTATTTGATGAAGTGGTGGGTGAAGTAGAGGTGGTTGAAGTTCCGCTAGTAGTTGAAACAATGGTCACTGGTGTTTCTCCTGTGGTTGTGGGTAAAGATGAAGTTTGTCTTGTGGTTGATTCTGTAGAAACAGATGAAGAGCTAGTTGCTGTATTTGATGGAGAAGTGGATGAAGTGGAAGTGATTGGTGTTTGGCTTGTGGTGGTTGCTGGTGAAGAAGAGGTAGAGGTAGATGTTACTCTTGTTGAGATGGTTGTTGGAGTGGTTGATGGTCCACTTGTGGTGGAAATGGGAGAAATAGGGGTTGATGGGGATATGTTTGTTGAAGTGGTGGATGAAGTGGAAGTTACTGAGGTTCCACTTGTAGTTGAAACAGAGGTATAGGGAGTTGTATTTGATGAAGTGGTGGGCGAAGTAGAGGTGGTTGAAGTTCCGCTTGTAGTTGAAACAATGGTCACTGTTGTTTCTCCTGTGGTTGTGGGTAAAGATGAAGTTTGTCTTGTAGTTGATTCTGTAGAAACAGATGAAGAGCTAGTTGCTGTATTTGATGGAGAAGTGGATGAAGTGGAAGTGATTGGTGTTTGGCTTGTGGTGGTTGTTGGTGAAGAAGAGGTAGAGGTAGTTGTTACTCTTGTTGAGATGGTTGTTGGAGTGGTTGATGGTCCACTTGTGGTGGAAATCGGAGAAATAGGGGTTGATGGGGTTATGTTTGTTGAAGTGGTGGATGAAGTGGAAGTTACTGAGGTTCCACTTGTAGCTGAAACAGAGATATAGGGAGTTGTATTTGATGAAGTGGTGGGTGAAGTAGAGGTGGTTGAAGTTCCGCTTGTAGTTGAAACAATGGTCACTGGTGTTTCTCCTGTGGTTGTGGGTAAAGATGAAGTTTGTCTTGTGGTTGATTCTGTAGAAACAGATGAAGAGCTAGTTGCTGTATTTGATGGAGAAGTGGATGAAGTGGAAGTGATTGGTGTTTGGCTTGTGGTGGTTGTTGGTGAAGAAGAGGTAGAGGTAGTTGTTACTCTTGTTGAGATGGTTGTTGGAGTGGTTGATGGTTCACTTGTGGTGGAAATGGGAGAAATAGGTGTTGATGGGGTTATGTTTGTTGAAGTGGTGGATGAAGTGGAAGTTACTGAGGTTCCACTTGTAGCTGAAACAGAGGTATAGGGAGTTGTATTTGATGAAATGGTGGGTGAAGTAGAGGTGGTTGAAGTTCCGCTTGTAGTTGAAACAATGGTCACTGTTGTTTCTCCTGTGGTTGTGGGTAAAGATGAAGTTTGTCTTGTGGTTGATTCTGTAGAAACAGACGAAGAGCTAGTTGCTGTATTTGACGGAGAAGTGGATGAAGTGGAAGTGATTGGTGTTTGGCTTGTTGTTGTTGTTGGTGAAGAAGAGGTAGAGGTAGTTGTTACTCTTGTTGAGATAGTTGTTGGAGTGGTTGATATTCCACTTGTGGTGGAAATGGGAGAAATAGGGGTTGATGGGGTTATGTTTGTTGAAGTGGTGGATGAAGTGGAAGTTACTGAGGTTCCACTTGTAGCTGAAACAGAGATATATGGAGTTGTATTTGATGAAGTGGTGGGTGAAGTAGAGGTGGTTGAAGTTCCGCTTGTAGTTGAAACAATGGTCACTGGTGTTTCTCCTGTGGTTGTGGGTAAAGATGAAGTTTGTCTTGTGGTTGATTCTGTAGAAACAGATGAAGAGCTAGTTGCTGTATTTGATGGAGAAGTAAATGAAGTGGAAGTGATTGGTGTTTGGCTTGTGGTGGTTGTTGGTGAAGAAGAGGTAGAGGTAGTTGTTACTCTTGTTGAGATGGTTGTTGGAGAGGTTGATGGTCCACTTGTGGTGGAAATGTGAGAAATAGGGGTTGATGGGGTTATGTTTGTTGAAGTGGTGGATGAAGTGGAAGTAACTGAGGTTCCACTTGTAGCTGAAACAGAGATATAGGGAGTTGTATTTGATGAAGCGGTGGGTGAAGTAGAGGTGGTTGAAGTTCCGCTTGTAGTTGAAACAATGGTCACTGGTGTTTCTCCTGTGGTTGTGGGTAAAGATGAAGTTTGTCTTGTGGTTGATTCTGTAGAAACAGATGAAGAGCTAGTTGCTGTATTTGATGGAGAAGTGGATGAAGTGGAAGTGATTGGTGTTTGGCTTGTGGTGGTTGTTGGTGAAGAAGAGGTAGAGGTAGTTGTTACTCTTGTTGAGATGGTTGTTGGAGTGGTTGATGGTCCACTTGTGGTGGAAATGTGAGAAATAGGGGTTGATGGGGTTATGTTTGTTGAAGTGGTGGATAAAGTGGAAGTGATTGGTGTTCCACTTGTGCTGGATGTTGGGATTAAAGTGGTAGAGGTAGTTATTTTTGTTGAGGAAGTGGGCAAAGTGGTTGAGGTAATGATTGAGGTAGTTTTTGTTGATACAGAGGAATAGGGATGGGTTGGTTTTGTTGAGGTTGTTGAAGAAGTGGAAGTGGCTGAAGTACTACTTGGAGTTGAAGTATTGACATATGGGCCTGGTGTAGATGGTGAACAAACTGTAGAACAACACTGAACCCTTATCTTATAATTTTGACATTCTGGCATAAAGATTCCTTTCTGCTTGGCATTAAGACATGCAAGGCCAGTTTTCATATCACATTGCGAAACTGCTGTATTTTTATTGTTGATTGAATCTGATGCTACTTGACACTGTATTTGGCTTGCCATTTCCTGTACTGAACATATTTCAGATCCAGTAGACTTTAATAGTTCCAAGCTGCCACTATCTTCACCAGAAGAGTGTCTTGAAGCATCATGATTTTCTTCACTTGAAGTACCTCTTGACAGATTGCTGCCTCTTTCATTTGAATCACTCTTTGAAGATTTATTTTCTTTTTGCTTAGAATTCTCTCTTGAAGTGCTGTCATCTTTACCATTGGATGATGTTTTGGAATTACTGTTTTTTTCATTAGAATGACTTCCTTTTTCATTAGAATATGTAATTGTTGGACTACTGCCCTCAATCCATGATGACCAGGAGCATTTCATTAAATATGGGCAAGTTGTTGAAGTGGTAGTTGAAACTGTAGTGGACGAGGGTGTAGATTTAGTAGATAAAGTTGATGTATGTGCTGGGGTTGGACTTGAAGAAGTAGAGGAAGAGGGAGTTGATGTTTTGGATGAAATGGTGGAAGTGATTGGTGTTTGGCTTGTGGTGGTTGTTGGTGAAGAAGAGGTAGAAGTAGTTGTTACTCTTGTTGAGATGGTTGTTGGAGTGGTTGATGGTCCACCTGTGGTGGAAATGTGAGAAATAGGGGTTGATGGGGTTATGTTTGTTGAAGTGGTGGATGAAGTGGAAGTGATTGGTGTTCCACTTGTGCTGGATGTTGGGATTAAAGTGGTAGAGGTAGTTATTTTTGTTGAGGAAGTGGGCGAAGTGGTTGAGGTAATGATTGTGGTAGTTTTTGTTGATACAGAGGAATAGGGATGTGTTGGTTTTGTTGAGGTTGTTGAAGAAGTGGAAGTGGTTGAAGTACTACTTGGAGTTGAAGTAATGACATATGGGCCTGGTGTAGATGGTGAACAAACTGTAGAACAACACTGAACCCTTATCTTATAATTTTGACATTCTGGCATAAAGATTCCTTTCTGCTTGGCATTAAGACATGCAAGGCCAGTTTTCATATCACATTGCGAAACTGCTGTATTTTTATTGTTGATTGAATCTGATGCTACTTGACACTGTATTTGGCTTGCCATTTCCTGTACTGAACATATTTCAGATCCAGTAGACTTTAATAGTTCCAAGCTGCCACTATCTTCACCAGAAGAGTGTCTTGAAGCATCATGATTTTCTTCACTTGAAGTACCTCTTGACAGATTGCTGCCTCTTTCATTTGAATCACTCTTTGAAGATTTATTTTCTTTTTGCTTAGAATCCTCTCTTGAAGTGCTGTCATCTTTTCCATTGGATGATGTTTTGGAATTACTGTTTTTTTCATTAGAATGACTTCCTTTTTCATTAGAATATGTAATTGTTTGACTACTGCCCTCAATCCATGATGACCAGGAGCATTTCATTAAATATGGGCAAGTTGTTGAAGTGGTAGTTGAAACTGTAGTGGATGAGGGTGTAGATTTAGTAGATAAAGTTGATGTATGTGCTGGGGTTGGACTTGAAGAAGTAGAGGAAGAGGGAGTTGATGTTTTGGATGAAATGGTGGAAGTGATTGGTGTGTGGCTAGTGGTTGGTGTTGGTGAAGAAGAGGTAGAGGTAGTTGTTACTCTTGTTGAGATGGTTGTTGGAGTGGTTGATATTCCACTTGTGGTGGAAATGGGAGAAATAGGGGTTGATGGGGTTATGTTTGTTGAAGTGGTGGATGAAGTGGAAGTTACTGAGGTTCCACTTGTAGCTGAAACAGAGATATAGGGAGTTGTATTTGATGAAGTGGTGGGTGAAGTAGAGGTGGTTGAAGTTCCGCTAGTAGTTGAAACAATGGTCACTGGTGTTTCTCCTGTGGTTGTGGGTAAAGATGAAGTTTGTCTTGTGGTTGATTCTGTAGAAACAGATGAAGAGCTAGTTGCTGTATTTGATGGAGAAGTGAATGAAGTGGAAGTGATTGGTGTTTGGCTTGTGGTGGTTGTTGGTGAAGAAGAGGTAGAGGTAGTTGTTACTCTTGTTGAGATGGTTGTTGGAGTGGTTGATATTCCACTTGTGGTGGAAATGGGAGAAATAGGGGTTGATGGGGTTATGTTTGTTGAAGTGGTGGATGAAGTGGAAGTTACTGAGGTTCCACTTGTAGCTGAAACAGAGGTATAGGGAGTTGTATTTGATGAAGTGGTGGGTGAAGTAGAGGTGGTTGAAGTTCCGCTTGTAGTTGAAACAATGGTCACTGTTGTTTCTCCTGTGGTTGTGGGTAAAGATGAAGTTTGTCTTGTGGTTGATTCTGTAGAAACAGACGAAGAGCTAGTTGCTGTATTTGACGGAGAAGTGGATGAAGCAGAAGTGATTGGTGTTTGGCTTGTGGTGGTTGTTGGTGAAGAAGAGGTAGAGGTAGTTGTTACTCTTGTTGAGATGGTTGTTGAAGTAGTTGATGGTCCACTTGTGGTGGAAATGGGAGATATAGGGGTTGATGGGGTTATGTTTGTTGAAGTGGTGGATGAAGTGGAAGTTACTGAGGTTCCACTTGTAGCTGAAACAGAGGTATAGGAAGTTGTATTTGATGAAGTGGTGGGTGAAGTAGAGGTTGTTGAAGTTCCGCTTGTAGTTGAAACATTGGTCACTGGTGTTTCTCCTGTGGTTGTGGGTAAAGATGAAGTTTGTCTTGTGGTTGATTCTGTAGAAACAGATGAAGAGCTAGTTGCTGTATTTGATGGAGAAGTGGATGAAGTGGAAGTGATTGGTGTTTGGCTTGTGGTTGTTGTTGGTGAAGAAGAGGTAGAGGTAGTTGTTACTCTTGTTGAGATGGTTGTTGGAGTGGTTGATATTCCACTTGTGGTGGAAATGGGAGAAATAGGGGTTGATGGGGTTATGTTTGTTGAAGTGGTGGATGAAGTGGAAGTTACTGAGGTTCCACTTGTAGCTGAAACAGAGATATAGGGAGTTGTATTTGATGAAGTGGTGGGTGAAGTAGAGGTGGTTGAAGTTCCGCTAGTAGTTGAAACAATGGTCACTGGTGTTTCTCCTGTGGTTGTGGGTAAAGATGAAGTTTGTCTTGTGGTTGATTCTGTAGAAACAGATGAAGAGCTAGTTGCTGTATTTGATGGAGAAGTGGATGAAGTGGAAGTGATTGGTGTTTGGCTTGTGGTGGTTGTTGGTGAAGAAGAGGTAGAGGTAGTTGTTACTCTTGTTGAGATGGTTGTTGGAGTGGTTGATGGTCCACTTGTGGTGGAAATGGGAGAAATAGGGGTTGATGGGGTTATGTTTGTTGAAGTGGTGGATGAAGTGGAAGTGATTGGTGTTCCACTTGTGCTGGATGTTGGGATTAAAGTGGTAGAGGTAGTTATTTTTGTTGAGGAAGTGGGCAAAGTGGTTGAGGTAATGATTGAGGTAGTTTTTGTTGATACAGAGGAATAGGGATGGGTTGGTTTTGTTGAGGTTGTTGAAGAAGTGGAAGTGGCTGAAGTACTACTTGGAGTTGAAGTAATGACATATGGGCCTGGTGTAGATGGTGAACAAACTGTAGAACAACACTGAACCCTTATCTTATAATTTTGACATTCTGGCATAAAGATTCCTTTCTGCTTGGCATTAAGACATGCAAGGCCAGTTTTCATATCACATTGCGAAACTGCTGTATTTTTATTGTTGATTGAATCTGATGCTACTTGACACTGTATTTGGCTTGCCATTTCCTGTACTGAACATATTTCAGATCCAGTAGACTTTAATAGTTCCAAGCTGCCACTATCTTCACCAGAAGAGTGTTTAGAAGCATCATGATTTTCTTCACTTGAAGTACCTCTTGACAGATTGCTGCCTCTTTCATTTGAATCACTCTTTGAAGATTTATTTTCTTTTTGCTTAGAATCCTCTCTTGAAGTGCTGTCATCTTTTCTATTGGATGATGTTTTGGAATTACTGTTTTTTTCATTAGAATGACTTCCTTTTTCATTAGAATATGTAATTGTTGGACTACTGCCCTCAATCCATGATGACCAGGAGCATTTCATTAAATATGGGCAAGTTGTTGAAGTTGTAGTTGAAACTGTAGTGGATGAGGGTGTAGATTTAGTAGACAAAGTTGATGTATGTGCTGGGGTTGGACTTGAAGAAGTAGAGGAAGAGGGAGTTGATGTTTTGGATGAAATGGTGGAAGTGATTGGTGTGTGGCTAGTGGTTGGTGTTGGTGAAAAAGAGGTAGAGGTAGTTGTTACTCTTGTTGAGATGGTTGTTGGAGTGGTTGATATTCCACTTGTGGTGGAAATGGGAGAAATAGGGGTTGATGGGGTTATGTTTGTTGAAGTGGTGGATGAAGTGGAAGTTACTGAGGTTCCACTTGTAGCTGAAACAGAGATATAGGGAGTTGTATTTGATGAAGTGGTGGGTGAAGTAGAGGTTGTTGAAGTTCCGCTAGTAGTTGAAACAATGGTCACTGATGTTTCTCCTGTGGTTGTGGGTAAAGATGAAGTTTGTCTTGTGGTTGATTCTGTAGAAACAGATGAAGAGCTAGTTGCTGTATTTGATGGAGAAGTGGATGAAGTGGAAGTGATTGGTGTTTGGCTTGTGGTGGTTATTGGTGAAGAAGAGGTAGATGTAGTTGTTACTCTTGTTGAGATGGTTGTTGGAGTGGTTGATGGTCCACTTGTGGTGGAAATGTGAGAAATAGGGGTTGATGGGGTTAAGTTTGTTGAAGTGGTGGATGAAGTGGAAGTAATTGGTGTTCCACTTGTGCTGGATGTTGGGATTAAAGTGGTAGAGGTAGTTATTTTTGTTGAGGAAGTGGGCAAAGTGGTTGAGGTAATGATTGAGGTAGTTTTTGTTGATACAGAGGAATAGGGATGGGTTGGTTTTGTTGAGGTTGTTGAAGAAGTGGAAGTGGCTGAAGTACTACTTTGAGTTGATGTAATGACATATGGGCCTGGTGTAGATGGCGAACAAACTGTAGAACAACACTGAACCCTTATCTTATAATTTTGACATTCTGGCATAAAGATTCCTTTCTGCTTGGCATTAAGACATGCAAGGCCAGTTTTCATATCACATTGCGAAACTGGTGTATTTTTATTGTTGATTGAATCTGATGCTACTTGACACTGTATTTGGCTTGCCATTTCCTGTACTGAACATATTTCAGATCCAGTAGACTTTAATAGTTCCAAGCTGCCACTATCTTCACCAGAAGAGTGTCTTGAAGCATCATGATTTTCTTCACTTGAAGTACCTCTTGACAGATTGCTGCCTCTTTCATTTGAATCACTCTTTGAAGATTTATTTTCTTTTTGCTTAGAATCCTCTCTTGAAGTGCTGTCATCTTTTCCATTGGATGATGTTTTGGAATTACTGTTTTTTTCATTAGAATGACTTCCTTTTTCATTAGAATATGTAAGTGTTGGACTACTGCCCTCAATCCATGATGACCAGGAGCATTTCATTAAATATGGGCAAGTTGTTGAAGTGGTAGTTGAAACTGTAGTGGACGAGGGTGTAGATTTAGTAGAAAAAGTTGATGTATGTGCTGGGGTTGGACTTGAAGAAGTAGAGGAAGAGGGTGTTGATGTTTTGGATGAAATGGTGGAAGTGATTGGTGTTTGGCTTGTGGTGGTTGTTGGTGAAGAAGAAGTAGAAGTAGTTGTTACTCTTGTTGAGATGGTTGTTGGAGTGGTTGATGGTCCACCTGTGGTGGAAATGTGAGAAATAGGGGTTGATGGGGTTATGTTTGTTGAAGTGGTGGATGAAGTGGAAGTTACTGAGGTTCCACTTGAAGCTGAAACAGAGATATAGGGAGTTGTATTTGATGAAGTGGTGGGTGAAGTAGAGGTGGTTGAAGTTCCGCTTGTAGTTGAAACAATGGTCACTGGTGTTTCTCCTTTGGTTGTGGGTAAAGATGAAGTTTGTCTTGTGGTTGATTCTGTAGAAACAGATGAAGAGCTAGTTGCTGTATTTGATGGAGAAGTGGATGAAATGGTGGAAGTGATTGGTGTTTGGCTTGTGGTGGTTGTTGGTGAAGAAGAGGTAGAGGTAGTTGTTACTCTTGTTGAGATGGTTGTTGGAGTGGTTGATGGTCCACCTGTGGTGGAAATGGGAGAAATAGGTGTTGATGGGGTTGTGTTTTTTGAAGTGGTGGATGAAGTGGAAGTTACTGAGGTTACACTTGTAGCTGAAACAGAGGTATAGGAAGTTTTATTTGATGAAGTGATGGGTGAAGTAGAAGTGGTTGAAACAATGGTCACTGGTGTTTCTCCTGTGGTTGTGGGTAGAGATGGAGTTTCTCTTGTGGTTGATTTTGTAGAAACTGATGTAGAGCTAGTTGCTGTATTTGATGGAGAAGTGAAAGTCATTGGTGTCCCACTTGTGCTGGATGGAGAGGATGAAGTGGAGACTGTAACTTGAGTTGTAAGTCTGGTAAAAGGAGTTTTATATGTTTGTGTTGTAGCAGTGCTTTCTGTTGTAGAGTAATTGGAGGTTGTCTTAGCAACTGTAGTTGATTGTGGTGATACAGTTGTTATTTCACTACAGTTTGTTTTTGAGGAACAGCATTGAATTCTGATCTGATAATCATAGCAAATGTTCTGTGGCTGTTGGCTATTAAGGCAGATTAGACCAACATATTTGCTGCATGTGACCTGTTGACCTAAAGCTACTATTGAATCATTAGGATAATGCTTTGCTCTGCAGTCTATATTTTGAGGTGCATCACAAATGTTAAAACCCTCTTTCTTGATGTTTTCAAAAGTTTCAAAATCCCCACTGTCTATTTCTGCATCTGGAGATTTCACGTCATACCATTCTGACCATGTGCACCCTGCATCTGTTTCAGTAATAGTACATACTGGAAATAAAAGATAAAAATAATATTTATTTTACCATTGCATTGTTCATATAAAAAGACATTTATTTTCTTTAACTACTTGCTTGACACCATGAAGGGGTTTCCCTTACATTGTCACATCTGATGCGACCAGTCAGAAATTTCCTCTGGGCGGTTATCAGAAAATAATCTTCCAGCAACCACCAATTTAAGAGGTGCCTCCTCTCTGTATATTTGTATATATTTGTATCCTTCACCCAGTGGTTGATTAGGAAGCCTGGCAGCACACCCCACACAGCAGATACAGAGAGGAGCAGCTGCTGGTGTATTGCAAAGTTCGATAATCAATTTCCCGATATATCATAATCCCGATGTTCTTGGAAATTAATTTTTATATTACTTGTGCTTCTATGCAGCTTTTTGATCATGGTGATTATGTATCAAACAATAAAATTAATACTGGACCACTGATTAGGGATAGCTAAATAGTTTAAAAGTGTTTGTACTGTATCCCATAAATATTGGTATTTTAATTATGTACTGTATTTAAAAATCTGTGGGTTTTTTATTTTTTTACTAAAATGATGTTGAGTTGGTTTAAAATAAATACCTGTTTTGAACTAATTCAGTTATAAAAAAGTAACAATTTCTGAATTTTTTTTTAAAAGAAATATCAGCCAGTTAGGTGATTACATTTCTCAAATAGATGAAGTGTTATTACAATAAGTTGCAAAATTACATTTCAAAGTTCCAATCTATTATTTAAATTTTGGTACAGTAGTTTACTTGCCAATGAAAATACACCATGTTAAGTTTAAAAGCTTTATTTTTCATTTGTTAAATGTTATATTGCAGGACCTAAAAACTGAGAAGTTCTGTCCATTATTATTATTATTATTATTATTATTATTATTATTATTAATTAATTAATTTATTTATTTATTTATTAATTAATTTTTTGGTGTCTTTATTACAGGTACTTTTTGGCTAGACCCTGAATTTGTGTCATTTAAAGAATTTAACTAAAGAGCACTATATTTGTATATTTACTCTATCACCGCAATTTCAAAGTTCCAATCTACAGTATTATCAAAATTTTAGTATAGTAGTTTACTTGCCAATGAAAATACACCATGTTAAGTTTAAAAGCTTTATTTTTCATTTGCTAAATGGTATATATCAGGTCCTAAAAACTCAGAAGTTCTGTCTATTATTATTATTATTATTTTTATTTGAATTATAATTTTTTTAGTGTCTTTATTACAGGTACTTATTGGCTAGACCCTGAATTTGTGTCATTTAAAGAATTTGACTAAAGAGCACTATATTTATATATTTACTCTATCACCGCAATTTCAAAGTTCCAATCTATTATCAAAATTTCAGTACAGTAGTTTACTTGCCAATGAAAATACACCATATTAAGTTTAAAAGATTTATTTTCCATTTGCTAAATTGTATACTTTATCTCAGGTCCTAAAAACTCAGAAGTTCTGTCTATTATTATTATTATTATTATTATTATTATTATTATTATTATTACTATTATTTTTATTTTTATTTTTTTAGTGTGTTTACTACACTTTATTACAGGTACTTTTTGGCTGGACCCTGAATTTGTGTCATTTAAAGAATTTGACTTAAGAGCACTATATTTAAAAAAAAATCAATAACTGGATGAACTAATTATTGATTTTCTATGGGAATGAAAAAGAATATATCATTAACACCTCTCTGAAATATTAAATTAAATAGTTGAACCAGCTTATACTGTAGTATTATATGTGCTTATCCACTTTTCTCTTCACCAGCTATTATCTACTATCAAGGTTTAGTATGCTGCATGTAACTTCACAAATGAGGCATATACAAAATTATATTAAAATCAACCTAATTATCCAAGCCAAAACCAGGTGGGTTTTGCCTTGTAAATGTTTTCAGCTTTAAAAAAAAATCCAAGTTTGGCCGGAATCTCAAAGCTCCGACCATCTTGCACTCCATTACATCAGGCCCCTGATATCAACTTATTGGACATTAAGGTGCTCCACACAGTGGTCCTTCCAAATGTGACTATTTCTATAGAGGTTGAGTATCCCATATCCAAATATTTCAAAATACGGAATATTCCGAAATGCAGAATTTTTTGAATGAGAGGGAAATAGTGAAACCTTTGTTTTCTGATGGCTCAAAGTACACAAACTTTGTTTAATACAAAAGTTATTAAAAATATTGGCTAAAATTACCTTCAGGCTGTGTGTATAAGGTGTATATGAAACATAAATGCATTCTGTGCTTAGATTTGGGTCCCATCACCGTGATATCTCATTATTGTATGCAATTATTCCAAAATACGGAACAATCCGATATCCAAAATACTCCTGGTCCCAAACATTTTGGATAAGGGATACTCAACCTGTATTACTAAGTGGAGGGTGCCATGTTTGTAATACAGTACATACACGTCAGCTCCAAGTTCCACTTAGAGCATTAGTGAATCTTCCAAAATCTCTGTATTTAGTTACAACCACCATATATTTCATAAAAAGTGTTGTTACAGAGGACTTATCCTAGCTACACAGAACTTGAGTCCACCGTGTGGCCTGAACCAATGTGAATGTAGCCTATTTTATTTATTTTTTTCGGAATTTGTGACATCACTGCTGGACAAACAGTTATGAGACATGGGGCTTATTTAATATCCTGCTAGCTGCAGGCTGTGCTGGAATACTGGCAAGTCTGTTCAGGAATTGCTGCGATTTTAAAAGCAGCAAGTAATCATTTAAAAGGTAAAACCAGGTTGGTTTTGCCTTTAAAATGATTGCTGCTTTATAAATATGGGCAGACATGCCCTAATTCCCACACAGCCTGCAGCTCAAAGGCTATTACATAAACCCCATCATGTCCTAGTTTACTGACAGGTGGCATGTTTATAACTATTGGTTCAGTACATAGAGTTGCTGATTTTACTAAATGTAGGTACACTTTAATATAAATATGTTCACCACTCTAAATTAATTTTTAAAGAAATGTCTAATATTTGCTAACAGGAACTTTCGTGAATATGAATCAATCTTGTTTTACAGGGAACCTACACACTTGCAACATTGTACCTGTAGTGCTAGTGAGTGTTGCTGTAGTCACAGGAGTTGTAGTAGAGAAGCTGAACACTGTAGTTGGTGTAGACGTCGGGCTGCAGGGTGTATTAGTTCCTCTGATGCTTCCTTTAATGCAATATCCAACAATACAGCCTCCCATGCCATCAGTGGTGTTGTAAACAATGTTTGGGGCCATATATACTGTGCCATTATACACACAGCAGTCTGTTCAATAAAAGTCAATATATTATTAGGAACAAATAAAAAGTGTTGCAGTTTAGTTAAATATATTATAGTATCATTTTGAGGGATATAAGACAATCAGGATTCAGTCAAATCATTAGAGGCTTTGGGGAGATGAGGATGATACAATTCCTCTATATTCAGCTGATCTATACAATAAGTATGTAGTACAAACCTACAATAATCATTACATTATAAGAATAATGCAGATTAATTAAATTCTATATTGCCAGAGATTTTATTGGTTGTCCAATCTTTCTTCATAGGCAATAATAAACACTGAAGGGTTGATTAAGTGATGCGACCACTTTAGCATTGTTTTTGCCATAGTCGTCCCTGCAATGCTATACTTATGCTAGTATCTCCCCTTCCCTGAAGTGCAAGCATGTGCCTGCATATGCAGGAGCTGGGACACCCACTTCTAGTGTCTTTAGATGGAACAATTCCACTTGGTGCACCATTGAAACTTGCACCTGACCCATGCTAGCTAGGTGCAGAATCTCTCTCAGAGTATGGCCTGAACCTCCACTGTGAGCAGTTAAGCATTTGAGTTACAGGGGAAGATGTACTAAGCCTTAGGGGCAGATGTATTAAGCCCGGAGAAGTGCTAAAGCCGTGATAAGTTCAAGGTGATAACGCACCAGCCAATCAGCTCCAGTATGTAAATTTACAGTTAGGAGTTGATTGGATGGTGCGTTATGACCTTGCACTAATCACTGCTTTAGAACTTTTGCAGGCTTAATACATCTGCCCCTAAGTTAGAGAAAGTGAAGAGATAAACTACCAACCAAATAGCTCCTGTAATTTTTCAAGCACAGCTTGTAACATGGCATTTAGGAGCTGATTGGCTGGTACTTTATCTCTCTCTACTTTATCTCTCTACAAAGCTTAGTACATCTCCCCCACAGTATATAACACTCCCATAATATGCCCATAAAATGGTTCATCTTAATGCACCTGAAAGGTCACAACCCAGTCACTGCGCAGAAATGCCCAACACATTACTAAAATATTTGACTCACTGAAGGTTAGATGTATGGAAAAGTGAGCCAGTGGAGAAGTTGACCTTGCCAACCAATCAGCTGCTGCCTATAATTATATAGAATGCACTTGATAAATGTTTCTTCAAAGCTGAATGGTTACCATGGGCAACTTCTACACTGGCTCACTTCTCCAAACTTTTCACTGCTTCATACATCTCCCCCTGAGTGTCTTAATAGCTACTGCTTCTCTGTGTATACACACACCGTGTAAAACATGCACTATATCTGTTTCTAGAGATTTCTGTGCATGCTAAGATTTCAATAGTAGCTCAAAACTGATCGAAAGCACTGCAAAGAACCATGGTTCATGTGTTGCTTTTATATACTCTGTACCCTTAGATGCAAAGGATATTATCTCCGGATTTCCATCTGCAGGGATGTAGAGAACATCCTGATGGTTACAATCCCAATTGTCAGAATACCAGCAGCGGGATTCCGACAGGTGAAAATGCCGAAAACTTTAAAAAGTAACTACGTGGGGTAGGGTTAGGCTGCGGGAGGGGAGGGATAGGCTGCAGTGGGGAGGTTAGGGTTTGGCTGCTGAAAGAGATGGCTATGGTTAGGCTGCGGGGGGGGGGCTTAGAGATAAGCTGTGGGAGGGGTGGGTTAGGGACAGAGTTAGGGTTAGCTATAGAATGCTTTATAATAGATTGCCGGTATTTTCATATATAATGCCTTGATGTTTACAAATACTTGTCCAGATTCAGACATGGGTGTAATGTCGATGTTGTACACAGTGGTCTGAATATTCACCACTGCCCATGTATCTAAGCCGCACTGCGCATGTGCTGTGATGGTCTGCGGTGCCAATCGCAGTTAAGATTTATTTGCAAAGTGGTTGACAGTAAGGGAAGGTTTGTGGGAGGTAATGGGGAGTGACAACTCAAACACAGACGTATTGTGACTGTTTCATGGGTGTATCATAGCATGTCTCCTGTGTCTTACTTCCAGTAGCCATGCTGCCAGGGCCGTCTTTTCGTATGGGCTCAATGGGCTCTTGCCCAAGGGCCCCAGGAGTAAAAGGGCCATAGGCTGATAGCTGAGGGTCCCCTCTTTTCAGGGGTACCAGATTTTTGAAAATCGGCCCTGGGGAACCGGAGATATCCTACTTCAAAGCAGTGGTCCCCATCCTAGCCTGATAATTGTTCTTCCCAGCCAGATATCTCGGGTTCTGTCTGACTTAGAGTTTTTATGAGGGTATATTCCAAAAGCTGGGACTCTCCCCTTTCGGTGCACACTGGCAGCTTGTCTATACTATGCCCAGAACCAGAGATATCAGCCTTCCAGCAGCTGGTCCCTGCTCCAGCTCCACATGCCCAATATGCAGTTTTAAATTTTCATTGGTGGATTACTCTGGCTCCTGAACTCTGATCCCCAAGTCCCCAGCACCTACTGAAAGGTGGGACTCTAGATTTTTATCCCATTCAAAGCTAAGAAATCTATTTTCAGGAACTTGAGATATCTGCAGTCAAGCAAGCTGCCCTCCCACCAGAAAATTATGAATATTAAGCCCACTTTACTATCGACCCCTCCCCTACGTATTAAACATACCCTACTACCCTGGAAGTCATGTACCAGGGCCCTTTCATTCAGCCCAATGTCCGCTTCTACAGTTTAGTGTTCTCCTTCCTGCCCCATCTGTGCAGTAAAGGAGTAATTAGCAGAAATTATTTCTCCAGGTCCTACATGCTGAGCGACAGATAGAACGGCCCCTACCGCCCGCGGGACATCAAAGCTGCCGCTGCCAGCACCCCCCACCCTTACTGCTGGAGGATTTGTAGGGGCCCCAGAGCATTGCTGTGCCAAGGGGCCTACACTGCTGTTAAGACGGTTCTGCATGCTGCATGACCACATGGATACTCAGACAGTCAATGTTCGTCCAATGGTGCCTATGTATGTAAGTGGCGGTTCAGAGATGCTGCCAATGGGCGTCTCAATGCAAATCCTGGCAGTTGCGGCATTTGCATATTTTAACATGGCAAGATTTTGTTAAACACTGTTAAAAATAGCTTGTTCTTTTAAAGTTTACCTTGGAGAGTACATTGTCTGCCATTTGGAGAACATATGCTGGAAAACAAAGAAAGATGTAAAAACATTTTAATTTGTTTGTTCTTTGCATAGACAGTGAGGCATTAATTCATATCCTGTAACAGATGCAACATCTTATGGATAAACCTGTGCAGTGGGTACTGTTTTATATAGATGCAATTATCTCTTATTGTAGTATGCAGCATATTGTGTACTGATGATGATACAGTTCAGTGGTGGAACTTGTTAGTCGGGGACCCAGGTGCAAAAACATATTTTTGGCCCCCCTACTCCACCCCAAACCAAGTTCACTATATGCCGCACGGCAGTAGGTGACAAGGGGAGGCAGAGGGTTACAGCGAAACGCAGGCGGGAGGCAGAGATTGATATAAAGGGGTGGAGGGTGACAACAGAAGTCAATGGGAGTCAGAGGATGATAGCGGAATGTAGGGGGAGTTAGAGGGTGACAGGGAGAGAACAGCAGGTGACAAGGGTACAAGCTCTTTGTGCTTTCCTCAGTTTGGCACTTGGTCAGGCAGGCTCTGACAGTTCCAGTGACACAAGTTGTGGCTGCCTTTAATTCACAGATAGCAGTGAATCAGAAAGAAAATGTACAACTGTCTGCTAATTTGAGGCAGGTTGTGACTGTGATCATCTTCGCTGGTAGGTGGCAGGACTCAGTCCGGCACACACAAGGTCAGCCCTGCCTCCCTAAGGTAAGGGGCAAGACCCTCAGGCAGTGGGGTCCATCCTGCTCTCTGCACTGGGACATTCACCAGATATTGCTCAAAATGGTCTGCAGGGGGGACAGGGGATAACTAATTTCTGGTCTGGGCAGTATTGGGCCCCTTAGTCGTCAGGGTCCCCGGTGCAATGCACCTGCTGCAGCAATGGTAGTTCCACCTCTGAAACAGTTTATACCTATTTGCCACAACATTCCCTACACAATGCACAGGACTTCATCTTTTCTTACCAGGTTGTACAGTTATCGTCACGCTCATCACGAGGCATCTTTTGACCAACCTCGTACAGTGTTCCATTAATTGAATAGCATGGACATATTGCAACACATTCCATTTTATCCTCATCAAAATAGGGTCTTTCATTTGGGCACTTAGGGTAACATCCTACAAACAAATAAATGTGCTGTGTTAATTTGATTGATCTTCCTAGGAATCCTATATCCATAAGTGGGTAAATAAACTATACAGTACCATACTCAGATATAGATTTAAATTTATATTTATATAGTAGCCAAAGGTTCCTAAATTGTCACCTGTAATATAAATGTACTTTTATTCCTCCATACTAGACAGAGTTCAGACTTCATCTTTATAAAGACTTAATTAATATTTATTGCTGTTGACTATTTAATATAAAAACAAAAGATCCCATTCTAACCAATTTCATTGGGTATTTTATGATGTGTATTTTAGCCTTCTACATTTGACCAAGATATTGCACTGCATGGTGTATTTATAAGTAATAGCAAACTAGTATATTTAGACCCCTTGGGGTTGACCCAGCCCCCCGCCTCCATCTTTGCCTCCATTCCCATTTTCAATCACTACCTGTGTCCCAACTCCTGTCCCCATCCTGCTATCCCTACACTGCGCCGGGTTCTCTTCTCCTGCTCTGTTATGTCTCCATCACTGGCAGAGAGACCCTTTGTGAAGAGGTCAGACCCAGCTACCACTGCACGTATCAGTCATGACAGCCATGCTGCATTGTTAGATAGATATAGGCAACTATTAGGTTAAATTAAGAATTGAATAACCAATTGTGTTTAAAGAATATTTTATCATGATTCAACGCTACAGATGATGGATGGCTTCTGGTAGTGGTCAAACCAGTGTTGCACGTATTTGTTCATGTAAACAAAACAAATAAAAATCATAGAAAGCAATGAAGACATTGTTTTAATTGGGTGGTCTTCAGGTTGCCAGCGGTCGGGCTCCCGGCGACCACCATACCGGTGCCGGAATCCCGACCGCCGGCATACCGACAACTTTTCTCCCTCTTGGGGGTCCACGACCCCTGGAAGGAGAATAGGTAGTGTGGCACTCGTAGCGCGACACCGCGCCCACAACATGGTGAGCGCAGTGAGCCCACAAGAGGCTCATTTGCGCTCACCCAGCTACCGGTATGCTGGTCACCGGGAGCCCGACCGCCGGCAACACATACTACACCCGTTTTCATTATCGAACAGAAATCATCCTAATATTGTAGCATGTTGTTAAATATGCTCAGAAGAACTGTCGGACTTTATGTACAGATGCTTTTAAATCACTCCAACATGTACCAGTCAAGTATATGTTTGGCCATATGGTTATTGATTATGCTGCTGTGCAGAGCAGTGGTATAGGCCCATGTCTGTCCCATTCTGTAGATACTCAGCAAAACAATTGGTGCCTATCTACTCCTGGGCCTGGTACACCAACTGACTGTCCTCATCAGAACAACAGCAAACAATGTAGGCATTCACAATTCACTGATTGACCTCCTCCATTGCCCCTGCTTTTCCCACAGTCTGGACTTTCTGCTGCTGCACTGCATATATAAAGGGTGGGCACACAGACAGGTGTGCACATCCATCCTCTGTCTGCATTTCCTCTCTTACAAGTGGCGGGACCATCAGTAGCTCTCCCTCTCCTGCCTGTAGGAGGCTGTGCACATAGCAGCACATAGCCATTCCTGAAGCCTGAATCTTGATCAACAACAGTGAGCTAATAATAAATGTCAGAGAGAGGTGGAATATACTTATATTGCATGTTTCTAAGTGGTATTCTGTGGTGAGGGAGGGGTTTGTTTTGAATAAGGGGGTGGATGTGCTGATGGGGAGAGTGGGTGCCCCATGGGTGTTATTAGTGAATGAAGGGATGAGTGCTGCTGAGGTGTTATTTAAGAATGAAGGGGTGTATGCTTCTAGGGTGTTATCAGTGAATGAAGGGTTGGGTGTTGCTGGTCTGTTATTTGTGAATGAGTGGTGGACGGTGGGTGCTGCAGAGGTGTTATAAATGAATGAAGGGGTGTGAGCTGCTGGTACTGAATGTTATTAGTAAATGAAGTGGTGAGTGCTGCTGATGTGTTTTTAGTAAATGAAGGGTGGGTTCTACTTCTGGGGTGTTATTAGTGAATGAAGGGTTATGTGTTGCTGGGATGTTATTTGTGAATAAGTGGCGGGGAGTAGGTGCTGCTGAGGTGTTATTAATGAATGAAGTGGTGGGTGCTACTGGTAAGTCATTAGTGAATGAAGGGGGGAGCTGCTGGTACTGTTTGTTATTAGTTGTATTGTAGGCAATGGATGAAGGGGGGAAGGTTTGTTATTAGTTGTAT